>NC_071997.2:41200897-41572563 GCF_028885655.2 Pongo abelii | reverse complement strand
TCTCCAAGAATAAGAAGGTGGAATTGATTTTTCTACCTTTTGTTCCCCTCACCCGAATGATGATGAGGCACCAGGAGGGAAGTTTCTGACTTTCTGCAGGCATTTATGTTCTGCTTCACATCATCATATTTATTCCTTTAATGTAGGGTAAACTTAAATGAAGCTTGTTGGAAATAGGCCATCCTCTGTAGCCTGGGTTTGTTGGAGCCCATGTATAGAAATGATTTCTTGGCAACTCTAGTTCTCTTGAGCATGTGTGCTGTGGTTAAGGAGGCAGAAGGGCACAAGGATTTTAGCACCCTGAGGACTGAAAACCTTCCATAGAACCAGCATTCTTATTGTTTCATAAATAAGGAGTATTCCTGGGGTATAGTTGTTTGCAAAGAAAGTGAGCTCCTTAAGATTTATGACCCAGCTCACAATAACCAGATGACCTGAATCAAGGGTGTATGTCAGGAAACAGGATCCTGGAGGGGTCAATGACAATGTCAATCTGTGGCCTCAAAGAGCCTGTTCCCAACTCTCCTGCCTTTTGACAGAAGGTCTGTCTGGTTATGGCTTTAGGAAGACAGATGACTTCCATATAGTCACAGGAAGAGTCCATGTGCCTGGAGCTGTGGGCTGGAAAGGAGGTGGGAGATGCTGGCCTCTCCAAGGCCTCGTCCACGTGCCCCACCTCCAGACAGGAGCAGCCAGGGCTCCGTTAGGCTGCAAACAATGGAAAACCTGAATAGCAGAGGCTTAAAAAACATGGGGTTTGCTTGTCTCACCTGAAAGAAGTCTGAAAGTTGGAAGTCCAGGGCTGGGTCAGAGGTTCAGAGATGCTGGGGTTGAGGCCTAGATGGCTTTTTGGCCTTTTCCCCAGGAAAAAACAGAATCAATCAGAAGGTGACTGATGTAGGTCAGGTGGGCTGGAGCTGGAGGGGATGGTAGGCTGTGAGTCTGGCGCTCCCTCTTGCTGGTGTGGGGATGGGTACCAGGAGGGCTTCTCTCCTCCACCTTGCTCTGTTGCTCTGTTGCCCAGGCATCCATTGCCAAGAAGCCAGACTGGAATTCCCAATGGGATGGGGCAGTCCCAAGGCACATGGAATCTTTGGTGGGACTCATACACCCTGTACTCCTGTGAGCTCCTCAGTCACTCTGGTCAAAAACTCTTAATATTGTTCCTTTTAACACAGTCATCACCCAGTACCCTGTTAAACACCCAAATGCACCTGGGGCAGCCCTTGACCTTATGGAGCCCACTTTCTTTGCAAACAACACAGATGTTGAGATGGAGCAGGAAGGAGTGGTTACATAGGAGGATCCAGAATTCCTAACCCCGAGGAGTTTGATATGGGAAAAATGCCTCTGAGTAGGGTGGAGGGATGCTCTGAGGGCTGCAGGGTCCTGGGAAGTGTCTGTGCTTCAAAGTGTGCCCCATATTCATACCCCGTCTTTCCCCACTGCTTTTATTTGCTTCGCTTTTGAATCTGTGATTCACCTTCTTTGGTCTCACCTCTTCCTCGGGCCCTTTGGTTAAGGGCAGGCTGAGTTACTGCATATGGCTGTGCCCCAGCCCTCTGCTTTACCTGGTGACTAAGGAGAAGCCCACACCAATTCAACAAGTCTCGCATTTTAGGAGCAGACAAAAATCTTAGACCCAGAAGACAGGTGTGCAGAAAATGCATGTTGGCTTCCCTTTAGCATAATCTAATTTCCCAGGCTCCATTCTGTCTGGGTAGAGGAACGTTATTCTTGGTTAGCTGAAGTCCCCTGCGTTTCCTGCAGATGTGTCTGATGCTGGGGGCTGGCATTGCTCCCCTTGGGGAGCTGGGAGATGCTCTCCTTTCTGGTCTTTGGTTGTCAGAGCCTGCTGTTCACTGCTGTTGTCTCTGGTTCCCACTCCACCCCAGCTCTGCTTCAATCCTACTCTCTCCAGGCCACAGCCACCCACTTGGACCTCCCATGAAGCTCTTGGGAGCTCTCACCCATCCTGGAGGGAGCCCATGTGAATTTGTGCCTGGCTTGTTGATTCTGAATCACCAAATAGGCATTTGCGCAGCCTGCCTCTCCAAGGGAACTTCAGGGTTTTGCTCCCACTCTGGCCTTTGTCTGAGGCTATCTTTCTGCACAAACTGCACAAAGTGGGGATGAAGCCCACTTCATGGGCACAGGCCCTTCGCAGGACGCTGCAGCCTCTCCATACCCCTCCCCCCTACTCAGGAGGCCTCTGTGCTGCTGAGGCCAAAGATTTGCTTTGAAAGGTCAAATATTCTTCCTGAGTCCTGGTCTTAACCTGGGGCTGAAGCTTTGCTCTCAAAGGTAAAGGTGAAGACCTCTATTTTCCTCTGCTCTCTGCAAATTGCCTTTGGCTGAAGCAGGGAACAGGAAATGAATGACCAAGTTATGTGGCCTGGGAGAGGGAGAAGAGCCCAGTCAACAGCTCAAGAAATCCCGCCATGTCTACTTAAGGGGAAGAAGAGAGAAAGGAGGATAAAGAGAGATTTTTTTTCCTTTTAATATAATGCAGATTAAATTTTAGGTGTTTTTTTTTCTACATTTAGGTCCCTTACGTGGCAGAAAATTCCAAAATATATTAGTAAAAATGAACCCACCTTACATACTCTTGGGGTTTCGTTGAAATGTTGAGAAGTTAAGAAACTTTGTTAGATTATTTTAATTAATTTTTAAAAAATAGCCTATCAAGGAGTTTTCAAAACTTTTTAGGTGTATAAACACCCTATTTCGGAAACCACCGTATTTTACACTTTCACTTCCCACCTACACCAGCTCAGTGACAAGAAAGTGTCTGAAACAAGGTGCAAAATCAAGGTTCTCAGAAACACGCTTGGGACCTCTTGTTCCGCAGCTTGGCTGCTCTTTCCGCCCGGAGTGTCCTTAGCCTGTGCCCCTTTCGAACTCCGGCCCTTTGTCTGAGGACTAGCTCTAGCGCAGTCTCCCAGCGTTACCTGGCAGCCTCCTCCTTCCTGGAGCAGGAGAAGTGGCTCTCTCTCCGGTGTTCCATCATCCATTACGGCTGCTCTCACACTGGGTTAGGAAGATTTGGTCACCTGAGTGCCTCCCTCCTCTGTGCTGTTGGACTCTACGGTTTACATACTCCTAGATGCTGTTTTTTACATACTCCTAAATTTTCAACCTGAGAAATCTGAAACCATCCCCTAACCTTACCTGGTTACCTGTTGAAAAATGTGTTATCCCAGAAGTAGATTCTTTGGGTCCTAGGCATCTGGACTTGCAAGAGTCTCATGTCAGTTTCATGTGCTTACAAAGGTAATAACAGAGAGGAACATAGCTGTGAGTTTTTCCCAACGGCCAGTGAGTGCTTCGTTCCCTGTATCATGTTTTATTTATTTATTTATCCCCAGGGCTAGTGCAGTTTGGACACAGGGTGCTATGGGTTGAATTACATACCTGCCAAATCCATATGTTGAAATCTTAACCCCTAGTACCTCAGAATGTGACATTATTTGGAGAGAGGGTATTTATAGAGGTAATCAGGGGAAAAGGAGGTCTTTAGGGTGGGTCCTAATTCAATATGACCGATGTCCTTATACAGAGGGAAAATCTGGACACAGAGCTGTATACATTCAGGGAGAATGTCATCTGGAGATGAAAGCAAAGATCAGAGTGATGCAGCTCCAAGACATGGAATGCTGAAGATGGTGAGCAACGCACCAGAAGCCAGGAGAGAGGTATAAACGATTTCTCCCTCACAGCCCTTAGAAGCCACCAACCCTGCTGATGCCTTGATCTCTGATCCTCAAGGATGTGGAGTAGCTGTGTGATGAAGCTGTCTGAAGCCTCTTCAAAAAGTTCATAGAAAATGCATATTATGAAAAAGCTGTGCTGGATTTCAAATTTTTTGCACCAAAATTGATTTTTACTACCTTTTTATAACATGTTCGTGCACAATCTAGTTTGAGGCACTAAGAAGGATAATACATCAGTTTGAAAAGAGCCACTATCAGAGCAATGTGAATTTCTGCTAAAATTGAAGTAAGAACAAACATCAAATTTATAGTGAAGCTTGAGGGGAAGTATGGTGAACTCATTGATGCTTTGTGAAAAGCTTATGGGAACAATACCCCCTTCCCCCAAATCAGCAGTTTACAAATAGATAACTTCTTTTAAGAAGGGAGAAGTTGAGGCTGGGCACAGTGGCTAATACCTGTAATCCCAACACTTTGGGAGGCTGGGGCAGGTGAATCACTTGAGGTCGGGAATTCAAGACCAGCCTGGTTAACATGTGAAACCCCATCTCTACTAAAAATACAAAAAAAAAAAAAAATAGCCAGGTGTGGTGACAGGCACCTGTAATCCGAGCTACTCAGGAGGCTGAGGCAGGAGAATCACTTGAATCCAGGAGGCAGAGGTTGCAGTGAGCCAAGATCATGCCACTGCACTGCAGCCTGGGTGACAGAGCAAGACTCTGTCTCAAAAAAAAAAAAAGAAAGGGAGAAGTTGATGTTGAAGATGAAGCCTGTGGTGGCAGACCATTCATGTCAATTTGCAAGGAAAAAATCAACCATGCCCTAATTGAAGAGACCTGATGATTAACAGACATTTCAGTTGGTTCAGTTTATGCAATTCTGACTGAAAAATTAAAGTTAAGTAAGTTTTCCACTCAATGGGTATCAAAACCATTGCATCCAGATCAGCTGCAGACAAGAACAGATCTTTCAATGAAAATTAAACAAGTAGGATGAAGATCCTGAAGGATTTCTTCAAATAATTGTAATAGGAGATGAAACATAGCTTTACCAGTACAATCCTGAAGACAAAGCACAATCAAAGCAATGGCTACCAAGAGGTGGACATTTTCCAGTCAAAGCAGAAGCAGACCAGTCAGGAGCACAGGTCACAGCAAGAGTTTTTTGGGATACTCCAGGCATTTTGCTGTTGACTGTAGAGCCAAAGAATGATAACATCTGTTTATTATGAGAGTGTTTTGAGAAAGTTAGCCAAAGCTTTAGCAGAAAAATGCCACTGAAAAATTCAGCAGAGAGTCCTTCTCTGCCCTGACAATGCTTCTGCTCATTCCTCTCATTAAATAAGGGCAATTTTGTGAATTTCAATAGAAAATCATTGGGTATCCAACTTGCAGTTCTGATTTTGCTTCTTCTGACTTCTTTTTGTTTCCTAATTAAAACAAAATAATTAAAAGGCACCCATTTTCTTCAATTAATAATGTAAAAAGACTGTATTGATATGGTTAAATTCTCAGGACCCTCAATATTTTAAGAATGGACTAAATGGGTGGTATCATCACTTACAAAATTGTTTTGAACTTGATGGAGCTTATATTGAGTAATACAGTTTATAAAGTTGATATTTTTCATTTTTATCTTTTGATTCCATTTTCCATGAACTTCCTAAACTCCTCTTGTATTTCTAGGAGGGTCTTGGATTAAAAAAAACAGGAGGAAGGAACAAATGAGAAATTATTCTCATAGTTTATGGCGTGTCTTAACATCAAGTTACTTTTAAGTCTTTTATTCTTTTAGGAAGATATTTTCTCTTTCAGGGAAAATTAACTAAGAAACATCAGGGCCTGAGTTATGTTGGAAAATCTCTCCCCTACTCTGACTGTCTGGCTTTATTCTGAGCCCCCAAGCTATAACAGTGGCACTTGGGTGGGATGAGAGTGGGGTGGGGCTCACATCTACATGGCTGAAGACCAAGGCAGAATCTCACACCCAAGTCTTGATTCTTTGTGCTGCTTAGCTGTTGTTCACACCATTTTTCCTGCTTGTGTCCAGATCTGAATGAAACTGATGACTGCTAGAGAGGCCCTTGTCATCTGACTCTATCTGTTCCTCTGTCAAGTAATACCATCAATGATGCTATTCATAGAAACATTTCATGTTTGAGAGGTGTTAGGAGTTGAATTGTCTTCCCCCAGAAGCTGCTGAATTCCTAACCCTTTATATCTGTGAATGTGACTTTATTTGGATATAGGTAGGGTCTTTGCAGATGATCAAATTAAGATGAGGTCAGTAGGGTGGGCCTTAATCCATATTGCTACTGGTCCTTCTAAAAAGGGAAAATGCAGGCACAGACAGATGCATTCAGGAGAATTCTGTGTGAAAATGAAGGTGGAGATCAGTGTGATGCATCTCCACACC
Organism: Pongo abelii; assembly: GCF_028885655.2. Lineage (NCBI taxonomy): Eukaryota > Metazoa > Chordata > Mammalia > Primates > Hominidae > Pongo > Pongo abelii. Next base: position 41,566,435 of record NC_071997.2, on the reverse strand, counting down.
AAGGAACACTAAAGGTCACCAGCAAACCAACAGAAATGAGATGCGAGGCGTTGAATAGGTTTTCCTCGCAGCTTCGGAAGGAACCAACCCTGTTGACACTTTGTTCCTGGACTTCCAGCCTGCAGGTGGTTGTGTAAGCATTTCTGTGGTTGAAGCCACCCAGTTTGCAGTACTTTGTTAGGGCAGCCCTAGCAGACTAACACAAGAGGTCATTGAAAGTGTCGTATCCAGAACAGTGTGCCTTTTGGGGGAGGGAAGTCCAATTGGCCCTTTCACATACATGAACATCTCACATTTAAAGATGCAATTCCAGGCTGTCTGTGGACACTCATAAGTGCCCGTGAAAGCCGCCTCAGCCATAAACTTCTTGGAGTCACATTGTGAAGTATTTATTTTTAATTACAGATTTTCTTTGATGATCCTGTTCTCTTCTCTTTTTGTTTCCTTGGCTTGTCACTCATTCGTTGTGGTGAGTAGACTGCCTGCTGTTTACGATGAGAAGTAGCCTATGCTTTGGTCTGGGCTCCTGACGCCCGGTTGCCAGCAGCCCTTGCTGTCTCTGGGTTGGAAGCCGTGATGCCTGCTCATGGGCTCACTGTCTCCTCAAGCATGAAAGTGGAGGTGTCCTTCTGGCTCTATTTTCAACTTACCTTGGTGAGGCCACAAGACCCTATTGACACATGAAGGGGAAACACAGAGGCAAACGGGGTTTTACTTTTCCTCTTCAACAGGGCTAGCCCTCAGGGACTGAGCAGAGAGAGTTGTGAATGCTGGGTTTTGAAACTGGCCACAAATGATTGTCTCCTGGAATCAGAGAAGGAACAACCGACTGCGCCTAAAAGAAACAGAGTGTTTATCAGTCTTGCTGGATGGGTTTAAAAACCCAAATACTTACGCATTCTCATTAGCCCATAGCACTCAACCATCTTCACCCCCATTAGAGAAAGCCAGTCTGCTGCCTGCCCTCTTCAAGTCACTGCTGAGCTCATAGCATGTGTCGGGGTTCTGGAACCTCACAGATGTATTGCCACAGACACCCTTTAGACGAGAGGTGCAGGTTAGGGGCACAGGCAAGGGAGCAGTCACTCCTAGACCTGAAGCATCTCTTCTGTAGACGTCACGGGATTTATCTTCCCAGCCAGCTCCTCCCCAGCCCTTCATGGAAGGTGAACACAATTCCACACGAGAGTGGCTTTTAAAGAAAAATAACATGTATGAACTCTTCCCAGAATTCTATGAAATGAATGAGTTTGCATTACTTTTTCTAGCTTATGACCTGAGTCTTTCGTTTTTTCAGATACATTTAGTTGTGTCTTTCAAAATCTATTTTTGCAGAACCTACCCTTTGTTAGCATTGGGCTGGAACCCTGGAAGGATAATTATGTGTGGGACTTGGTAGCTGCCCTCAGGTGTACAATCCCATGAAGGAGAGATGCCATATGCAGAATGATGAAATGCAGAATGAGGCTAAGTGTCCAGCATGGGTTATGGAGGGTAGATGAGAGAGAGGTTGGTGCCCAGAAGACAGATGTCCTGCCTCAGGCCTGTATGTCTGCAGAAGCCCACAGGAGTGGGGCAGTCCTGTTCAGGGAGGGCTGAGGGGTTCTCCGAATCTTATCAGGTAGGACAGGGAGACTTTAGAAAGGATTGGGGCATTCAGTTTGTGGGTGTGTTATAAGCAAAGTCTGGAGCAGCTGTGAGTTGGATTTCGCTGGGCTTCATGGAGCAGATGACTCTTGCTGGGGAATGACGGAATGTAAGACTAGAGACAGACACAGACGGAGGCGATGTCTGCCTTGAGGCAGACAAACAGATTTCAACTTGGTCTTCTGGGCCTAGGCAGTGAGAAGCCTGGAAGGTGTCTGAGCTTGGAGATGACCTCATAGAGCCAACTTTTAGGAAGGTTGGTTGGGTGGCAGAGTACACTGTATGAAGGCACAGGAGAGAGAAAGGACAAATACACAAAGGAAGGATCCAGAATTCCAGGGCAGGCTGGACATGTGGGCCTGAAGGAAGGGGAGGGGTGAAGGGAGACCTGACCATGGCTTCTGCCTGCTTGACCAAGCTTGGCATGTACATTAGAATATACAGAGTTCGAGGCCTGAGGACCCTTGCTCTTTTTCAATAAGTAATTGTATTTTAAAAACCATCTCTGGGTTTTATCATGAACAGAGGCTGAATTCCATGCACAGTGAGGACTGTTTTATTTATTTATACTTGTTGAATAGTAAACAGCATTGAAGAATGTTTGTAAAGAAACCCAAACTTCCTTTTCCATTTCTCAGTATTAACTTTCTTTTTAGCAACTAGGGACACAATTGAATGCTATTTTCTTAAACCTCCCTGACAGAGCAGAGGTACACACTGGGGAGCGTGGGAACCCCTATTTGGCAAAGGGAACTTCTCCTGTTATTCCCATATGGAAAGAGACATAAATTTGGGGAGAGCTTGCTCCTTCCCTGCATTTCTGTGATCCATGGTTAACAATCTCCTCAAGTGAATTTCAAATTCTCTTTCCAATAAGCTGCAAAAGTACTTAAATCATTTATTTGTTCTGGTCCTAAAATAAGAATTACTCACTAAAGTCCCAAAGTGTCCTGAACCATGAGGTGTCCACAGTAAAATGACATGTTTAAAAGTTGCCATAAATGCTGGTAACTGGACATGATAATAAATCTGAGTCATTTCACATGGTCACTTGGGTCGGTGATACAAGACATGCACTTAAAATATATATCTTTTTGCCTTTCAGGCTATAAAGATTAATAAATTTTGTAAATTTTCAAGATAAAGTGTGAGACATTCTGAATTTTATGTGAATGACTTGCATGGTGACAGTAACCATGTTCTGGCCCTTGGAACAGGAGGTAATTTACTGTTGATGGTTTCTTGGCATAATATATATACGTATTTGGGGGATAATAATTTAAAATCATCCAGCACATGGTCTCTGATAAAGTGCATAACTCAGGTACTCAGAGTTGTTTTATAGGAAAAGAGATACATGCACACCGTGCGACTGCAATCCCGGCACGTTCTCCTTCCTCAGGAATGACAAGGGATGGAAACCTGGCTCCCCACGGGGAATAATAAAGCATGCCTATGAAAAATGAATCCTGGACCTGAGCTCAGGGGCAGAGTGCTCCAAAATTCGGGGCTTTTCCAGGACTTAGTCCAGATTTGCTTCTGTCCAGGCCAGTGACCACTTGAAGCTGTAGAGGGCAGGGGAGGGAGGGTCCCCTTCCTGAAAGGGAAGTGGTATGAGACGTGGCTGTCACCGGTACCAGTGGGCACCTCTCTGCCCCCAGCCTCAAATCATGTTTGAAGATTTACTCTCTGAGCATGGCTTGAGAAGGCAAGGCAAAGCAATGGAGATTGGCCATCACAGCCAAATTCTGCCTGATGTGGAGGCCTGAGTCCTTTTGTGCAGGTGACTCACTGCCCTGTTGAATGGGTGGAAGGAACAGTGATCAGACGCAAACACTCTGGTTGTCTTCACACCTGTTTCTCAGAAGTAATAAGTGCAGGGCTCATGCTCTGCCTCTATGTGTGTGTGTGGTGTGTCTTTCTCTCTGTGTGTCCTGTGTGTGTGTCTCTGTGTGTGTGTCTCTCTGTGTTTGCTGTGTCTCTGTGTGTGTGTGTGCATGTGCATGTATGTCTCTTTGTGTGTCTGTGTGTATGCATGTGTGCCTCTGTGTATGTCTCTGTGTGTGTCTCTCTGTGTCTCTTTCTCTGTGTGTTGTCTCTGTGTGTGTGCACATGCATACATGTATGTCTCTCTGTGTGTCTATGTGTGTGCATGTGTGCCTCTGTGTGTTTCTGGGTGTGTGTGTTGCAGAGGAGCTGCTAATGTGTTCTCATGCTGGTTGTACTGCCCCTCCTTGGAACAACCTTATTCTTGGGTGCAGGGGCTGGGTGAGCCTGGAAGCTGCCAGATGCAGCACATGATGGAGGAGAAGGGCCTGGAAACTTTTGCAGTTGTCACTCAACAAACACTCATACAGCTCCTCCTGTGTGCCGTGCCAGGAGCTGGAGGGAATACAGAGAGTAAGCCTGCCACTTTGGGATCTCATCTCCTGGAGGAGGAATAAGTTATCTACTTAGGTATTCAATTTTAAGTGGTATTTAATTACAGCCATACAAGTGGTTCCATTATTAGTCAGGCTGAACTAAGTTTTGCTGCAATAACAAATTTTCCCAGAATCTCAGTAGCTTAACAGAGCAAAGGTTGGTTGCTTGTGAATGCTGTCTGTCCAACAAGGTGGTGCTCTGCTCCATACAGTCACTCAGGATTCAAGGCTGACAGGCTACCTTCTTCTTTAGGCTGTGCATTCTGGAACATGGGCCTCTGTAGTGGGGAAGAGAGACAAGAGACTCACTCACAAGCTTCTCTATCATACTACCTTATGATGGAGGTGTTATTACTAGCCTTTTTACATCTGAAGAAACTGAGGCACAGAGGAGTTAAGTAACATGTCCAAAGTTTCACAGCAGGTGAGTAGCAGAACCAGGATTGTGAGCTCCAGCCATCTGGCTCCAGAATCCCTGTTCTTGTCATGCTGTGCCATCTAATTAAACAGTTTCTTGGGAAGGGAATGAAGAGATGTCAGACAGGCCAGGGGCTCAAGGGACTAGAAAAAGAATTTATCAGAAGAAGGAAAGTATGTCAGGGAATGACAGGGAAGGATAAATGAGCAAGGCTAGAATCCCAGAAAAATAAAGAGACTTCATCTTGGCTGGCAGAATAGCTTTTGCAAATTCTGGATTAGAAGCCTGGTTTAATCGGTTTGGGATGAAAGCTATAGAAAATGCAGACACAGGGTGGATCTTACAGACTGTGAAGTCAGGGAGGTCTGAAATAAAATAGAAATGGCCCAAGGAAACCTTTCATATTCCTTTTTGTTTCCATATACATCTGGCCACAAAAGCTCTTTGGTGGTTTTTCCCAGCTCACTGCTTCCTTAGAGCTCTTTCAAACTCCTTGCATCTATGTAAGCATGGATAAGGAGCACAGCAGACATGGGACACACCTGTGTTGCTTTCTGGGCATGCTGTAGGATGCCACTTTTTGGCTGTGCACCTGGAGCAGGAGGCAGCAGGGCAGCAGCACCCAGCCCCCTGCAGTTGAAGCTAAAGACTGCAGCTGCAGCGCAGGAATTCCCCAGTAGGACAGGAAAGCAAACACAGGCAAGATAAGGTCAGAGACAGCCAACTGTTTACAGCGTCCAAGCTCTTCCTGGGTTTGGTCCAGACTATTAAAAGATAATAAACTCTTAAAGCATTTCAAAGGATGTGTTAGCAGTGTTTAAGAGGAAACATAATTGTCACCACAGCCTAGGTAGTGTGCAATTGAGTAGGAGACCATCTTCAGGATAGGATGGGTGATGGGCAAGATTGTGCTGGGAGAGGAGTTCGTTTGAACTGCAGACTCCAGAAGCTACAGTGGCTGCCCAGCCCATGAAAACACCCACCGATGCTGTAACTGCTGGGTATCTGTCACGTATGGAATAAAGCACTCATGCTGGGGTCTCACTTTCTAAGCCATTACCAGCTGCAAGGGTTGGCTTTGTGAAAACAAAGGGAAGTTTACTTTATAAGGATGTAGGCTATGTGGAGATATAGAATCACAGGAGCACAAAGTGCATTACTGACTTCACTGTTCTGCTGCCCGTAGAGCAGCTCATTCTGCTTTGTGAGGCATTGCTGTGAGTTGCCGTGAGGCAACTTGGGAGGAAGAGCTGCCTGAAACCCTTTCTTGAATCTTCTTTAAGGATGCTGATCAGGACCCATCTACCATGGGAGGACTGTGGGGATTCCTCCATGAGTCAGTGCTGAGCTCATCTGGCTCATTAAGAGATGCTTCTTATGACCGGGTGCGGTGGCTCACGCCTGTAATCCCAGCACTTTGGGAGGCTGAGGTGGGCAGATCACCTGAGGTTGGGAGTTTGAGACCAGCCTGACCAACATGGAGAAACCCTGTCTCTACCAAAAAAAATACAAAATTAGCTGGGCGTGGTGGCACATGCCTGTAATCCCAGCTACTCGGGAGGCTGAGGCAGGAGAATCACTTGAACCTAGGAAGCGGAGGTTGTGGTGAGCCGAGATTGCGCCATTGCACTCTAGCCTGGGCAACAAGAGCAAAACTCCATCTCAAAAAAAAAAAAAAAAAAAAAAAAAAAGATGCTTCTTACAAATAACTCTTTCTTTGCATCTCATGGATAATCTGAATTGTACATCTCACTGGACTACCTTCTTTGCCATGGCTGCTGGGGTGCCCAGAGCAAGTGGCCATGGCATGCATGCTGTCACCTAAGTGGCTTCCTCTTATTTTTCTTTTCCTCCTCTGTTATTTATTCTGTTGTATTGTTTATATTTTGATAAACTCACTTAAATTCATTTTGGGACAAGATGGGATCTAAACCAAGAAGTAGATAAATATGTGTGCTTTAGAGGGTAGTCATTGCAGAGTCTATCCTGGGAAGAGTGGCTCCTTTGTTTGGGATGCCTTTCTGGGTATGAGGGATGGGTTCAATTCCTTCCATCCCTTGCTAGAAGTATGTAGTCTTTGACTGATGGATTCATTGAGTCACTGATTTGTTCTATGGACACTTATTATGTACCAGGCCCTGTGCTAGGCCTGAGGAGGGTGACGGTGACCTCAGAGCTATGTTCCAGTGGTGGGAGATAGGCAAAGACTATGTAAGTGGGCAGAGACACTAATTACATGTAAGAACCACTGCCTTGAAGGGAGAATAAGGATGAGGGTGTGTCTTAGGTGGGCTGCCATAGCAAAATACCATCTACTGGGAGGCTGAAACAACAGACACTGATTTCTCATGCTCTTGGTGGCTGGAGGTCAGAGATCAAGGTGACAGCAGGTTTTATTCTGAAGCCTCTTCTTTTAGCTTGTAGGCAGCCGCATCTCACTGTATGCTCACATGACCTCTTCTCTGTGTTTGAGCAGATAGAGAGAGAGAGTGCTTTGATATCTCTTCTTACAAGGATGTTAATCTTATTGGACACCATTCTTATGACCTCATTTGACCTTAATTATCTCCACGAAGGCTTCATCTCCAAATCACATCACACTGAGGCTTGGGGCTTCAACATATGCATTTTGGGGTGGGCACAAACATTCAGTCATGACAGGGAGGGAGAAGATCTACTTCCTATGGGGTGACGCAGGAAGCCCACTCTGCGGAGGGCAACATGCATGCTGGAATGGAAAGGATGAGAATGAGGTGGCAGGGGGAGAGGAGGGTGGGGAGGCATGTGAGGGCACAAGGCAGAGAGAACAGCCAGGGCAGAGGCCCTGAGGCTCCCTGAGCAGCTGGTGTGGTCGCAGCTTACTCAGGAGTGGAGAGTAGCACAGGGGAGGATCAAGATGAGTGGGGCACGAGTGTGCAGGGCCTTGTAAACCAGCTATGGTGAGGGTTTTGGGTTTCCTACTACATCCAGTGCAATGTTACTGAAAAATTGTAAGCAGAGGGATGTCATGATCTGGCTTAGGCTTAAGGAGCTGTGTGGACAGTGGGCTGGAGGGATTGGGAATGGAGGCAGGAGACTGCTTGTCAGTTTTGGTAAGAGGCTGGGACCACAGTGATGGCTATGTTCTAGAAGAGAGAGTGGAGTCTGTTGATGGAGGAAATGTGAGAGACAGGGAGAGGGAGCATTTAAGGGCAACTCCTAGGCTCTAGGCAGAACATTTAGGTGCATGGTGATGCTGTTTACAGAGCTGAGGGAGTGCGGAAGGGAACAGAGGCAATGTGTATGTAATGGGTAATTGCATGTGTCAATTTGACTGGGCTGAGGGATGCCCAGATAGCTGGTAAACATTGCTTTGGGGTGTGTCTGTGAGGGCATTTCCAGAAGAGACTAGCATGTGAATCAGTAGACTGAGTAAAGAAGATTACCCTCACCAGTGTGGGTGGGCATTATCCAACTGAAGGGCCTGAATAGAACAAAAGGGCAGAGACAGGGCAAATTCACTCTCCCTGCTTGATTGAACATATTCTCCTGCCCTCGGACATTGGTGCTCCTGGTTCTCTGGCCTTTGGGCTCAGACAAGGTGATATGGTTTGGCTGTGTCCCCACCCAAATCTCATCTTGAATTATGGCTCCCAAGATCCCCACGTGTCATGGGAGGGACACAGTGGGAGGTAATTAAATCATGGGGGCTGGTTTTCCCATCCTGTTCTAGTGATAGTGAATAAGTCCCACGAGATTTGATAGTTTTATAAAAGGCAGTTCCGCTGCACATGCTCTCTTGCCCGCCACCATGTAAGACATGCCTTTCCTCCTCCTTTGCCGTCCTCCATGATTGTGAGGCCTCCTCAGCCATGTGGAGCTGTGAGTCCATTAAACCTCTTTTTCTTTATAAGTTACCCAGTCTCAGGTATTTCTTCATAGCAGTATGAAAATGGACTAACACAACAGGGCTTATACATCACCTCCCCTTTAGACTTGAAATGAGTTACATCAGTTCACTGTCTGCAAGCTGGAGGTTTTCCTGGGCCTCCAGCTTGCAGACAGCAGATTATGGAACTTCTCAGCCTGGGTAATTGGGTGAGCGAAGTCCCATAATAAATCTCTTATGTTTCTCTACATGTCCTGTTGTTTCTGTTTCTCTGGAGGACCCTGACTAATGTAGTATGTAAGGCACCCAGTCATAAGGGCAGGCTATCCTTCCATTAATGACCTCATTCCCGGTGTATCTGTAGCCTAGACCACTCTTCTAGGAAAATCCTATTCCCTTCTTGTTGCTTCCATGTGGAAATCTCACAGACATTGCAACCCAACCCATCCAAATCAGATGGGAACCAGAGGTTTAATGTTAACAGGTGATATCTGCTGCTGCCAGTCTGCCATTGTCCTAAAGCATTTTATACACATTTTCTCATCTTAGAAAGTCCCTGTAAGATAGGTGTGCTAACAAGACTCATTTTGCAGCTGAAAAATGGAGGTGCTACTGGCTCAAGGAACCTGGATTCATTTAGAGAGTGTGCCCAGGATGAGACCTGTGGAGAGCCTGGCCTGAGCCAACACTAACAGGCTCCTGGACAGGAGGTGAGTAAGGAAGAAGCGGCAAGGAAGGAGGGACACCGGGGGAAAGGAGGTGGGTGTAGAAGGAAGGAGATCACAACTGTGTTGAAAGTCCTAGCAGCCTGAGAAAGACGGGGGAAGAAGGCCCTGCAATGAACCTTGTGACCTTGGGAAGGACAAGTCCTCTTGCCCCTGGGGCCCACTGTCTGAGTCCCTAGGAAGTATATACACAAAGGGTTTCAGAATGCAGAGTTTGCAGATGTGGGCTGCAGCTGCACCCTGTGTGTGACTGGATGGAATTCACAGCTAGAAGTGGTTTTGTCCCTGGCTGCTGAATGTATCAGCTGTTGGTGTCGCTTTAGTTTTATTGAGTGGGAAGGATGTAGACCCTGAGTCTGGAGAATGGGACTGGGCTGGCTGTGGAGCCTGGGTAAGAGAATGAGACCATGCAAAACCTTTATTCCTTGTTCTTGGTTTCTTGTTAAACAGGCCCAGTACCACCAGATTAAGGAGGTGAGGGGGCGGTTGTAAGAAAGTAAGAGATCAGTCTGAAGATTATAAATATGGGCCAGTGCAACAAAGGGAAATTCTTGTGTCAATATTTTTCTGAGCCAGCACTTGGGAGATCCTGATTTCCTTAATAAAATGATAACAAACGTTTTTTCGTGTTCATAATGTAAGGTGAACATTTCCTTCATGTTTAAGCCACTGAATATGCAGTGAACAAAAGACATTTAGATACAGGCATATTTGAGGATATGGAAGGTTCGGTTCCATGCCACTGCAATAAAGCAAATATCACCATAGAGCAATTTATACAATTTCTTTGGTTTTCCAGTGCATGTAAAAATTATGTACTCTATACTCTAGTCTATTAAGTGTGCAATAACCACTCCTTATCTGTCTAAGAAATGTACATACCTTAATTAAAAGATACCTTATTGCTAAAAGGTGCTAAAGGTCATCTGGGCCTTTAGTGAGTAGTAATCTTTTTGCTGAAGGAGAGTCCTGCCTCCATGTTGATGGCTGCTGACTGATCACGGTAGCAGTTACTGAAGCTTGGGGTGGCTGTGGCAATTTCTTAAAATGAGACAACAATGAAGTTTGACATGTCAATTGACTTTTACTGTCTGAAAAGATTTATTTGTAGCATGCAATGCTGTTTGGGATAGCATTTTACCTGCAGTAGAACTTCTCTCAAAAAAATGGAATCAAGCCTCTCAAACCCTGCTGCTGCTTTATCAACTAAATTTATGGAATATTCTAAATCCTTTGTTGTCATTTCAACAATGTTCACAGCATCTTCACCAGGAGGAAATTCCATCTTAAGAAACCGCTTTCTTTGCTCACTCATAAGAAGCTACTCCTCGTCTGTTCAAGTTTTAATATGAGATTGCAGCAATTCAGTCACATCTTCAGGCTTCACTTTTCATTCTAGTTCTCTTGCTATTTCCAACACATCTGCAGTTACTTCTTCCTCCACCAAAGTCACAAACCCCTCAAAGCCACCTATGAAGGTTGGAATCGATTTCTTCCAATCTTATGTTAATGTTGATACTTTGACCTCCTCCCATGAATCAATGTTTTTAATGACATATAGCATGGTGAATCCTTTCCAGAAGGTTTTCAATTGACTTTGCTCACATCCGTTAGAGGAATCACTATTTTTGGCGCTATAACCTTACAAAATGTAGTTTTTAAATAATAAAACTTGGAAGCCAAAATTATGCCTTGATCCATGGGCTGCAGAATGGATGTTGTATTAGCAGGCGTAAAAACAACATTCATCCCCTTGTACACCTCCCTCAGAGCTGATGGGTGACCAGGCGTATTATCAGTGATGAGTGCTATTTTGAAAGGAATCTTTTCTTCTGAGCAACAGGGACAATTTGACTTCCTCTTTTCCTAATTGAATACCCTTTATTTCCTTCTCCTGCCTGATTGCCCTGGCCAGAACTTCCAACACTATGTTGAATAGGAGTGGTGAGAGAGGGCATCCCTGTCTTGTGCCAGTTTTCAAAGGGAATGCTTCCAGTTTTTGCCCATTCAGTATGATATTGGCTGTGGGTTTTTCATAGATAGCTCTTATTATTTTGAGATACGTCCCATCAATACCTAATTTATTGAGAGTTTTTAGCATGAAGGGTTGTTGAATTTTGTCAAAGGCCTTTTCTGCATCTATTGAGATAATCATGTGGTTTTTGTCTTTGGTTCTGTTTATATGCTGCATTACATTTATTGATTTGCGTATATTGAACCAGCCTTGCATCCCAGGGATGAAGCCCACTTGATCATGGTGGATAAGCTTTTGGATGTGCTGCTGGATTCTGTTTGCCAGTATTTTATTGAGGATTTTTGCATCAATGTTCATCAAGGATATTGGTCTAAAATTCTGTTTTTTGGTTGTGTCTCTGCCAGGCTTTGGTATCAGGATGATGCTGGCCTCATAAAATGAGTTAGGGAGGATTCCCTCTTTTTCTATTGATTGGAATAGTTTCAGAAGGAATGGTACCAGCTCCTCCTTGTACCTCTGGTAGAATTCGGCTGTGAACCCATCTGGTCTTGGACTTTTTTTGGTTGGTAAGCTATTGATTATTGCCACAATTTCAGCTCCTGTTATTGGTCTATTCAGAGATTCAACTTCTTCCTGGTTTAGTCTTGGGAGGGTGTATGTGTTGAGGAATTCATCCATTTCTTCTAGATTTTCTAGTTTATTTGCGTAGAGGTGTTTGTAATATTCTCTGATGGTAGTTTGTATTTCTGTGGGATCGGTGGTGATATCCCCTTTATCATTTTTTATTGCATCTATTTGATTCTTCTCTCTTTTTTTCTTTATTAATCTTGCTAGCAGTCTATCAATTTTGTTGATCCTTTCAAAAAACAGCTCCTGGATTCATTTATTTTTTGAAGGGTTTTTTGTGTCTCTATTTCCTTCAGTTCTGCTCTGATTTTAGTTATTTCTTGCCTTCTGCTAGCTTTTGAATGTGTTTGCTCTTGCTTTTCTAATTCTTTTAATTGTGATGTTAGGGTGTCAATTTTGGATCTTTCCTGCTTTCTCTTGTGGGCATTTAGTGCTATAAATTTCCCTCTACACACTGCTTTGAATGCATCCCAGAGATTCTGGTATGTTGTGTCTTGGTTCTCGTTGGTTTCAAAGAACATCTTTATTTCTGCCTTCATTTCGTTATGTACCCAGTAATCATTCAGGAGCAGGTTGTTCAGTTTCCACGTAGTTGAGCAGTTTTGAGTGAGATTCTTAATCCTGAGTTCTAGCTTGATTGCACTGTGATCTGAGAGATAGTTTGTTATAATTTCTGTTCTTTTACATTTATTGAGGAGAGCTTTACTTCCAAGTATGTGGTCAATTTTGGAATAGGTGTGGTGTGGTGCTGAAAAAAACGTATATTCTGTTGATTTGGGATGGAGAGTTCTGTAGATGTCTATTAGGTCTGCTTGGTGCAGAGCTGAGTCCAATTCCTGGGTATCCTTGTTGACTTTCTGTCTCGTTGATCTGTCTAATGTTGACAGTGGGGTGTTAAAGTCTCCCATTATTAATGTGTGGGAGTCTAAGTCTCTTTGTAGGTCACTCAGAACTTGCTTTATGAATCTGGGTGCTCCTGTATTGGGTGCATATATATTTAGGATAGTTAGCTCTTCTTGTTGAATTAATCCCTTTACCATTATGTAATGGCCTTCTTTGTCTCTTTTGATCTTTGTTGGTTTAAAGTCTGTTTTATCAGAGACTAGGACTGCAACCCCTGCCTTTTTTTGTTTTCCATTTGCTTGGTAGATCTTCCTCCATCCTTTTATTTTGAACCTATGTGTGTCTCTGCACGTGAGATGGGTTTCCTGAATACAGCACACTGATGGGTCTTGAGTCTTTATCCAATTTGCCAGTCTGTGTCTTTTAATTGGAGCATTTAGTCCATTTACATTTAAAGTTAATATTGTTATGTGTGAATCTGATCCTGTCATTATGATGTTAGCTGGTTATTTTGCTCGTTAGTTGATGCAGTTTCTTCCTAGTCTCGATGGTCTTTACATTTTGGCATGATTTTGCAGTGGCTGGTACCGGTTGTACCTTTCCATGTTTAGCGCTTCCTTCAGGAGCTCTTTTAGGGCAGGCCTGGTGGTGACAAAATCTCTCAGCATTTGCTTGTCTGTAAAGTATTTTATTTCTCCTTCACTTATGAAGCTTAGTTTGGCTGGATATGAAATTCTGGGTTGAAAATTCTTTTCTTTAAGAATGTTGAATATTGGCCTCCACTCTCTTCTGGCTTGTAGGGTTTCTGCCAAGAGATCCGCTGTTAGTCTGATGGGCTTCCCTTTGATGGTAACCCGACCTTTCTCTCTGGCTGCCCTTAACATTTTTTCCTTCATTTCAACTTTGGTGAATCTGACAATTATGTGTCTTGGAGTTGCTCTTCTCGAGGAGTGTCTTTGTGGCATTCTCTGTATTTCCTGAATCTGAATGTTGGCCTGCCTTGCTAGATTGGGGAAGTTCTCCTGGATAATATCCTGCAGAGTGTTTTCCAACTTGTTTCCATTCTCCCCGTCACTTTCAGGTACACCAATCAGACGTAGATTTGGTCTTTTCACATAGTCCCACATTTCTTGGAGGCTTTGCTCGTTTCTTTTTATTCTTTTTTCTCTAAACTTCCCTTCTCGCTTCATTTCATTCATTTCATCTTCCATTGCTGATACCCTTTCTTCCATTTGATCGCATCGACTCCTGAGGCTTCTGCATTCTTCACGTAGTTCTCGAACCTTGGTTTTCAGCTCCATCAGCTCCTTTAAGCACTTCTCTGTATTGGTTATTCTAGTTATACATTCTTCTAAAATTTTTCAAAGTTTTCAACTTCTTTGCCTTTGGTTTGAATATCCTCCCGTAGCTCAGAGTAATTTGATCGTCTGAAGCCTTCTTCTCTCAGCTCGTCAAAGTCATTCTCCGTCCAGCTTTGTTCCGTTGCTGGTGAGGAACTGCGTTCCTTTGGAGGAGGAGAGGTACTCTGCTTTTTAGAGTTTCCAGTTTTTCTGCTCTGTTTTTTCCCCATCTTTGTGGTTTTATCTACTTTTGGTCTTTGATGATGGTGATGTACAGATGGGTTTTTGGTGTGGATGTCCTTTCTGTTAGTTTTCCTTCTAACAGACAGGACCCTCAGCTGCAGGTCTGTTGGAGTACCTGGCCGGCCGTGTGAGGTGTCAGTCTGCCCCTGCTGGGGGGTGCCTCCCAGTTAGGCTGCTCGGGGGTCAGGGGTCAGGGACCCACTTGAGGAGGCAGTCTGCCCATTTTCAGATCTCCAGCTGCGTGCTGGGAGAACCACTGCTCTCCTCAAAGCTGTCAGACAGGGACATTTAAGTCTGCAGAGGTTACTGCTGTCTTTTTGTTTGTCTGTGCCCTGCCCCCAGAGGTGGAGCCTACAGAGGCAGGCAGGCCTCCTTGAGCTGTGGTGGGCTCCACCCAGTTCAAGCTTCCCGGCTGCTTTGTTTACCGAAGTGAGCCTGGGCAATGGCGGGTGCCCCTCCCCCAGCCTTGCTGCCGACTTGCTGTTTGATCCCAGACTGCTGTGCTAGCAATCAGCGAGACTCCGTGGGCGTAGGACCCTCTGAGCCAGGTGCGGGCTATACTCTCCTGGGGCACCGTTTCCTAAGCCCATCGGAAAAGCACAGTATTCGGGTGGGAGTGGCCCGATTTTCCAGGTGCCGTCTGTCACCCCTGGAAAGGGAACTCCCTGACCCCTTGCATTTCCCGAGTGAGGCAATGCCTCGCCCCTGCTTCAGCTGGTGCACGGTGCACTCACCCACTGACCTGCGCCCACTGTCTGGCACTCCCTAGTGAGATGAACACGGTACCTCAGATGGAAATGCAGAAATCACCCGTCTTCTGCGTCGCTCACGCTGGGAGCTGTAGACCGGAGCTGTTCCTATTCGGCCATCTTGGCTCCTTATGTGCCACATTTTCTTAATCCCATCTATCATTGTTGGACATTTGGGTTGGTTCCAAGTTTTTGCTGTTGTGAATAGTGCCGCAATAAACATACGCGTGCATGTGTCTTTATAGCAGCATGATTTATAATCCTTTGGGTATATACCCAGTAATGGGATGGCTGGGTCAAATGGTATTTCTAGTTCTAGATCCCTGAGGAATGGCCACACTGACTTCCACAATGGTTGAACTAGTTTACAGTCCCACCAACAGTGTAAAAGTGTTCCTATTTCTCCACATCCTCTCCAGCACCTGTTGTTTCCTGACTTTTTAATGATCGCCATTCTAACTGGTGTGAGATGGTATCTCATTGTGGTTTTGATTTGCATTTCTCTGATGGCCGGTGATGATGAGCATTTTTTCATGTGTCTTTTGGCTGCATAAATGTCTTCTTTTGAGAAGTATCTGTTAGTATCCTTTGCTCACTTTTTGATGGGGTTGTTTTTTTTTTTCTTGTAAATTTGTTGGAGTTCTTTGTAGATTCTGGATATTAGCCCTTCGTCAGATGAGTAGATTGCAAACATTTTCTCCCATTCTGTAGGTTGCCTGTTCAATCTGATAGTAATTTCTTTTGCTGTGCAGAAGCTCTTAAGTTTAATTAGATCCCATTTGTCAATTTTGGCTTTTGTTGCCATTGCTTTTGGTGTTTTAGACATGAAGTCCTTGCCCGTGCCTATGTCCTGAATGGTAATGCTTAGGTTTTCTTCTAGGGTTTTTATGGTTTTAGGTCTAACATTTAAGTCTTTAATCCATCTTGAATTAATTTTTGTATAAGGTGTAAGGAGGGGATCCAGTTTCAGCTTTCTCCATATGGCTAGCCAGTTTTCCCAGCACCATTTATTAAATAGGGAATTGTTTCCCCATTTCTTGTTTTTTTCAGGTTTTTCAAAGATCAGATGGTTGTAGATATGCACCATTATTTCTGAGGGCTCTGTTCTGTTCCATTGGTCTACGTCTCTGTTTTGGTACCAGTACCATGCTGTTTTGGTTACTGTAGCCTTGTAGTATAGTTTGAAGTCAGGCAGCGTGATGCCTCCAGCTTTGTTCTTTTGGCTTAGGATTGACTTGGCGATGTGGGCTCTTTTTTGGTTCCATATGAACTTTAAAGTAGTTTTTTCCAATTCTGTGAAGAAAGTCATTGGTAGCTTGATGGGGATGGCATTGAATCTATAAATTACCTTGGGCAGTATGGCCATTTTCATGATATTGATTCTTCCTACCCATGAGCATGGAGTGTTCTTCCATTTGTTTGTATCCTCTTTTATTTCATTGAGCCGTGGTTTGTAGTTCTCCTTGAAGAGGTCCTTCACATCTCTTGTAAGCTGGATTCCTAGGTATTTTATTCTCTTTGAAGCAATTGTGAATGGGAGTTCACTCATGATTTGGCTCTCCATTTGTCTGTTATTGGTGTATAAGAATGCTTGTGATTTTTGCACATTGATTTTGTATCCTGAGACTTTGCTGAAGTTGCCTATCAGCTTAAGGAGATTTTGGGCTGAGACAGTGGGGTTTTCTAGATATACAATCATGTCATCTGCACACAGGGACAATTTGACTTCCACTTTTCCTAATTGAATACCCTTTATTTCCTTCTCCTGCCTGATTGCCCTGGCCAGAACTTCCAACACTATGTTGAATAGGAGTGGTGAGAGAGGGCATCCCTGTCTTGTGCCAGTTTTCAAAGGGAATGCTTCCAGTTTTTGCCCATTCAGTATGATATTGGCTGTGGGTTTGCCATAGATAGCTCTTATTATTTTGAGATATGTCCCATCAATACCTAATTTACTGAGAGTTTTTAGCATGAAGAGTTGTTGAATTTTGTGAAAGGCCTTTTCTGCATCTATTGAGATAATCATGTAGTTTTTGTCATTGGTTCTGTTTATATGCTGGATTACATTTATTGATTTGTGTATGTTGAACCAGCCTTGCATCCCAGGGATGAAGCCCACTTGATCATGGTGGATAAGCTTTTGGATGTGCTGCTGGATTTGGTTTGCTGGTATTTTATTGAGGATTTTTGCATCGATGTTCATCAGGGATATTGGTCTAAAATTCTCTTTTTGTTGTGTCTCTGCCAAGCTTTGGTATGCTGGCCTCACAAAATGAGTCCCTCTTTTTCTATTGATTGGAATAGTTTCAGAAGGAATGGTACCAGCTCCTCCTTGTACATCTGGTAGAATTCAGCTGTGAATCCATCTGGTCTTGGACTTTTTTTGGTTGGTAAGCTATTAATTATTGCCTAAATTTCAGAGCCAGTTATTGGTCTATTCAGAGATTCAACTTCTTCCTGGTTTAGTCTTGGGAGGGTGTATGTGTCGAGGAATTTATCCATTTCTTCCAGATTTTCTAGTTTATTTGCGTAGAGGTGTACGTTGCAATCAAACTAGAACTCAGGATTAAGAAACTCACTCAAAACCGCTCAACTACATGGAAACTGAACAACCTGCTCCTGAATGACTGCTGGGTACATAACGAAATGAAGGCAGAAATAAAGATGTTCTTTGAAACCAATGAGAACAAAGACACAGCATACCAGAATCTCTGGGACACATTCAAAGCAGTATGTAGAGGGAAATGTATAGCACTAAATGCCCACAAGACAAAGCAGGAAAGATCTAAAATTGACACCCTAACATCACAATTAAAAGAACTAGAAAAGCAAGAGCAAACACATTCAAAAGCTAGCAGAAGGCAAGAAATAACTAAGATCAGAGCAGAACTGAAGGAAATAGAGACACAAAAAACCCTTCAAAAAATCAGTGAATGCAGGAGCTGGTTTTTTGAAAAGATCAACAAAATTGATAGACTGCTAGCAGGGCTAATAAAGAAGAAAAGAGAGAAGAATCAAATAGATGCAATAAAAAGTGATAAAGGGGATATCACCACCGATCCCACAGAAATACAAACTACCATCAGAGAATACTATAAACAGAGTATGTAATTCTTAAAAGCCCTAGGAGTTTTGGAATGAGCATTGGCTTCAATTTAAAGTCACCAGGTGCATTAGGCCCTAATAAAAGAGTCAGCTTGTCCTTTGGAGACAGGCATTGACTTCTCCTCTCCAGCTATGAAAGTCCTTGATGGCATCTTCTTCCAATAGAAGGCTGTTTTGCCTACATTAAAAATCTGTTGTTTAGTTTGGTCACCTTCATCAATGATCTTAGCAAGATCTTCTGGATAACTTGCTGCAGTTTCTATGTCATCACTTGCTGCTTCACCTTTTTTTTTTTTTTTTTTTTTTTGACGTTTCACTCTTGTTGCCCAGGCTGGAGTGCAATGGTGTGATCTCGGCTCACTGCAACCTCTGCCTCGCAGGTTCAAGTGATTCTTCTGTCTCAGCCTCCTAAGTAGCTGGGATCAGAGGCACCCACCACTACTCCTGGCTAATTTTTGGTATTTTTAGTAGAGACGGGGTTTCACCATGCCTGGTGGCCAGGCTGGTTTCAAACTCCTGACCTCAGGTGATCTGCCCGCCTTGGCCTCCCAAAGTGCTGGAATTACAGGCGTGAGCCACTGCACCAGGCCCACCTTGCATTTTTATGTAATGGGGACAGCTTTTTTTCCATAAGCCTCATGAACCATCCTCTGCTAGCTTCAACCTTTTCTTTTGCAGCTTCCTCACCTCTTTCAGCCTTCATTGTATTGAAGAGAGTTAGTGTCTTGCTCTGGATTAGGTTTTGGCTTAAGGCAGCATGGCTGGTTTGATCTTCTATCCAGATCACTTACGCTTTCTCCATATCTGCGATAAGGCTATTTCACTTTCTTATTCATGTGTTCACTGGAGGAGCACTTTTAACTACTTTCAAGAACTTTTCCTTTGCATTCAGAAGTTGGCTGTTTGGTGCAATAGGCCTACCTTTCAGCCTATCTTGGCTTTTGACATGCCTTCCACTAAGCTTGATCATTTTCAGCTTTTGACTTAAAGTGACAGATGTGCGACTCCTTTCACTCGAACACTTAGAGACCATTGTAGGGTTATTATGGACCTAATTTTAATATTGTTGTGTCTCAAGGAACAGTGAGGCTTGAGAAGAGGGAGAGAGATGGTAGAACAGCCGGTCAGCGGAGCAATCAGAACATACAAAACCTTTATCAATTAAATTTGCCATCTTATATGGGCATGGTACCCCAAACATTTATAATAGTAACATCAAAGATCACCGATCATATGTCATATGTCACCATACAGACATAACGATGAAAAAGTTGAAAATATTGTGAGAATTACCAAAATTTAACAGAGACAGGAAGTGAGCACATGCTCTTGATACAATTGCTTGACACAGGGTTATCACAAACTTTCAGTTTGTAAAAAATGCAATGTCTGGGAAGTGCGATGAAGTGAGGTATGCCTTTACTGACTTTAATTTTAGTAAATGACTTCATAAGGAAAAGGAAAAAATGTCATTGTGAGGGCACTGTGTTTGTTATAGACTAGCTAGGTCATCAACTGGGTGCTTTTGATGATACTAGCAGAGTCCTCCGTGTGCTAGGACACTGTTTGAAATTCTTGTCATAGCTTTAAATGTCGTGTTTTTATCAACTAACTCCCTATTAGTTACTGTAATTGAATTTTTATGTTAGCTTCCACTAGTAGCAAGTTTTTGAGTCAAGATGGCCCTTGGGTTTTATTGCCAACCCTGACAGCAGGATCCTAGACAGGGTCGCTTTGCTCTTGAAGCCTCTGATGTCCGGTTGCAAAGTGAGTATAATTGCTTCTCTGTCAGATCTGTGTTGAGGAGCTCAAGAAATAACAAATGTGGAAACACTCAGATCAATTACTTTTTTTGTTTGTTTCTACCTTATCTAGTTTCCTAGGTCAAAAGTTTGCTTGGCTAATGAAAGAAAGGAGTCCCAACCTTTCCAAGTGGGACAGATTCCCTAGCTGCGCTCTGTATATTGAATCTGCTTCTTATCATTTGGCTGTGGTCTCTGTGAGTGCTGAAAAGGAGGAGATAATTTAACGCACTAGGGAAATGGAAAAGACTCCTGCTTGGCAGGCACCAGGGTGGCAAGAGAATCCAGGATATGGCCATGCACAGCTTAAAGACTACATTTCCCAGCTGCCTTTGCAGGTGAATGCCTTCAGTGAGACCTAATTGAGAGTATAGTCTGGGGAGTCTGGGAATGTTGCCTAAGAAAGGCTGATTTAGTTGGTGGTGCAGCTCCCTTTTTGCCTCCCCTCTTTCTCTCTTTCTGGAATGTGGATATGATGGCAGAACCACAGATGATCTTGAATGAGGAGGTCACATGCTGAGGATGGTGCAGCAGAAAGATGGAAGGAGCTCAATGCCTGATGAGCTTGTGGACCTACTGTATCAGTCCTGGATTACTCACTTTCTGTCTTTTATGGAGAGAATAAACCATCCTCTTTTTAAGTTGCTCTTCCCCCCTTTTTTGTGGTCCCTCTTACCATAGACCAAATTTAATTCCTAATGAATAGATCTGCCAAATTGTTTGTATCAGAGATGACAACAGGAACACATCTGTTTACATTTTCCTTTCTCCTGAAGCCCCACCTAGTCCCAGAGAGTGGTATGTTTCTTCACTGCTACTTTGGGCAGAAGCTACCTGGCTGTGGTGGTTAAAGTCAGCACTGCTGTTAGCCCTTGTGGGGCCTTTGTGCAAATTGAAAAAAAGCATTCATATCCTAAGACACCTTCCTGTTCTTTGCCAGAAAAATGTCTCAATGCAAATTGACAATGTGTGGACAGGAATGGAACATGCGCTTGAGAAGCAGCCCCTGCACAGGATGCCACTGCTCAGCTTTGGGTCAATGTCCAGGCCAGTATCTGACCTTGAACTTGTCTCTAGGTCTTCCACCTTTACTTAGCACAGGCCTCAGAACAGTCCAGCCAGGGGTCTGGGAGAGAAAGTGGCTGAGACTGTGTGAGATGGGGATGGGGCAGAGGATGGATGGGGTAGAGGGTGGATTACAGTGAGTTTCTGGCTATTGACTGCTTTCACATGAGCAGCTCATTTCTGTGCCAACCATTTGACTAGTAAGTTGGCAGAAGCCCTGCCTGTTGGTCACATTCTGGCCCATGCTGCAAGGCCACCTGGCAGGCTCAGGCTGCAGCATGGCAGGCTGTGTGCACACGGCCATCTCCCCCAGTCCATCCCCAGAGCTGTCTGTGCAGTCCTGAGCTCCCATGTAAGCCAATGCTACTTTTGTGTGAAGAAGGTGGACGAAATCATCAGCAACTCTTGCTTATATAGAATGTGACCCAAGCAATAGAAAGAGAAAATCCAGGTCTTGGTTTTGTACTGGCTTGTGAGAAGTCCTTCTTTTCCTCTCTAGCAATTTCCCTACATCCATCCCTGCCTACCCACATTGGATTAAAGGGAAGAGAGAAAAATGCCCTAAGCCCCAGAGGGAAAGGTGGCAGAGCCATGATATTGCTGCTCTTGACTTTGTAAGATGGCCAACATCAGCCCACAGAAATCTGATCTGAAATAGAATGAGCTCACCTGACTTCAAAATTTACCAAATTTGTTGTGAGGCAGTCACTTACCCTAAAAAGTAAACAGGCTCTTACTCTGTCATAGTTTACATTTGTGTGTGTGTGTCCTTTTCTGTTTTCTTTCCTTCTTCCTTCCTTTCTTTCTTTCTTTTCTTTCTTTCTTTCTTTCTTTCTTTCTTTCTTTCTTTCTTTCTTTCTCTTCTTTCTTTCTTTCTTTCTTTCTTTCTTTCTTTCTTTCTTTCTTTCTTTCTTTCTTTCTTTCTTTCTTTCTTTTTAGTAGCTTTAACTTGTTCTGCAAACAAGGAATATAACAGAACAATGTGCGTTCCTTTGAAATGGCACCATTAATCTTGATAGCAAGTTTCTAATTATGAAGGATAGAGAGCTTTGGCTGCTTCATGGAACTGTCGCCTGGTGACTTTTTTCAGTCCCTTTTTCTTGCTTTCCCTGTCTCCGGTAGCTTCCTTGAGAGCTATGGTTTCTCAGTGTTAGACATTCAAAAGCACAGCAGCCTACAGGCCATGGCTAAATCTTCTTTACAACCAGATGCATATGAGATCTTAGCAGGAAGTAAGAAAAGTATATGCATTATTAATAAACACACTTAAATGCATACAATAAAATGAATGCTGTTTCCTTCAAAGTAACCCTCCTTTGCAGATATAGTCTAACCAAGCCTCCATTGCCCTGCCCAGCATGGATCTGAAACTCTCCTCCGTAAATTCTCTAGAGCTCTAGGACCCCCCTCTAAATGCCCACAAGAATCCCAGCTGACTGAGGGCAAAGATGCACCTTATTTCTGGCTCCCTTTTGCTTCGCCACTTGACTTCAAATGACTTCAGGCTGATTCCAGAAAGCTAATACACCCTCAAAGGACAATGCGCCTTCATTTAGCTCACTCAGGAGAGAGGCCACAGTCTTGAGGGGAGGCATTCTCCAAGGCATAGCTCAAAAATTGTTTCAAGCAATGGAATCTTCACGTGAATGGGCACATGGCCTCCCACAGCAAGGATGCTCGCTAATGGGGAAGAATCACTGAAAATCTGAATTCAGACGTGTTTCAAAAAGCAGCTTCAAAGTGTGTGACTGATCTTCCTAGTCCTGGGAAGAATAGAATTGGCCCTTAGAACCGTTAAGAGTCAGATTGTGAAACAGAGAGTTCTTGTTCCCCATATGTTTCACTCTAAATGGAACTTGAATCAGAGCTGGGAGAGGAGCCTCATAAAAGCCTTCTTATGAGTCAAGTGCTTTGTAAATTGATTGGTAGAGGGAAAAGAAATTGCATATTGAAAGGACTGTATTTCCATTAAAATGCATGTGTGCAAAGCAAAGAAGGGCAGGAAACATTGAGCCCAAGACTTTCTGAGTTTGAGTGAACCAACCTGCTGGAGTGTTTTCTGGCCATCACTTTGTGCTGCCATGTCTCAGCCTGTGCTAAGTCCAGGGGATCTGGGGTTCCAATATTTGCAAGAAAAAGCAAGGACAACAGGTTTGAAGTCAAGCAATGGGAGGGCCTCCCAGAGACCTGGAGCAGGAGGGACGAGTGCCTTAGCTGCTTCTGTCTGTCCATCTTCCATCTGTCTGGCGATCAGGATGTTTCCTGGGGCCCATTCAGTGCTTCCCTGTTGGCTGGGGGCTCCCATCAGCTGCCAGGGGTTCCACCTATTTTCAGTGGTCCATGTGCAGTACTCAGAGAAATGCCTCCTGAGGGAATGAGTCTAGGGGGTGAGCGCCTTTTAAGAAATGCGGTGGCTCACGCCTGTAATCCAGCACTTTGGGAGGCCAAGGCAGGCAGATCACCAGAGGTCAGGAGTTTCAAACCAGCCTGGTCAATATGGTGAAACCCCATCTCTACTAAAAATACAAAAAATAGCTGGGTGTGGTGGTGGGCCCCTGTAATCCCAGCTAATCAGGAGGCTGAGGTAGGAGAATCGCTTGAACCTGGGAGGCGGAGGCTGCAGTGGCCCAAGATTGTGCCACTGTGCTTCAGCCTGGGTGACAGAGCGAGACTCCATTTCAAAAAACAAGGAGTATGAAAATGCTTTCCAGCCCTTTGCAATAGGGCCTGTCTCATGGGGTGCAGCCTGGAACTTGTGCAGACCCCTACACAGAAGGACCTCTGCTTGGCCCAATGCTCTGCTCCTGCTGTCTCGTCATACTTAATACTTTTTTTAGCAAGAGGCCCTGAATGCCATTTGCATTAGGCAAATTCTATAGCTGATCCCCATGAGGCTCTTCTGTGTGGGGACCTGCACAACTGCAGGGCTGCACCCTATGACGCAGGCCCTATTGTGAATGGCTGGAAAGCGTTTTTGTATTTCTTAAAGGGTGTTCACTGCCTGGACTCAGTCGCCCCCAAAATAGCATCTTGGGTGTCTTATTTAGGTGGCGCCTGCTTGGTCTGAAAGAGCTCATGTGACTTCAGGAAATACCGAATTTGTTCTGAGAAAGCCACTTGCCCTAAAAAAAAGCGTGTGGGGGGAGTGCTCCTAGTCTGTCATAGTTAAAGTTCAAAGGTTATTTACAGTGTGTTGCATCCACTGTGGCGACTCCTGGCAGATCCTGAACTTAAGCAGACGTGTGTTACAGATCTTAATGAGTGTGTTGATGCCGATGGGAGTTGCCCTGGATCACAGCAAGTGGGTGATAGGTGGGTGAGAGGAGAGACATTCTTTTTGTTAACCCCTCATTTCGACGGTCAGTCTCAGATGGTCATTACAAACCTTTTCTAAATCTGGACCTCAACAAGTCCCCCTCACACCAGGGACAAAGTAAGGGTCATGTGATGGCCTCTGAGCTGACCTTCGAGTTCAGAGCGGCCGTGTGCTGGTGCTGTGATCACTAAACTGACTGCTTTGCAAGGTCAGCACTCAAGGCTATAGATTTATATCTCTCTTTTATTGTAAAACTAGAGTATGCCACAACCAGGAGACTGTGGCGCCTCACTCAGGTGGTCTGTCTTCTGCAGTTGAAGGCAGGTCTTTTTCCTCCATCCTTTCAGATTGAATCCAGGGGGTCTTCCCTGGAAGACCTGTGTTCCACAGAAGACTCCCCTGGAGCTTCTCCTCTCTGCACCTCAGCTTTCTTGTGGGTGCAGCAGGCCACCCAGGCCCAGCCCCTGCTCACGACAGTGACTTTGGCTTTCCAGGGTCTTTCTCATGCATTCTCAACCATTAGACTCCCCAGTCCTCTTTCTATTTTTTCCCCTTATTTAGTAAATATTTATTGAAGATCCATTACTTGCACAAAAGACAGCAGGCTGCAGGGAAAGGGGTTTATAGTGGGAGATATGATGAAAAGATGATTAAGATTGTAAGTTCTCAAAAGTTTAGATGTTGAAGTATTATTTTCCAAAATGAGTTACACAGGGTATTAATGGGTACCACTCAAAGAAAGGGTTCTAGAGTGAATATGAAACATTGGCTTAAACAAAGTTAAACATTTTAAATTACTGCACAGCTTCTCAAAAGTTTTAATAAGCTAATGTGTCATCTAACTTCCCAAAAGGAGAAACATAATATATTGGACTTCTTAAAAGTATTTATGAAATTTTTTCTTGTATTGAACTAGTCCCAAATAGAAGACTTAGCCTTAAAGGGCAAAATAAAAAGATGAGTTCTTTTTCTTTTTAACTGACAAATAAAAATTGTATACATTTATGGCTTATAATATTATGTTTTGCAATATGTATACTTTGTAGGATGGCTAAACTGAGCTACTAACATGTGCATCACCTCCTATTTTTTTGTGTGGTGAGAACACTTAAAATCTACTCTCAGTGATTCTCAAAATACATTATTAACTATAGTCAGCATGTTGTACAATAGATCTCTTGAATTTATTCCTCTCTGTCTAACTGAACTTTTGTATCCTTTGACCAATATCTCCCCAACCTTCCCCATACCCCTGACTCCAGCCCCTGTTATCACCACTCTACGTTCTACTTCTGAGTTTGACTTTTTATAATAGATTCCACTTATGAATGAGATCATGCAGTATTTGTCTTCCATGCCTGGCTCATTTCACTTAGCACAATGTCTTCAAATGTCCTCAGGGTCTGCCCCTCTTTCTGCCTCTGTGGGGGCTCCAAGTGGGAATTCATGGTTACCATAATTGGCAGGGGGCAGAGATTTGGAGCTGGAACCTCTAGAGTCTGAGCTCTACCATGGAAAGGCTGTATGATGCTCAGCAAGTCATTTAACTCTTTGGTGTCTCTGTTTTCTCATTGATAAATGCAAAGATAATAGTGCACCTTCACTGAGCTTCACTGGGTTAACCAGGTAAAAAGCCTTATGGGGCAATGCCTGGCTCTGGCAGGCTTGAATGTTGGCCGCTGGCTCTGGTTCTCCCATGTGGAAACAAAGCCTACGTCTCACACCCAGCAGCAGGAGCAGCGGGGTCTCTGCCCAGCCAGTGTGTTCTGAGTGGCACAGGGTGAGACATAACCAGGTCCATGAACATTTGTGTCTTTGTATAAGGTCAGACTTTTATTGATGCAATTTCAATCATAAAAGCCACTAGCTGCATGGAGTTCCCAAGGAGGCAATTTTCTTTAGTGCTACCTGTTTACTTGGTAGTTAAAGCCACACGCACACTTTACAAATCAGTCAGTATTGCAAACAAGACAGAGTAGTACACTTAATCAATATACAATTGCTATACATTAAACCTTCTACATCAGTAAACATTCATAAAGTAATATTTAACATTAAGAGAAAAGGGGATAGGATAAATGGGTTAATGAACCAGTCCAAGAGGGTAACATGAACAAGGAGAATGTCCTGGTCTGATCTGGATGGACATCAACATTTTGTAAGAAAGAGACTTTCGCGGCAGATTCTGGGTGCTGGTCATGAGTGACAGCAGGATGGGGTCTATGAAGACGGCCATCTGGAGCTGGTGAATTCTTCCTCTTTTTATAGCCCCCGAGTCCTCTGGTGAGGACTGATAAAGTGAACCTTATCTGATTGGGTGTAGTCACTATTGATTAGACAAACATCTGGTTCCTGTTGGCGTGATGTCTTTTAAAATGTAAGATGGAGTCTTTTTCTAAGATGGAGTCACTTATGTCAAAGGTCCTGTATACACAGGAGCTGCCCACATTTCAACACAAGTTGCCATGAGACTGCCCAGGAGGACCTGAATGCCTGGAGTGCTCCAGCCATGCTCATGCCGGCAGCTTTTGTCCCTCTGCCTGCCTCTGGACACCTCCGGTGTGGAGTTGGAGATGAGGAAGAGAGGCTTGGGTTCCTATCAGCAGTGTGGAATGAGCAGAGGTGCGGGTAGACTGAAGCTCTGTGTTTAACCTCTGTTTACAGAATATGGACGCTGAGAGAGAGTCTGGGGTACTTAAGGAAAGGCTTGATTGGATTGCAGAAAACAGTTTCTGAAATTTGGACTATTTCTGAAGAATCAAATTTTAATTCTTTTGAATTTATACAGCAGTTCATCTCACAAATAATTATTAAATGATAATAACAATAATAATGATACTCTTCCTCCTCCTATTATCACCAAATAGCATTTACTGGGTGTTGGCAAAATGCTGGGCACTGGTCAGAAATACTGGACTTGTATTTCCACTTGATCCTTCAAAAATCCTTGTGATCAATAAATTACTATGTTATATAATTAAAATATTAAAATAATTGGAAATTTTGTTTAATAATAGCAGTAATATATTAGTGTAAATACTTTTCTGAATAATGAAATATACAGTAATATATTATGCACAAACACAAATGTGTTAAGTAAACACATCAGAGCTTGTTGCCAGCCATGATATAATGTGTATTATCTTATGCTATACCGACATCCCCATTTGACATTGGAGGACATGAGCTCTGGGTTGCTAAGTGACATTTCCCAGGTTACAGCTCTCTGGAGGAGGCAGCTGGACTCCAGGACCCCATGTTTCCTGAGACCTCCATAGCCTGCCTCCCACTTTGCTGTGCTGCTTCTATGAGAAGATAAAGTAATTTAATAGCAGCTGTCGATATGCAGGGCCACCTCTCAAGTGCTTGAAAATAGTTCTCTTAAGCAGGAAATACTTTTTTTTCCCAAAATAATTTATTGTGTTTCGAAAGTATTTCCTCTAATTGCAGGAAATCCAAATCAAGCGCTTGCATTTCTTATAAACAAACACCTCTGCATACTTTCCCCTGACCATGGCTGACTTCAAAACCAAGCAGGCCTGCACCAGAGCCTCAGAGCCAGAGGAGACCGCCCCAGGCAGAACCACAGACTACGCAGGGCACCTCTGTTCACCTCTGCACCCATCTCCCTGAAGTGCCGGGCTTGGCTTCCCGGCAACATCGTTCATTTCAACAGCTAAATACGCGGTCAACAATGGGTTGGTGAAAATGGGGGCGCCCAGGAGCCATTCCATGCCTTCAGATGGGGTCCAGGCTCAATGTGCAATGCATCATTTCACACAGGTTAAAAGGAAAAGCAGTTGCCAGTGCCTGTTGTTCGTTTAAAGAGATTAAAATGATAGAAAAAGAGGATTTTGCATTTAGACAGTGAGCAGTGGAATTTAAAAAGCAGTGCCAGAAATCATTTAGTGTGCGTTACATTCTTTTTTTTTTTTTTTTTTTTTTTCCAGACAGAGTCTCACTCTGTCATCCAGGCTGGAGTGCAGTGGCGTCATCTTGGCTCACTGCAACCTCCGCCTCCCCCAAGTTCAAGTGATTCTCCTGCCTAAGCCTCCCGAGGAGCTGGTATTACAGGCATCCGTCACCAAGCCCAGCTAATTTTTGTATTTTTAGTAGAGACGAGGTTTCGCCGTTTGGCCAGGCTGGTCTTGAACTCCTGACCTCAAGTGATCCGCCTGCCTTGGCCTCCCAAAGTGCTGGGATTATAGGCGTGAGCCACTGTGCCTGGCCTTAGTATGCGTTACATTAAAAAAATCACATGTGCTCCATAAAGATGTACAATTATTATGTATTAATAAAAAATGTAAAAGACCGTGTAAACTGCTATGTATTCCCACCGGAGAGCTGGTGAGTCTCTCCATGGATCGTACCATTACCACAAGAGTCCTCTGGCCCACGCACACCCTGCTCTGCCCATCAGCAGTGCTCCCCCTCCTCTCCGCCATTTGCTTCTCATATCCTCCTGGGCTGATGTGCCCATGCTGTGTACTCAACACTGCCTGTGGCTGGTGCAAGCCTGGAAGGCAGGTAGACGGTACGGATGGCTAAGCAGGCGAGCTGGGCTGACGGTAGCCTCGGCTGTCTATCACGCTGCTACCCAGCCTCGGATTCAGGTCGAACCTGCCTGCACTTTCTGAACACCTGGAAAGATAAAGCCCGGGCCCAGACAGTTCACTTCTCACACAGCAAATGGGAAAAAAATGGAGAAGGCGCTGCGTCCTTTGAGGCTCCTGCCCTCCAGCCATCTTATTTATTTGCTGTGTCACTCTGGGCTTAAATGGCGCTTTCCTCCAGGACTCTCTTGGCTTCTCATTCTGCTACCTCCACAGGGTTTGGTACCTTCCTGTGTTCCTGTGGTTCCCACTGCACAACTGGATCTCTGTTCTCACTGCCTGAAATTAGCATTCCTGTTCCTGTTTCTCTTGCCTTCCTGACTTCCAGGAGGTGGTGGCAGTTACCCCGCTCTGCTTCCACACCCTCGCCTTGTCTTCCTCGATAGACTCAACCCTTTGTCCTGCTAGTTTCTAGTCCTCAGGTCACAGGCAATGAAACTCGTCTTCGGCATTTAGTGAGAGATGGCCTTTCTGACTTTGTGCCCCAGCCACGGTGCCAGTCTTCTGGATCTTTCCCAGCAGCATTGACACCGTGAGTGCTGCCTGTGCACGCATTCATTGCATTCTTGCTCCAGACGGCAGTCTGACCGGCACGACTCAACTCCCCTCCCCTCCTGTCCCTTTCTAGTAAAATTCCCTGTATGTTACCCCAACCTCTGCTGACTCACAGGTGACTGCTGTCCTGATTTTTAACCCCACAGGATAATTTTGTCTGTTCTTGAGATTCACATAAATGGAATTTAATAGTACACCCTATTTGGTGCCTAGTGGCTAGAATTTAGTACAGTGTTTTAGAAACACATCCCTGCTGTTGTGTCTGCCAGTAGTTTATTTGTTTGCTGGGTGATGTTCCATTGTATAATTATCCTATAATTTCTTTATTCATTCTTCTGTTGTTGTGCCCTTGTTTATTTCCAGTTTTTGGCTACTGTGAGAGACAGCATGTGTAGCAGTAGCGCTAGCTAGGCTTGGACATTAGTCTCTTTCCAGAACTTGGGACAGGCCATTAAGGTCAGGACCCGTGGATGTGACCCAGAGATTGCTGACCCTTGGCTGCCTGGGACAGCAGTGGCAGTCTGACCCTGGGGGAGTCAGAGGAGGGCCACTTGGTGACCGTTACACCCCAGGAGATACGGACTCAATGAGCAAACCCCTGTGGACAGGGGTCAAGGAATCTCCCTCCTAGAGAAATATAGGGTTTTGTGATTTTCTTTGGTTCAATGTCAAGAGAATCAATTTGTAGGAAATGCTAGAGCCCTCCTCAACTCAGTGCACTGAGTCCCTGAATGCTCACTCAAGGAGACAAGAAAGGTGGAGTGCAGCCCTGCACAGCAGCTGCTGAGCTCTGGATCAAGGAGGGCATCGTACAATATCCAAGGAGAGAGCAAGGGAAGGAAACACCAGTTAACTCATTTAAACCTCACAATCACATGTCATCTCTATTTCATAGATTTGAAAGCTGAGGTTCAAATATGTTAAATAATTTGTCCAGGGGTAGCAGCTAGTGTCAGAGCCACTTCTTAATAACTGACCACAGGACTGGATAATTCTCAAAAGATAAAATGCAAATTAAGTGACTAGTAGAAAACATTGATTATGTATTAGTTTTATGCCAAATGCTATTCTTGCCAGGGTATTACAGTTAAAAAGACAGACAGAAATTCTTGCCTTGGTGGTGCCCCAGGGTGAAGTGAATGATGAACAAAGTGAACACATAGAATATTTTAGAAGGTGGTCTATGGAGAAAAATAAAACAGAGAAGAAACAGGGGTTGTGGTTGCAGGGGTATTTGCAAGAGTAAATATCTTGACCAGGAAAGGCCTATGAGAAAGTGGCATTTGAGGACAGACTTGAAAGAGATGAGAGCATGACCCTAGGGTGGGATTGAGCATTAAAGGTGAGGAAATGGCCATGCAAAGGCCCTGTGACAGCAGTGTGCCAAGGCTGAGAAACTGCAGAGAGAGCAGGGTGACTTGAGTGAGTGAGTGAGGGGGAGTCATAGGAGCTGGCATCAGATGGGGGTTTCTGGGGATGAGCTCAGGTGGACCTCATAGGCCATGGTGAGGAATGACTCTTTGCTGAGTAAGGTGGGAAACCATGGAGGGTTTGGAACAGGGGAGTCACATGCCCTGAGTTGTGTTTAACAGGATCTCTCTGGCTGCCCAGTTGACAACAGATAATTGTGGGCAAGGACAGAAACATGAAGACCCATTAGGACATTATTGCAATAATTCAAGCAATAATTCAGATGGTGACTTTGACAAGAGTGGCTGTTCCACAGATGGTGGAAAGTGGTCACAATAAGGTTCAACTGGGAAAGTGGGACCCAAAGATTTGCTCAGGGATCGGATGAGGGGTGTGAAAGAATTCATTCTGACTCCAAGGATGGTGACATTGCTATTCACCGAGGTGGGGCAGGTGACAGGAAAGCAGGTTTGCAGGGAAGAACAGGAACTCATTTTTGGATACATTACACTGGGAAATGCCAAGGAAAGCTGTTAGACAGCTGGATATCTGCATGTGGAGTTGAGGGAGGGGTCCAGCCTGGAAATATAAGCATGGGCGTCATCAGCATACAGACTGTATTTCAAACATGAGAGTAGATGGGGTTACCTAGGGAGTGCCTCTGACATTCTGAGGTTGGGCTAGACCCAGGAGAGGAGACAGTAGAGGGGCATCCATTGAGGGGAAAGGAAAGCAGGAAAGCAGCAGTGGACTGGAGGGGGTGTCTGGCTGTGTCACAGCAGCTCTTAGGTCAGGTAATCTGGGGGCTTGGCAATTTGGAGCTCATTTGAGGGAGATTTTGCAGCAAAAGCCTGAGTGGGGTGGGTTCAAGGGAATTGGGGACTGTGGACACAGACAACTGCAAAGGGTTGGATGGAGAGGATATAGGCCAAGAGAGGCTCTGTCCAGCCTGACCAACATGGAGAAACCCCATCTCTACTAAAAATACAAAATTAGCCGGGCGTGGTTGTGCATGCATGTAATCCCAGCTACTCAGGAGGCTGAGACAAGAGAATCTTTTGAACCCAGGGGGCAGAGGTTGCGGTGAGCCGAGATCGTGCCATTGCACTCCAGCCTGGGCAACAAGAACGAAACTCCGTCTCAAAAAAAAAAAAAAAAAGGAAAGAAAAGAGGCTGTCTTCTAACTCTTTTTCATGGCAGGTTTCAAACATGTGCAAACACAGGATGAAAGAACAAAATGCTTGTGTCTCCACCACCCACTTCAACAACGATCTTGACCAATCCTGCTCCGTCTATACCATTCCTTCCCCTGCAAACCCCAAATATGTATATTAAATTAATTGATATTGCTCCACCTGCAAACCCCAAACATGTATATTAATTGATATTGCTCCACAGCTCACTGAGGCCCCACAGCTCACTGAGACCCTGTAAAAGTTTTTCTTTTTTTTTTTTTTTAAGTTCTTCTCCACTCTATGCTTCATTTGGGATAGGTGCCATGGGGCTGCCTTCTAGTTTGCTGATCTTTTCTTCTCCAGCATCTAATGTACCATTCATCTTATCCAGTGAACTTTCCATTTCTGATATTTTACTTTTCATTTCTAGAATTTCATTTGTGTGGTTTTCATATCTTCCATTTCTTTGCTTGTCATATTTATGCCTTCCTTTTTGGTGGCTCACGCCTGTAATCCCAACACTTTGGGAGGCTGAAGTGGGTGAATCATCTGAGGTCAGGAGTTTGAGACCAGCCTGGCCAACATGGTGAAATCCCTTTTCTACCAAAAATACAAAAAATTAGCTGGGCGTGGTAGCGCATGCCTGTAATCCCAGCTACTCGGGAGGCTGAGGCAGGAGAATGACTTGAACCTGGTAGGCAGAGGTTGCAGTGAGCTGAGATCGTACCATTGCACTCTGGCTTGGATAACAAGAGCAAAGCTCCACCTCAAAAAAAAAAAGGAAAAAGAAAATATTTGTAAGATTAAAAATAACTGTTTTAAGGTTCTTATCAGATAGTTTCATCATCTCTGTAATTTCTATTGACTGTCTTTTTTAAAAATCCAGTTTATGGGTTATGGTTTTCTTCTTTGTATGCCTGGCAGTTTTTTATTAGATGCTCTATAGAGTGCACTTTTCATTGTCGAGGGCTAGATTTTGTTGCATTTCCATAAAGAGTGTTGGACTTTCTTTTGGAACACACTTAAGTTACTTGGGATCAGGTTGACCACTTCAAAGCTTACTTTTATGTTTTATGGCAGGCCCAGAGCAGCATTTAGTTTAGGACTAATTTAGTCCTACTGCAGCAATGTCCACAACTAGGGCATGGCATGGATGGAGTGGCCCACGCAGAGTAGGGAGGGGCAAAGCGCATTCAAGAGCTGGGAGGCCATTATAGGAAAGATCATCTTGTGACTATTAAAGTGGCCAAAGTACTAAATCTGTTTGTCCTTCCTTCCTTCTTTCCTTCCTTCCTTCCTTCGTCCTTCCTTCCTTCCTTCATCCTTCCTTCCTTCCTTCCATCCTTCCCTCCCTCCTTCCCTCCTTCCGTCCCTCCTTCCCTCCTTCCTTCCTTCCTTCCCTCCTTCCTTCCTTCCTTTCCTCCCTCTCTCCCTTCCCTCCCTCCATCCTTCCCTCCTTCCCTCCCTCCCTCTCTCCTTCCCTCCCTCCCTCCTTCCTTTCTTCCTTCTTTCTTTCCTTCCTTCCTTCCCTCCTTCCTATCTCCTTCCCTCCCTCCTTCTTTCCTTCCTTCCTTTCTGAAAGTTGGGAAAATAAAGAGTTAAATTCCATGCATGATCGTAGATTGGATCCTGAATTGGGGGTGGGGTCTTATAAGAGATATTAGGACAATTTGATGAAATTTAAATTTGTACAATATATTAAATAATAATACATAAATAACAAATTTCCTGAATTGGGCCAGGTGTGGTGGCTCATGCCTATAATCTCAGCACTTTGGGAAGCTGAGGCAAGTGGATCACTTGAGGCCAGGAGTTTGAGACCAGGCTGGCCAACATGGTGAACCCCATCTCTACTAAAAATACAACAGTTAGCCGGGCATGGTGGCGGGTGCCTGTAATCTCACCTATTTGGGAGGCTGAGGCACAAGAATTGCTTGAACCCAGGAGACAGAGGTTGCAGTGAGCAGAGATCATGCCACTGCACTCCAGCCTGAATGACAGAGCGAGACTCTGTCTCAAAAATTTAAAAAAACCATAAAAATGAATAAATTTTCTGAATTTGATAATTGTATTGTGATTATATAAGCGAATTCCTTGTTCTTAGGAAGTACATATGCCGAATTATTGAGATGCAAAGGATCAATTTACTCTCAAATGTTTCAACGACATAAAGAGAGAAAAAAGAAAAAAAGAGAAAGAGAGCACAAACGAGATAAAATGTTAACAAAGAGTGAATCATTGTTGTACTATAATTCCCAGGATCCCAGGAATATGTACTCACTAGGACAGTCATTTGTCATATTGCTTAGGAAGCAGGTTTGGAGTCTTGTGTGGGGAATTCATCGACACCACCAGTCCCGAGTTTATGTGCAGTGGAAAATGGAGCAGTGTGGTCAGCAGTAGGAGAGCCGACTTCCACCCTCCACCTGCTGTTCCACGTGGTGGGTCTGCACAGCCTGGCTTGTGAGCAAATCCATTTTTCCTTCTCTTTGGGACCAACATGGGCTTAGAGATGTCATAGTCTTGGGCATCCAAAAAATTAAAATTTGAGAATCTCAATGATTCAAAATTGCTGCTGTCAATTAATACATGATGAACTCATGTTGTTTTGAAAAAAGAATGATTGAGGTGACCAACAGAAGACTTTAATGTTTGTCCCCAAGTAGGTAGGCCATCCCAGATTTCCAACCCTGGGTACATTGCATTGGCAACCTAAATCCCAAGGACTATGAACTCTGTGGTCATTCTGCAGTTTCCTCTGAGAGTATTCATGGGTTTGGGAATCTCCTGCTGAAAAGGATATTGGGTAAAATTGCTTTATGTGAGTACGAGTAAACATTTAGCATATATTACCAAGAAAAGCAACACTGTAAGCCCAGGAAGCTTAGAGCTTCTCAAACAGAAGGGGATGATGGAGAAAAAAGGTGAAAAGTCTGGCAGGCAGGATGAAGGTCAATCAAAAAAGGGCAGCTGGCCACAGGGAAATATCATTTCACCCCTACTAGCATGGGTGAAAAAAATATATGTTGGTGAGGATATAGAGACATTGCTGATGTCATTTTAAAATGGCATAGCTGCTTTGGAAAACAGCCTAGCAATTCCTTGAAAAGTTAAATGTAGAGTTTCCATATGACCCAGCAATTCCACTCCTAGGTATATACTCAAGTAAAATAAAAACATATGCCCCCACAAAAACAAAACTTGTACACAAATGTTCATTGCAGCATTTTTCATGATAGCCCAAAGTGGAAACAACCCAAGTGTCTACAAACTGATGAACGAATAAATAAAATGTGGCATATTCATACCAAGAACTATCCTTTGGCAAGACAAAGAAATGAAATACTGATAAATGGGACAATAGGGGTAAGCTTTGAAAATGTGCTGAGTAAAAAAAAAAGCCAGACACAAAAGGCCACATATTGTATGATTCCGTTTATCCGAAACATCCAGAACAGGCAAATCTGTAGAGACGGAAAGTAGATTAGTGGCTGGCAGGGCTAGAGGGAGAGGGGTCTAGGGAGTGATGACTCATGGGTGTGGTGTTTTCTTTTTGGGGTGGTGAAAATGTTCTGAAATTAGATAGTAGTGATGGTTGTACAACTCTGTGAATATACTAAAACTACCTGAATTGTACGTTCTAGAAGGATGAATTTTATGGCATATGCATGGCACCTAAAAAAACCAAAAGAGGGCGGCTATGTGTCCTGGGTTGTTCCTTGCTTCTTGTATGTGTGTTTCTGCAGTCCGGTTGAGCAGCTGTGCCTCAACCCTCGGGTCTATCCTGGTCTTGAATGCTCCTGACTGTTGTCTTCAGCCTTGGAACCACACAGCACCGCAGCACAGCCTGCAAGCCTTCCTGGGAAGATTTACACCTCTAGGCTGAGTCTCTGCTACTGCACTTTCTCCTCCCTCTCAAATGAAACCGCAGTGCCTCTCTGTGTGACCTTCTCAGTCATGCAATGACTTCTCTTTCATTTCCTATAAGCCTCTGAGCCCTGCCTTCTCCTTGCCAATTCCCCTTAGCTCCATCTTCCTTTGGCCTTCTCCTGTTGTGTAAATCTGTAGGGAAATGTCATTTAAAGACAAAACCCACTACTTATTCTTCTTTCTTAATTGCTCCTTGGGAAATATTTGCTTCTGTGTTCTTGGTGAAGGAAAGCTTAATTTTGTCTGCTTTTATATCACTAGTCTTTTCAGATTACACATTCCCAATCGATCACCTCTTGAATCAAGTAATTAGTTTTATTGTATCAGTCTATCCTTCAGAATTTCATTATGCAAATATAAACATGCATAAATACATTCATGTTTCCCCCCCTTTTACATAAAAGGAGGCACACTGTTTTGTGCCTTGCTTTTGTTTCACTTACTATGTCTGAGAACTTTTCACATCAGTATATGGAAAGCTTCCCCTTTCTTTATCAGCTGTGTGAGAGAGTCCAGTGTCAAGATGGACTGTGTTTGCTTTCATCAGTCTCTGTGGAAGGATCCTGGCTGACCTGTGTCTTTTGCTTTTACAAACCTTGCTGGA
Source organism: Pongo abelii (assembly GCF_028885655.2). Lineage (NCBI taxonomy): Eukaryota > Metazoa > Chordata > Mammalia > Primates > Hominidae > Pongo > Pongo abelii. Next base: position 41,530,002 of record NC_071997.2, on the reverse strand, counting down.
TGACCTCACAATCACCTTGTTGCATGCACATGTAGGCAGAGCTGTAGAATAGATTCCCGGTGAGGGAGTTGCTGGGCAAAGGGTAAATCTGTTTATAATTTTGGCACATATTGCCAGAGTGCCTTCCACAGGGTTCTATCAACTGCTGGGCACTCCTGTCAGCAGTAAGAGTGGCTGCTTCTCCCAGCCTTTCCAATAAAATACGTTACCAACGTTTGAAACCAGGTGCAGTGGCTCCTGCCTGTAATCCCAGCAACTTTGTTACTACATTTGGGATTTCTGCAATGGTGTGCTGCTAAATGTTTAACAACCACTTCTCCAAACATAACAAAACAAAACAAAACCCCAAACCAAAAAAACAAGAAGCCCTAATTGTAGTATCTGCTGATTTCCATGGCGTAAATACTTCTACCCAGGCCAATTCCAAGCTATCAACATGATGTCCCTGAACATGGACTTGGGAAGAGATGGGCCGTAGCACCCGCTATATAGTATTTCTACCACACAGATGCAAGAGATGCAAGTAGCATGGATAATTGTGAAATGTAGTAAAATAATGAGGAATTTAAGAGTTTTTATTTCCTTTGTATTTGTATGATTTATTTAGTTATAAATTTATATAATTAAATCTTAGCAACAATCTGCAATTAACAACCTACTCATAAAACCAGCTCCTGAAAATCTGGTCAACTGTCAAGAGTCAGCTCCAGCACACTACTGCAATTTTGCCAATTTGAAAGGTAGTGAATGCCATCCAAATGTAGTTGTCATTTTTATTGTCATTGTTTTACTTGTTTAAGGACCATTTGCATTTCCTTTTCTGTGAAATATGTTTCTGTCCTTTGCATATTTATCTACTGAGTTTTATTCTCTTGTTGATTTCTAGGAGATCCTTATACATGAAGCTCCTTCTGCATATCTTTTGTCCGTGTTATAAACTGCAGTGTTTTTTCCTGGTTTGTTATTTATCTCTTGTGCTTGCCCATGACATTTTTCTTTTTTCTTTTTCTTTTTCTTTTTTTTCCATGAAGTTGTTGTTGTTATTGTTTCAAAATATAGTTGAATTATTTTTTTCATTTTTTCTGGGTTTTTTTTTTTTGTTTTTGACACGGAGTATCATTCTGTCACCCAGGCTGGAGTGCAGTGGCATGCTATCTCGGCTCACCACAACCTCCACCTCCCAGGTTCAAGCGATTCTCCTGCCTCAGCCTCCCAAGTAGCTGGGATTACAGGTGTGTGCCACCATGCCCAGCTAAGTTTTTTTTTGTTTTGTATTTTTAGTAGAGATGGGGTTTCACCATGTTGGCTAGGCTGGTCTCGAACTCCTGACCTCAAGTGATCTGCTTGCCTTGACCTCCCAAAGTGCTGGGATTACAGGTGTGAGCCACTGTGCCTGGCCCATTTTTTCTTTTATGGCATCCAAATGTTGAATAACTAGGAACAACAGGATTAAATAATTTTTTTTTCTAATCACAATCAAGTTTCACATATTTAAGCAAGTTTCTTATACTCTAAGCAATCTGTACAATTCCTGTATCTCCTTGGAGTTCATTATATTCAATTTTGTCTTTTTCTTTTGAGTCAGATTATTATTTAAAAACCCTCTACACTTAATGGTATCACAAATATGCATAATATGTTAAAGACAGGCCTGGCACACTTCAGCTAAAAAGAAGTATGCATAGATGTTATAAAATATTTATCAAGATTCCATCGCTAGTTCAGTGGTGGCTAACCCCACCACTTTTATGTGACAGTATTATTTCCTATTGGGGAGTTTCTTCGCTTATATTTGACTTCCCATGTGGGCATTGTCTTAGTAATTTTGTGTTGCTGTAACAGAATAGCACAGACCAGGTGATTTATAATGAATAGATATTTGTTTGGCTTATGGTTCTGGAGGCTGGGAAGTCCAATATTGAGGGACTGCATCTGATGAGGGAAGCTCTCATATGGCAAGAAAGTTTACAGGGGAGAGAAAGAGAGGGCTGACCTTGCTTTTATAACAAATCCACTCTCAAGGTGAAGAATCCACTCCCTCAGTAATGACATTAATCCATTCCTGATGGCAGAGTCCTCATGAAGTAATAATCGCTTAAAGATCCTATTTCTCAACACAGTTGCACTGGGAACTAAGTTCCCAATGCATGAACTTTGGGGAACACATTCAAAGCATAGGAGGCATGTACTGGCTTAGTCCTGCATTGCTCTCTCCATCAGACTTCAAGCCCCAAAGCTCTAAGAATGATGCTGGAGTGTGGTTTGTGTTCAAGAAATATTAGTTGAGACACCACATTCAAAGGTGTGAACCCCTCAGATAGACTTTCATCTGCATCTCCACCATCCCTGACAATGCCCATTAACATTTAGTCAGCAGCCACACATTTCCAGCATTACTTGAGAAGCTGTGCATGTTGTCTATGTGGTGTAGCCTCAATACAGTCATGCGGAAAGTTCTAACTCGGTGTATCTAAAAGCCACTTGACCACTTAGAGTGAGCTTTTATTTCTAGCATCTCATTTTTGGTTCTGACTTTAGAAATGTGAAAACCAGATCTCAGATATGATATGTAATTTACCCCAAAGTTACCTCATTGCTACTCTGGCTTCTTTTAGTGCATCTGGCACATAGTAAGTCCTCAATAAAATGAAGAGCATTTGAGATGACATGATTTTCCCAATTCCCAGTCCAGGGCTCATGTCACTGTCCTATTACAGGCATGACTCAAGATGGTGGTGGCTGGATAGTTTCCTTCCAAGGTACTCTTTATGGGGTAGACATGAAAGGCAGTGATCACTCATGCCAACACCCTATGCTTGTAACCTGGTCTCCCCCTGGCTGGTAGGCCTTATTCTGTCAACATTTACCCTTAGAAAAGGATATGATAAGTATAACAACTACAAAATATTGAGGGCATATTACATACCAGTTAATGTGCCATGTGTTCAATCCTCATCCAACCCTGTCTGGTGTTAATATTATTACTGTCATTTTATAGGGGTGCAGAGAGGTTATAGGACTAGTCCAAGACCGGACAGAGGCAACTGTAGAACCAGGTGGAAATTCAGGTCTGTCATGGTCACAATGCTCTTTGTCAGTGGAGCATGGAGTTGTCTAATATATTATTGTTTTACAATCTTTAGACACAGTGTCTTCGCTTGACAGGAGGCACGTTCCTTTATGTTGTAGGAAATGCACTGAACCTGAATAACTCTACAGGAGAGCTCTCATCCCTCCTTCCAGGCCATCCCTGCTCTCAGCCTGCACCTCCCATTTTTTGATCAAGACAGCCTTGAAGTTCTTTATGTCTGCGGAAGGAAGGAGACGGAGCTTGTTTTTCACTTTTGCTGCCATGATTAATTATTTTTAGGAAAGCATTGTGTCTTTTGAGAGAGGATTGTAAGTGCTGGGAGAATAAATGGACCTTAGAGTGAGCCGTGTGTGCTCCAGACTTCCCCAGCTTGATGAACAGCTTCCTGACCAGTGGCTGGCAGTCCCTTGTCTCACTGGACGGACATTGGCTGGGGGCCAATGTGTGAGTTGAATGGCGAGGACTGGACAGTGCTTCTTCCCAGCCAGTGTGGCAATGAGCCCACTCTTGAGAAGGCGCCTTGGCTTGGGAAAACACATTGCGCATTAGATGTTGGTATCCGCGGCAGGGACCTGAGGCTGGAGTCACTGCCAGGCACCTTCTGGGAGGCCTGGCTTTCCAGCAAGGCCTGCTTCACGTTCTCAGGAGAACCGGACCCAGCATAGGAAATGCCCTATTGCCCAAGAGGAAACCCCATGTCTAAGAACTGATATAATTAGGAGACTGATAAAAATTAGAATGAGAAGGGGAGGGCCTAAATGAAGGGTCATGGGGTGTACTTTTTTTTTTTAAAAAAAGAATCCTTCCTGCCCTTCTCTGCATATGAATATACTACGTGCTCATCCAAGAAAACTTTGAAAAGTAAATAAAAATTTCTTCCAATCATTTCACGCAGAAATTTAACTTCTTCTATTTTTAAAGGAGTGTCTTTTGTATGCCAAACTTCTCCTATTTTTAAATAATATATCATGACGATCATTTTATTTTGTAAATCGGACCTCAGGTGCATGAAACTGGGTTAATTGTGACCTATGATTCATAGTGTATGTATTAGTCCATTTTCATGCTGCTGATAAAGTCATACCCGAGACTGGGAAGAAAAAGAGGTTTAATTGGACTTACAGTTCCACATGGCTGGGAAGGCCTCAGAATCATGGGGGGAGGCAAAAGGCACTTCTTACATGGTGGCAGCAAAAGAAAATGAGGAAAAAGCAAAAGTGGAAGCCCCTGATAAACCCATCAGATCTCATGAGACTTATTAACTATCACGAGAATAGCATGGGAAAGACCAGCCCCCATGATTCAATTACCTCCCTGCTGGGTCCCTCCCTCAACATGTGGGAATTCTAGAAGATACAATTCAAGTTGAGATTTGGGTGGGGACACAGCCAAACCATATCATTCTGCCCCTGGCCCCTCCCAAATCTCATGTCCTCACATTTCAAAACCAATCATGCCTTCCCAACAGCTCCTCAAAGTCTTAACTCATTTCAGCATTAACCCAAAAGTCCACAGTCCAAAGTCTCATCTGAGACAAGGCAAGTCCCTTCTGCCTATGAGCCTGTAAAATCAAAAGCAGGCTAGTTACTTCCTAGATACAATGGGGGTACAGGTATCTATGACATGGGAGAAATTGGCCAAAACAAACGGGATACAGGGCCCATGCAAGCCTGAAATCCAGTGGGGCAGTCAAATTCTAAAGCTCCAAAATGATCTTTGACTCCAGGTCTCACATCCAGGTTATGTTGATGCAAGAGGTGGGTTCCCATGGTTTTTGGGCAGCTCCTCCCTGTGATTTTGCAAGGTACAGCCTCCCTTCAGGCTACTTTCACAGGCTTCCATTGAGTGTCTGCACCTTTTCCAGGTGCATGGTGCAAGCTGCCAGTGGATCTACCATTCTGGGGTCTGGAGGATGGTGACCCTCTTCTCACAGCTCCACAGGCAGTGCTCCAGTAAGGACTCTGTGTGGGGGATCCAATTCCACATTTCCCTTCTGCACTGCCTTAGCAGAAGTTCTCCATGAGCGCCCTGCCACTGCAGCAAACTTTTGCCTGAGGATGTAGGCATTTCCATACATCTTGAATATCTAGGTGGAGATTCCCAAACCTCAATTCTTGACTTCTGTGCACCCACAGGCTAAACACCATGTGGAAGCTGCCAAGGTTTGGGACTTCCACCCTCTGAAGTCACAGCCCGAGCTGTATCTTGGCTCCTTTCGGCCATGGCTGGAGTGACTGGGACACAGTGCACCAAGTCCCTAGGCTGCACACAGCACAGGGACCCTGGGCCCAGCCCAAGAAACCACTTTTTCTTCCTGGGCCTCCAGGCCTGTGATGGGAGGGGCTGCCATGAAGGTCTCTGACATGGCCTGGAGACATTTTCCCCAAGGTCTTGGGGATTAACATTAGGCTCCTTGCCACTTATGCAAATTTCTGCAGGTGGCTTGAATTTCTCCCCAGAAAATGGATTTTTCTTTTCTATTGCACAGTCAGGCTGCAAATTTTCCAAACTTTTATGCTGTGCTTCATTTATAAAGCTGAATGCCTTTAACAGCACCAAAGTCACCTGCTGAATGCTTTGCTGCTTAAAAATTTCTTCTGCCAGATACCCTAAATCATCTTTCTCAGGTTCAAAGTTCCACAAATCTCTAAGGCAGGGGCAAAATGCCACCAGTCTCTTTGCTAAAACACAACAAGAATCACATTTACTCCAGTTCCCAAAAAGTTCCTCATCTCCATCTGAGACCACCTCAGCCTGGACCTTATTATCCATATCGCTATCAGCATTTTGGGCAAAGCCATTCAACAAGTCTCTAGGAAGTTCCAAACTTTCCCACATATTCCTGTCTTCTTCTGAGCCCTCCAAACTATTCCAACTTCTGCCTGTTACCCAGTTCTAAAGTTGCTCCCACAATTTGAGGTGCCTTTTCAGCAATGCCCCACTCTACTGGTACCAATTTATTGTATTAGTCCATTTTCACACTGCTGATAAAGACATACCTGAGACTGGGAAGAAAAAGAGGTTTAATTGGACTTACAATTCCACATGGCTTGGGAGGCCTCAGAATCAAGGCAAAATGCACTTCTTACATGGCAAGAGAAAATGAGGAAGATGCAAAAGCAGAAGCTCCTGAGAAACCTGTCAGATCTTGTGAGACTTACTATCATGAGAATAACATGGGAAAGACCAGCCCCCATGATTCAATTACCTCCCCCTGGGGTCCCTCCCACAACAAGTGGGAATTCTGGGAGAGACAATTCAAGTTGAGATTTGGGTGGGGACACAGCCAAACCATATCAGTGCACCCTCTTCATTTGACCATGCAATGCATGTTTTTAATAATAAACATCTCCATCCAATATGAAAACTCATACTGTAACTGTGATTTATAAAACCTTTGGCCCAATCTTTTTCCTACAACTACACTTCTCTTTATCTACCTTTTATTGTTACTTTTTGCTTACTTGAGCACATGCTATACATGTCCCTTTGTATGCCTCTCAGGAGGTTTACAGTGGTGGAATTTCATCGCTCAGATAGCTTTCCACTCCACTGCCCTTTGGATCCCAAAATGGACTGCCCATTTATCTCTTTCTGTGTGAGGGAAGTCAGGGTTAGGAGAGTCATCTGTATATGCCTCCTCATTTTTCTCTGATTCTTTAGCAAAATCACCCTGAAACCCAGGCAGATGTCAAGTCAGCTTGTCCTTGAGGGTCTCTGCTAAAGGAGAGGCCCCAGTGGCCTCCATAAATCGCTGTGGTCAAGCATGCGTCTTGCCATCAGACCAACCACCACCTGATATGTGAAATTCACATTTGTTAATTATTTGCTAGAAATCTAAGAAGCGGTTATTTATTGTCAAGTAGTTGAAAGCCTCTTTCTGCCTCCTCCAGAATTCACTTTTCTTTCTATCTTTCCTCTGATCATTGTTTTTATCCTTTGACTGTTCTTTTGTCGTTCTTTTCTTTATTCCTGAATTTCTTTTAAAGTTGAAGATGAGAATTTTGGCTATGTCCACACCCCAGACTTCACCAGGAAGGTAACTTAGGGTTCCCGAAAATCCAACCAAACTGTTCTCAAATGCAGGAGGAGAACTCTCCCCTTCCCCTCTACCCCTACCCCCTCATTTCTTCTCTTACAGGCTTTTCTAGCTCTTTTCCACCCCATGTCCCTTCTGTCTCTCCTTCCATCCCGGGGTTTGTGGTAGAGGACTACCCAGTTGCGGACGAGTCACATGCCTTATCCAGTGAAAATATTGTCTTATGGATGCCAAGAACAACTCCTGAATGTACAAACTATTTTTAATGCTCATTTGAGATTGATAGATATCAGGCAAATAATAAAAGTTTCACAAGATTGCTACAAATAAATAATTTTAAAAACAAAACCAACCAAAGCAAAAAACAAACAAACAAAGACAACCTTTTCTGTTGTGATTAGCATTTTTGCTAAACTCAACTTGGGCTTTTGGCTTTCCAGACACTCTCATTGCAGGTGCTTGGAGCTCAGTTCTGTTCCTCCAGGCTTGTGCGCTCTCTTTGACCCGACCTTTTGTGCATGTGCTGTCTTTGTCTGAAACCAGCCTGGAGCTCCCTACACAGATGTGTCAAGGTCAGGCCAAGTCAAGGCTGAGCACAGAGAAAGGAGCTGCTGTAGGAGGCCCACAAGGAATTTTGTTGGATCTGTGAGCTCAGTGTATGCTCCAGCCCCTCTGACATATCCAGAGGAGACAGCCTTGAGTTTGGGCCCAGTGCTGCCACTTATTAGCTGTGTAAACTTGAAAAAGTCCATTAATTTTGCATAAGTCTAGTGCAATAAGTAAGAGTCTCCAAGTCATCACCCTGTTGTGATGGATTACATGAGATCAAGCATGTAATGTGTCACCATGATAACTGGCAAAAATAAGTGCTTAGTAAATGCTGACCATTCTTCTTCTTAACAACATCATCATCGTCATCAACAACAACAACAACAACAACAGCAACAACAACAACACTAGGTGCAAGCGCCAGCCCCGGCCAAGGCCAATAGGCACTGTGTAGGTTGCGGGCTACCCACTCAGTCTGGATGCTGGTTTCCTGTTCTCCTGCTCCTGTCTTTGCTCTTGACCTGTTTTCTCCTTACCTCTGTAATGGACTCTGCTGCTGGTTGTGCCATCTTCTTAAGGTTGGACCCCTGGAAGCTGACCTATAGCTGGTACCTTCCAGCTACTTCTTCAACACCCCTGCATAGCTTGAACTCTGGTGACCTGCTCTGCTCCAGGCTCCGAGTCCCCCAGGTGCATTTTCCTGTCCTTGTTCCCACCATGGGCTCAGACAGTGAGTGCCTTGAAGGCAGGAACAGGGGGTCCTCAACCCATTCCCTGGCCCCTGACAGGCAGCTGGCTGCAGGATGTCCTCCACTACTTGTTAGTCAAATGCATGAAACATTGAATGAAGGTAAGAAGGTGAGATAGCCAGGTGTGGTGGCTCACTCCTATAATCTCAACACTTTGTGAGGCTGAGGGAGGTGGATTGCTTGAGCCCAGGAGTTTGAGACCAGCCTCGGCAATGTGGCAAAACCCTGTCTCTACAAAAAGAATTTAAAAATTAGCCAGGCATAGTGGTGTATGCCTATAGTCCCAGCTACTTGGGAGGCTGAGGTGGGGGGATTGCTTGAGCCTGGGAAGCAGAGGTTATGGTGAGCTGAGATCTCACGACTGCTCTTCAGCCTGGGTGACAAAAAAGAGAACCTGTCTCAATAAATAAATAAATAAATAAATAAATAAATAAATAAAGGAGAGATAGACAGGAACCTTTTCGTTTGTTGAATACAGGTTTAGTAGGATGTTCCTTTCTTTTCTCTCTCTCTCTTTTTCTCTCTCATTCTCTCTCTTTCTTTCTTTCTCTTTCTTTTCCTTCCTTCCTTCCTTTTTTCTTTCTTTCTTGACAAGATCTCACCCTATCATCCAGGCTGGAGTGCAGTGGTACAATCATAGCTCACTGCAGCCTTCAGCTCTTGAGCTTAAACTATCCTCCCACCTCAGCTTTCCAAGTACCTGGGACTCTAGGAGCAAGTCACCCATGCCTGGTGGATGTTCTTTTCTATTGAAAGTCTAGAGTAATTCATGGCCAATACTTAATTTTAGCAGCTTTGTTTCTTTTGAATGAGCCCTCAAGCCAAAAACATATCCATCTTTTACTAGTTTCATGTATTTCCTTTGAAATCACTTCAACTGGATTCAATGCAATGTGTTTGAACAGATACTTACACAGTGTGTTGAGCATTGTTGTGGGCACGTGACTGAGAAGAGAATGGTCAAGTTTCCTGCCCTGGACAGAACTAAAATTTTACCGGGAAGAGAGATGCTGAGCACCTAACTAATAAATACACAGGGTAATTTCATTTTTATAAGAGTTTGCAAAGCAATTACCATCACCACCAAAGAATCAGGGTAGATTACTGGGTCTCGACAAGTGTATGTGTGTGTGTGCGTGTGCGCATGCATGTGTGTGTCTTGGGGAGGAGATAAGGCCTGAATAAGGAGGGACAGCTGTTCTGTGGAGATCTGGAGAAGACTATTGTAGTAGAGGAATGGCAAGTTCAAAGGCCTGGAAGTGGTAGCAGAGTCATTGTGTTTCAGGGGCAGAAAGGAGGCCAGCGTGCCTGGGTGCCAACGGAAGGAGGTGAGGGTGAGGAGGCGGACAGGCATCTCAAGTGCATGGAGAGCCACTTCTTCTTGGGTCCCCAGTCCAGGGCACTTTCTTTGGACCCAGGATGTAGGTACTGACAGCTGCTGTGAATCTCGGAGTTGTCAGCATTCACAGCAAAGGGCATTTCCAGGCTAAAATCTAAGTAAACAAGCCCCAGAACAAAGAAGACACCATCTTCAAAGTGTGTGAAAATGGATAACAAATAGGAAACATTTAAAAACAAGTACTTTGTGGAAAACCATGTTTCCTTGATGTGCCTTCTGTCATGGTATCTGAAACACTGCAAAAGGACATTGAAGATCTGGGAGGGAGAGTTGACAAACTTCCCAAATAAGATACAGTTATCTTATTTCAAATAAAAAGGAAGCAAAATTGGCACAAGCTTTGGGTCAAATTTCTCCTGTGCCAAGTCTAGAATCAGCAGGTAGTGCTGAAATCACTGTCCCACATCCCAAACATACTGGGCATTCTTTTAAGGCTCCAGGCTCAAGTGTGTGCAAACAGAGGGAAATTACACTTGAAAAAAAGATCAAGGACCGTGAATCAGATACAACCTTGGACAACAAAAGCAGCAACCACGAAAGGTTGTATTTATTCAAGAAGTCAAACACTTCTGGGAAAGCTGTGGGGAATAGAGTTGGTATATGGGAAAAGAGTGGTAAACTCAAAATGCCTTTTGTATTGAGAAGGGCATTGGCCAGTTTTAAAGGCACTGCAGCATCAGTTGAGCAAGCACTTTTAACAAATTGCTCTCTTCTGTAGCTCTGTACCTTTTCTGATATGGATAAGCTATCTAGCATCCAAAGCAAACTCATCTTAAACCAAGAATTCAAACAAATGATAATAAAGATGCTAGAATGCCTATTCCACTCCATTTGAAAGAGATGCACAAAAGAAAATGGTAGAAGTTGCAGGAGTGTGATAATAGTGTTGCTCTTCTAAATTGGCAACTTTATGAGTAGATCATCAAAGCCAAGGTATTTTACTTTGTGAAATAAGAAATGATCACACCAAAAATAATAAAATTCAGCACTGGAGGTTTTCTGCCCTTTATAAATGTTTTTCAAAGACTGAACCAAAAGAATAGCTTGAGTGATAACCAGCTTTTCAGAAGGAGCTCTGGAAATTAATATGGGACACGTGATGGAGCAAGACTTTCAGCATGAAGAAGCCCAGGAACTGGGAAAACGCAAGTCTTTACTTCAGATCACCCCATAGCCTCCAAGTAGTGTGTTGCAGGTTGAATCTAGCTGAAAATGGCATAAAACAGAATATTAATAGCTATATCCACATATCACTAAACTAGGTACATTCCTGATGTTCCTGAATATAAGGAGAATATAAATTAAAATGATTCTGAAAAACTACTGACAGTGATGGAAGTTTCTAGTTTCAATCAGGTTAATATCACATCTCACCTCAAACAAAAGGCATTTTCTTCAGAAAGGAACTAAAAAAAGAAGGCCTTTATTCTATACTTGCTTATGATTCTGGTTTAAAAACAAAAACAGGTTCCAGAAGACTACTTATTCAAGCAAAGACCCTGCCCCACATTCCTCTTGAGGATCCCAATGAATGTGGCACTGATAATATGAATGATTTACCTTCCATAAGATTGCATTGAGGGGGGAAATATTCTTAGACATAAAATTTTTAAAAAGAAAATCTGATGTAAATTGACCAAGGGGTTTAAAAAATCTGTCAATCTCATATCCTATATCTAGCAAAAATATCCTTCAGAAATGAATGGAAAATTAAGACATTCTCAGATAGAAGAAAAACAAGAAATTTGTCACCAGCATTAAAGAATGACTAAAGGAATGTCTCTAAACAGAAAGTGAATAATAACAAAGGGAGGCTGGAACTTCAGGAAGGAAACAAAACAATGCAGTGGTTAAAAATTATCCTCAAGAGTTTAAAAAATTGTGTTGAAGCAAAAAAATGTAACATCATCTGGTGAGGTGTTCAGTGTCTGTAGTGGAAATATTTATTTAATATATTTGTATTTTAAGGGGGAGGGTAAACAGACCTAAATAAAAGTCAGATTTCTATACTTCACTTGAAGAGGTAAAATGCTGATACAGTTAGCTGTGACATATTATGTATATATATTGTAATATCTAGGGAAATCGGTAAAAAACTATATGAAGAGATATATTAAAAATGTACTATAGATATGAATATATGTGTGGGTTAGTATACATACATGGCTTTCCTTACTCTGTCACCTGAGAGAACAAAGAAGCAATGACAACCCTCTAGCAATTAGCACACCGGGCACACAGATCTTGGTTTCTAACACCATTCACCAATAAAACAAATCAGGGCTCCTTGGAGAAATGGCTGATTCCAGGCCTTGGGGGAAAAATATATGAGATGAACCTGGAGCATTTTGTAGCGCCAGAATGTAAGGAAATGTGTGTGTGTGTGTGTGTGTGTGTGTGTGTGTGTGTGAAGAGACACAGGAGCCAACCAAAAGAGCTCTCAATGGCCAAACTTGGAATAATTGGAGCAAGAAAATAATAAAGTAGTAACGTATTATCACCCAAAATAAATATCCACGAGTCCATAGTGATATAAATAAATACTTGAATAAATAAATGGGGGAAAAGAGACAACTCTGTCTTATGAAGAACTGGAAATAGTTAATACAGATACTACAGCCTGAAGGAGGAGAAGTGTAAGTTCCCGGTCCTTAGGTATGGGCCTACATAGTGATTTTCTTCCAAAGAGTAAAGAATAGATAGGGGGTGGGGGAAAGTAACTTTACACTGGAGACACCTGACAAGCACTACTTCAGCCAGGTGATCATGGTCAACACCTGCTGTGATAAATAATGGTGTGAGTATGTACCCTGGATATGATGTGATGAAAATGACACTTCACCTCTTTACCCATTACCCTTGTCGAATCATGAAAAAAGCCTCAGGTGAATTTCAATAAGAGGGTATCATAGAATACATTGAATATAGAATAATACCTAACCAGGACTCTTCAAAATTGGCAAGGTCATAAAAATCAGGAAAAGTTTGGGAAACTGTCCCAACCAAGAGGAGCCTGAAAAGATGTGATGACTAAACACAATAAGTATCCTGGATGGGACCCTGGAACATAGGAAGATGTTAGATAAAACTAAGGAAATCTAAATAAGATATAGACTTTGGTTAATAATAATGTATCAATATTGGTTCATTAATTGAAACAGTCGTACTAATTAAGATGTTAATAAGATGGGACACTGAGTGAGGATGTATATGGGGACTCTCTGTTCTACCATCTCATTTTTTTTAAACTTATAAAAAATAAAGTCTATTAAAACATTATAGATAAATCAAAATAGAAATCTAAAAATGCTCAAGAATGCAAGTAAGGGAAAAACAGGAATGAGAAACAGAATGAACAAACAAAATAAATAATAAAATGGTGGACGTAAGCCCACTTAACAGATCAGTAATTGCTTTATATATTATGGTACAAGGCTAAAAAGTAAGCTCCAATATTATATATGCCTATGTGGGAAAACAGAGAGGGCTTCACATGGTCTAACTGCAAGTTCCATACCCCGATGCCCCTGTAGATAAGGTCCCTTAGCCAAACCATATTCCTGATTGTGGAAACCAGGCATGGAGCCTGCTTATCCCTGAATAGCGGGCTTCATTCAGATCCTTGCCAGCCCACAGGATGATTCAAACAAGCCGATCACATCATTCTGCAGAAACCAGGAGTCACCCCATCCTCTTGTTATTACAGAGCCTGCCTCCCACAGCGCTTGCTTGTTTGCTCTGCTCCTGAGTGCAACCCCTGTGGCCCTGCATGACACGCTGTCCCTTTCCCCAGACCGTGAATGTCTGTGATTAACAAACTGCACTTGATCTCATCTGTCCAATGTTGAGTGTCATGTGTTCAGCCATCCCCATGACCCTAGAATAGGAATCTCTCACCAGTGGGCTTAAGGGAGGTGATTCAAACAAGTACAAATGGTCTAAATTCAACAACTAAAAGACAGAAATTGACAAGATAGATAAAGAACAAAAAACATGAAACAACTATATACTTTTCGTAAGATAATCATATTAAATTTAACTGTATAGGAAAGTTGAAAGTAAAAGGGTGAAGAAATATATTATGGAAACATTAAATTTAAAAGAGAAAATATGTTAATATCAGATAAAGTAGGCTTCTGAGCAAAGATTACCATGGATAAGGAGGGATATTGCATAATAAGAAAAGGGTCAATACACCAAGAACTTAGGAATTCTAAAGGTAAATGCACCAAACAATAGAGCTTTTAAATAAATAAAGCAAAACTGATAAAGCTGAAAAAAGAAATAGTCAAATCCATGATTATAGTAGAGGTCCTCAACATCCTACTTTCTCTCAGCAATTTGTAGAAGTAGTATACAGACATTCAACAAGTGTATAGAACTGACCAACACCATCAACCAACAGAATCAGATTGACATTTATGTTTATTCAGTAAAAGCAGAATACATATTTTTCCCAAGTACCCAGGGAATGTCCACTCAGATCAGATTATGGGTCATAAAACAAATGTCAACACATTTAAATCAACTGAGATCATACAGGGTGTGTTCTCTGACCACAATGGAATAAAACTAGAAATTTATAAGAAAACAGTAAAATCTCAGAACACTTGGAAACCCAGTGGTCAAAGAGATAGTCTCAAGGGAAATTTAAAAGAATCTTACTTTTTAATGAAAATAAAAAGCACAAAATATCAAAATTTGTGGGATATGATTGAAGCAGTGCTGAGAGGGAAATTTGTAGCAAGAATGTTTATAATAGAAAAGGGGAAAGATTTGAAACCAATCATCTAAGTTCTTATCCTCCACAGAAAAAGAACAGCAAATAAACCCAAAGTAAGCAGAAAGAAGAAAGTAATAAAGAGCAGAAATAAATAAAGTTGAAGACAGGAAAACAATAAAGAAAAATCAGTGAAACAAAAGCTAATTCTTTGAAAAGATCAATAAAATTGTTAAACTTCTGGCAAGACTTACAAAGATAGAAATAAAGAAGACACATATTATACGTATTGGAAATAAAACAGTGGATTTAGCTACAGCTCTTCATTAAAGGATAAGAAGGGGACATTAAGAATAACTTTACACAACCCGTTCAACAACTTTGATGAAACAAGCTGCTTCTGCGAAATACGTGAACTACTTCACCTCACCAGTATGAAATAGAGAACCTGAATATTCCTGTAACTATTAAAGAAATGGAATCTAGAGTTTAAAAGCTTCACTCCTTGGTTTCACTCGAGAATCCTACCGAACATTTAAATCATGAGTTTAGGCCGGGCGTGGTGGCTCCCATCTGTCATCCCAGCACTTTGGGAGGCTGAGGTGGGTGGATCATCTGAGGTCGAGAGTTTGGGATCAGCCTAGCCAACATGGCAAAACGCTGTCTCTATTAAAAAGACAAAAATTAGCTGGGCGTGGTGGCAAGTGCCTATAATCACAGCTACTCGGGAGGCTGAGGCAGGAGAATCACTTGAATTTGGCGGGATGGAGGTTGCAGTGAGCTGAGATCATGCCACTTCACTCCAGCATGGGGGAAAGAGCGAAACTCTGTTAAAAAAAAATCATGAGTTTAAACATAAAACATAAAAATATATAATGTTTAGAAAGAAACACAGGAGAAAATCTTTGGGACCTAAGGCTAGACAGAATTCTTAGACATGACACCAGCAGCACTATCCATAAAGAGAGAAGAAAAAGTCAATATACTATACTTCATTATAATTAAAAACTTTTGTGGTGTAAAAGACTGTGAAGAGGATGAAAAGACAAACTGCAGACTGGGAGAAATTATTTTCAAATCCATATCTTTTTTTGTTTTTTTTTGAGATGGAGTCTTGCTCTGTTGCCAGGCTGGAGTGCGGTGGTGTGATCTCAGCTCACTGCAACCTCCAGCTCCCGGATTCAAGCGATTCTCCTGCCTCAGCCTCCGGAGTAGCTGGGACTCCAGGCCCAGCTAATTTTTGTATTTTTAGTAGAGACAGGGTTTCACCATGTTGGCCAGGATGGTCTCGATCTCTTGACCTCGTGATCTGCCTGCCTCGGCCTCCCAAAGTGCTGGGATTCCAGGCGTAAGCCACCGTGCCCGGCCTCAAATCCATATCTTACAAAGACCTTATATCTACAATACATAAAAATTTATCAAATTCAACAGTAAAAAGACAAGAACAAAAATGAAGAATCCCATCAGAAAATGAGGGGAAAATATGCACATGAATTTCACCAAAAAGACTAATACAGATGGTAAAGAGTGCAGGAAAGGATGTTCGATATCACTCGCCTTTAGGGAAATGCACATTAAAACCACCATGAGATATTACTACACACCTATCAGAGTTGCTAAAATTAAAAACAAATTATAACACAAAATGCTGGCAAGGATGTGGAGAAACTGGATCACACCTACATTGCTGGTTAGAACAAAAAATATTATAGTCATTCAGATAACAGTTTGGCAGTTTCTTTAAAAACTAAATATGCAATTGCTGTTTGACCTGGAAATTGCATTCCTGTGCATTTATTGCAGAGAAATGAAAATGTATGTTCACACAAAAATCTGTACAAGAATGTTTATAGCAGCTCTATTCATAATAGCTAAAAATTGAAAAGAAGCAAGATGTCCTTTAGTGGGTTAAACCATCCACATCATGGAATACTACTCAGCAATAAAAAGGAACCAACTATTGATACACACAAAACCCTGGTTAATCTTGAGAATTACATTAAGTGAAAAAAAGCCAGTCCTCAAAAGTTACATACTATGTTATTCCATTTATACAACATTTTAAAAAGGACAAAGTAACAGAAATGAAGAACAGATTAGTGGTTGCCAGGGGTTAAGAACAGATTAGTGGTTGGTGGGACAGGAGTGAAGTGGGGTGGTTGCAAAAGGGCCACATGAGGGATGCTTGTGGGGATGGAATTGTTTCATAGCCTGACTTTCTTTTTTTTTGTTTGTTTTTTTTAGACGGATGGAGTCTTGTTCTGTCACTCAGGCTGGAGTGCAGTAGTGCAATCTCAGCTCACTGCAACCTCCAACTCCCAGGTTCAAGTGATTCTCCTGCCTTAGGCCTCCCGAGTAGCTGGGATTACAGGTGCCACTACCACACCTGGCTAATTTGTTGTATTTTTAGTAGAGACGGAGTTTTACCATGTTGGCCAGGCTGGTCTCAAACTCCTGACCTCAGGTGATCCACCCGCCTCAGCCTCCCAAAGTGCAAGGATTACAGGCATGAGCCACTGCACCTGGCCAATAGCTTGTCTTTCAATAATAGTATTCTTGCTGTGATATCGTACTACAGTTTTGTAAGATATTACCAGTAGGGGAAATTTGGTTAAGAGCATGTGATGTTTCTATTATTTCTTACAACTGCCTATGAATCTACAGTTACCCCAAATTAAGTGTAATTTTAAAAATACTGGAAAAGAACAATTCCTTTACCCTATACAGATATTTTCCTCTATTTTGGTTGTATTTATTTGGTATTGACTTCCACATTTTATATAGTATGTTTTGATTGTTTATCTATGATTTATTAATTGAAGACAATTTTAGGTAGATCTGTATCTATTGATCTGTATCTTTATGGTAGAGTTTACTTATTGTAGCAGCATTTTAATTTAAAACTTAATTACTGTTGCTTTGTTTCCTTCTGGTTTCTGCATGATTTCCACTGCATCTCTTGTGTTCTGATTGTTTGTTTTGGAGTTTCTCACATTGAGAGATTTTTCTCATTGTTGGGTAACCATGACTCTATCTTCTTGTTTAAGAATTAGGGGCTGGGCACGGTGGCTCAGGCCTGTAATCCCAGCACTTTGGGAGGCCGAGGCAGGCAGATCATCCGAGGTCAGGAGTTCGAGACCAGCCTGGAGGGTTGGAGAAACTGGCTGTTGCATTAGTCCGTTCTCACACTGCTATAAAGAATTAACTGAGACTGGGTAATTTATGCAGAAAAGAGGTTTAATTGACTCAGAGTTCTGGGGCTGTACAGGAAGCATGGCTGGTAGGCCTCAGGAAACTTACACTCATGGCAGAAGGGCAAAGGGAAAGCAAGCACATCTTCACATGGTGGCAGGAGACAGTGAAAGAGGAAGCGCTACACACTTTTAAACAACCAGATCTCGTGAGGACTCACTCACTATCATGAGAACAGCAAGGGGGAGTTCTGCCCCCATGATTCAGTCACCTCCCACCAGGTCCCTCCCTCAGTGTTGGGGATTGCAATTCAACATGAGATTTGGGTGGGGACACACAGCCAAACCATACCAGCTGTTACCTCGTGCTCCTAATTTCGTGGAAGGTCAGATAACAACTTAGTTTCAGTTTGGTGGAATTGTAGCATAGAAAACTCTGTTTTGATTTTAAGTCTGGTTGTTGGGGCAGTGAGGGGGCTTAGTGGGGGCCCTGTGTGTTTTATCTGGTGACCCTCCAGTTTCTCAGCGCCATGCATTTGCTTGTGCTGGCCTCTGCAGTCACCTTTGCTGGCTGTGGCAGTGTGAGGGTGAGAAGGCTGCAGATTCTTAGAGGGGGCCTATTCCAGGCTCTCCTGTGTTCATGACGTCACATCCCATCTTGGGCAAGGCCAGGCTAGAGTCCACCGGCTCTACTCAGGCCCTCTTTCCCAGACCCTGACACCTCTGTCAGCCTCGTTGTAGGTCCTCTTTTGATTGCTATTGCCTTAGGCCTGGACAGTTTATAAACCAAGCTTCCCAAGAGGCAAGAGTGAAGAGGTCTGCTAAATAGGGAAAGAGCTTGGAGTCTCCTGGGGCCATGTGCTCAGTACACAAGTTCCTACAGGTGGGTAGTCCTGTTTGGGATAGTTCAGACACACCTGAGTAGGGAGTGAGGGTCCCATGCTGGCCACCTTTCTTCTTCATCTCGCTCTTCTCATGCCTCCCTGCCACCATCCAACATTTTCAGCCTTGAGAAATTCCAAGTAAGCCCCTTGCTCAGGGCTGGGAATCCAGTTGGCAGTTCGAGAGGTGGTGGGGTCAGTTACCGCTTCTTTCCAGGCCTTTCCAGAGGTTCTGCTGCTCCCCCAATACGCCTTCCATTGTGCTCCAGTGCTGTCCTTCTAGCACATTCCCACAGTTATATTCTTTTGGGGACTGTTGTAGGCACATCCCTGAAATTCCCAAGGGATCTCCCCCTGGCCAGTGTACTTCCTTTTCTCAAGGTATGTGGGAACAGGAGCTGTCTGCCGGGATTAGCAGCCCACATGATTTCCCAGTCTCAGGACCTGTTTCCTGTTGGGAGCCCCTGAGCTCTGAGACATGTGGTTCCCAAGTGCTTGCAGCGCTGGGTGTGGTGGAGCCCCAGGCTTACTCTCCTAGCGGCAGGCTCCCGGGGGCAGGCTCTCCCCAGGGCGGGGACAGGCTAGGGGTGGTGGGCTCTTGGGGGTGGGCAGGATCTCCTTGGGTGAGGGGTGTCTCTGGGGGTTCGGCTCTGGGGAAGGGGTTCTGAGGAGGGGGCAGATTCTCTTGGGGAGGTGGGCTCTGGGGGTGGGGAGCAGGTTTTCCTGGGTGGGCCTCTCCTGGGACCAACTCTCCCTGGCGGCAGGCTCTCTTGGCCACAGTTCTTTCCTCCACAGCAACATCCAGGTGCAGAGGTGCTAGAGCTGCCAGTACGAGCTTACCAGCGCTGGCTACAAGATCTTCAGGAACTTTTTGACCTGGTTGTTAACCAGAGCAACTATTAAAAATTATATAACCTCAGGTCAGCAAATTAAATCGCAAACAAAAGTAATGGATACACAAAACTTATACTACCTTTTTTACGACATTTTACCATTTCCTGTGCCCTTGAGGCTCTTTACGTTATGGTACCCGTGTGGTGGAAATACTGTACTGGGCGACAGGGCGGCTGTGCTTCTCTCCCCAGTTCCTACTTGTGTGGGAGTATTTCACCATGGAAATCAGCAAATCATGCTTAGTTATTTGGACAGCTGGTTATTAAACATTTACCAGCACACCATTACCTGAGTTCTATCAGCTTATTAAATTAAAAAATAAATGGGGTCCTTTAATCACATTCTTCTTATTTTATTTTTCATTATTTTTTAGGGATAGGCTCTTGCTGTGTTGCCCCGGCTGGAGTGCAGTGGTACAATCATAGCTCACCGTAGCCTGGAACTACTGGGCTCAAGTGATCCTCTTGTCTTAGCCTTCTAAGTATCAGGGACCACTGGTGCTTGCACCATGTCTGGCTAACTTTTTTTTTAAAATGCTTTTTTTTTTTATAGAGATGGGTCCTTGCTTTATTGCCCAGGCTGGTCTTGAACTCCTGGCAAGAGATGCAAGTACCCTTGCATCTCAGGCTCCCAAAGTGCTGGGATACAGGCATGAGTCATCGTGCCCGGCCTAATCACATTGTTTAAGCATTGTGCAAATCAATGGAAGCCTGACTCACAACACTTCTGCTTTAAATGCAGGCACACTTCCCCTCTGCCTGGCCCTGACTCCTGCTGCCCTCTCCTACTCAGTTCTCTGGCAGCTCATCCCCCTCACCCACTCTACTCCATTCCCCGCCTGCTTTCCAGTCTCTCGACCTGGACAGGTTTTCTGCCCCTCTCCCCATCGCTTCTTTCAAGTGTTTATTATGTACCTTCCTTTATCCTCTCAGCTAAGGGGTTTCCCTTTTCTTGCCAAGGTTTGTGATCCATCTCTCTCTTCTCATTCTCTTGATTCTGAATTTATCATAACATTTCCTGGGCACAATTTAAATATGCTTATTTGACCTTCCCAGGCTGTGCTAACAGCACCATCACCACTGCTGCTGCTGCAAAGAGTGAGTGACATTTATCTATACCTGTACCTGTGCCACCTGTGTACTATGCCAGAAACCCCAGAGCACTCCATGGGCAGGTCCCATTTAATGCTGATACCTCCATGAGAAATGAGTGTTTGGTTGAATTTAAGTACTATAAGAGAACTTTTTAGACTGCCCTAGGTGGTATGTGAAACCTGAGGGCTTTGTGGTTGTGCCAAGGAGCTTCTGAGTAGAGAAGAAGAAGGGATACCAGAGAAGATGAGACTCACCTACAACCCTTCTAACTCCAGACCTAGCAGACCATTTCACGTCCAGAAATAGGAGTTGAAACTGTGGCCTTCAGAGCAATGTTTTAACCTGGCTTTAGTATTCTCACTAGCTGAGTGACCTTGGGCACTCTGTGCCTCAATTTCCTCATCTGAAAAATGGGGATAATACTATTACCTTATAAGGTTTTTGTGAGGTTTAAATGAGTTAATGCACTTAAAGCTCTTCGAAAAGTGTTCAACTAATATATATTAGCCATTGTCATTACTGAGGCTATGTGCAAAATTGTACTTAATAATAATGCTTCTGGTAAGAGGTTGAAGACCACATATGTAGCTCTATAGCCTTTATTTTATAGTTGAGAAAACTGAAGCTCAGAGCTAAGAACTGGACACAGCCAGTGAGCAGCAGAGTCAGGACTAAATCCCTTTCTGCTCTGAATTTTTCAACAAATGGTATTAATCCTCTTCTTTGACCTGGAAGGGGCATGACACCTACAACATTTGACACCCATGGCATTTGACACCTACACCACTCAACACCCTTGTGCCTTTATTTTGATTAAAGGCGTGTCTTTAAAGTGATGAGGATAGTGTCCAAATAAATATGACAGAACCCTTCTATCCATTTTCTCTGGGAAGAAATGGAAGTCCCAAGGCCTTTGATCCTCGGCCAAGGCCTTGCAGCTAGTAATAATTGTGAACCATGTTTTATGTCGAGCTGCTCTTGTGATCACAGCTGGCTGCCCCTATTGGCAGCTCCCTTGGCTGTGAAAATTTGGGGTCTAGCAATGGCCGTCCCAGGCCCACAGGAAGCTTTTATCAAACACAGGAGGGCAGCCTCCCCCATGTCCCCTTTCTGTCCTGATCTCTGTGTACAAATGCCACATTACTCAGGCACAGCCATAATTGTCATGTGGGCTCTGTTTTAGTTCTGGGAATTCCTAAGCTCACTCTTCAGGCCCAGGATCAGAAGTCAGCCCAGGGGGAGCTGGGGCTTCCCTGCCGGCTCCTCATTGATCTCATTCTCCATCCTTCTCCCAGCCTCCTCCCCATGGATGGGAGCTAAAGTGGCACTCGGGTGCTCCTGCTGGCTGGATCTCTGACCTGCCTGATCATGTGCTCTACTGTAACTCCCTAGAGCTTTTGAGGTGAGGGGCACCGAAGCTGTGAGTACAGTGTCCAAGGTGACGAGGCAGCTACCATGCCTTGGGAGCCATCGTGGGTCATCTCTGTGGGTGCTAATCAGCCCAGAGAGAAGGTGGGCTGGTCAACATTTCCCCAAACATAAGGGGCTTTTTCACCCCAAGATGCCCTAAGCCAAACCTGCTACCTTTGAACCCAAATCTCTCTTCCCTTAGGAACTTGACCCCTGCTGTTGGTGCCACATCCTGCCACCCTGCAGGGCTAACCCTGGGGCCACTTTCATTCCCCCTCCCAACCCCCATACCTTCTGGGTGGCCCTGGGACTCTGGGGGCTACCTCCTCACTTCAGCCTCACTCTGCTCAGCTGCCACTGGGCTCTGACCACACAGCCCTGGGCCAGGCTCCCAGCTCTGCTCTTTTGTGTCTCACTAGCTGAGTGTCTCAACTCTCGCCTGCAAAGTCAGAATGACCCTATATACCCAAAGGTTTCTCTTGAGGATTATCTGAGGTGGCACACCAAGAAGTCACCAGGACAGGGACTGGCATGTGGCAGTGCTGAATTAATGCCAGTTCCCTGCCCCTCTTTCCTTTCAAGTGCACATTACCTACGCAGCAGAGGAGAACGAGCGAGGAATGTGAGGGGGAAAGATGTGTTACTTGTCTCCTCCACTATCTTCTTCAAGATTTGCTTGCTCTGTGGGGAGAGAGGTGTGGGGATGTGGTGGGTCTGAGTGGGGTGTGTGGGGTGGATGGAGGTGGAGAGGCCAGAGAGGCCAGAGGGGTCAAGAGGCAGCTTGATGGGAGAGCAGCGGCATTTCACAAAGGGTCTTCACCTAGTTTTGCAGGTGCTGTGCCCACCCTCCTGTGCCCTGAGGAACTCTCAGGAACATCCACATAATTCATAAGAGCTGGGCTTGAATCCCAGCCTCTTCCCAGCTGTGGGAGCTGGGAGTCTCCCTCTGTAACTAGTGGTGATGGTCACTCAGAGTGCAGGGCTGTGGGAGATTAGGGGGGCACCCCTGTGGGTGCTGGCCTCTACAGAACACTGCGTTGGCCGGGCCAACGCAGTGGATGGATGGTGATGTTGACAGAGACTGTCATGTGGGGTGTCAATCTGTGTGTGTGAGGCTCTGTTCTCACTGAACTGTCATTCTACTAGGGGACAGAGGCAACAAGCGAGCAATCATGATATCACAGAATATCAGGTGGCAATTGGGATATCAAGAAAAATTGCACCCTGGCCAGGAGCTGGAGCATGGCAGCTGGTGGGGCCAGGCATGTCTGATGGGTCCTCTCATCATGGAGGCTTCCTACACTGGGCCCAGTGCCCCACAGAAGGGATCAGTAGCTGTGGCTGATTGGCTGTTCCCTGGCCTATTTCCTGTCTTCCCTAGAAATGTCTCATTCAGCTCTGTTCATAGCACTTTCCTGGGCAGGAAGTTGAATGTCCATTTAAGATCACAAGCCCACCAGTCCTGGTCAGTTCTTTCTTGTATGGCAGCCCCTCCAGCCACACACTGTGTGTGCTAGTGTCAGATGACAAAATCACAACCGATTTAGTTATAGGTCTAGTTGTCTGATGTTCGTAATTCATGAATTGGGGCAGCCTCCATTCTATAAAATAGAATGGGGGCTCCCACTGGGCAGTGGCAGGACAGTGGGTTTTGTAAGGTGGAACAAGGAAACAGAACAATAGAAAAAATACTGATGGGTTGACATCTGATTTCTTCAGGTTACTTCTTTTTAAGGGTTAAAGCAGAGGGGACTTCCTTATTAGGCTGACTTAGGTAGACTGGAATCTTCTGTTTCCAGAAAAAGCTGGTCTGTTTGGGGATCTACCTGTTTCCTTAAAGTTCCAGTTGGTTATGTGGCATTTAGCATGAGTGACTTCATTTTGGTTTGGTGTGGTCTGTTGAAGCCTAGTGCCGGAGCTGAGTCCAAAACAATGGCCTTTCATAATTTCATTTAACATTAGTGAGCATTTCCTGCTCACCATCACTGACCATCAGAGAAATGCAAATCAAAACCACAATGAGATACCATCTCACACCAGTTAGAATGGCAATCATTAAAAAGTCAGGAAACAACAAGTGCTGGAGAGGATGTGGAGAAATAGGAACACTTTTACACTGTTAGTGGGACTGTAAACTAGTTCAACCATTGTGGAAGTCAGTGTGGCGATTCCTCAGGGATCTAGAACTAGAAATACCATTTGACCCAGCCATCCCATTACTGGGTATATACCCAAAGGACTGTAAATCATGCTGCTATAAAGACACATGCACACGTATGTTTATTGCAGCACTATTCACAATAGCAAAGACTTGGAACCAACCCAAATGTCCAACAATGATAGACTGGATTAAGAAATGTGGCACATATACACCATGGAATACTATGCAGCCATAAAAAATGATGAGTTCATGTCCTTTGTAGGGACATGGATGAAATTGGAAATCATCATTCTCAGTAAACTATCGCAAGAACAAAAAACCAAACACCGCATATTCTCACTCATAGGTGGGAATTGAACAATGAGAACACATGGACATAGGAAGGGGAACATCACACTCTGGGGACTGTTGTGGGGTGGGGGGAGGGGGGAGGGATAGCATTGGGAGATATACCTAATGTTAGATGACGAGTTAGTGGGTGCAGCGCACCAGCATGGCACATGTATACATATGTAACTAACCTGCACATTGCGCACATGTACCCTAAAACCTAAAGTATAATAATAAATAAATAAATAAATAAATAAATAAATAAAAAACATTAGTGAGCATTTCCTTAGGGTGTACTCTATGGAATGCCTCTTTGAGTAATGTGACAATTTACAATGATACCTCCAATGTTCAATGCATACAACTTTTAAAGAAAGTATCATTTTATAATATTTCTTTTCATTCATTCATTGGTGCATGTTTTCATGGTATTATAACAACAACAAAAAAACATCTGTGGGCCAGGCGAGGTAATGTGCATCTGTAATTCCAGCTACTCAGGAGTCTGAGGTCAGAGGATCTCTTGAGCTCATGGGTTCAAGGCTGCAGTGAGCTATGATAGCACCACTGCATTCTAGCCTGGGTGACAGAACGAGACCCTGTCTCTAAATATACATATATATGGTACTGGCAGAGAAAAGGATACAATTTGGAAGTTTATGAGGATGATTGCAGCATGTTTTTATACACCATATGATGCCGTTTTCCCCCTCAATGATTCTGATGTTATAGTTAGGACCAGTTTTATAAAAATGATTCTACAATGTGAAAGTTTCTGCTGTTAAGGGCCTAAGTTATAGCGGCCATGATGAAAGGGGACACTTGCCTGGTAGCTCTGGCTTTCCTGGCCTGTCTCCTATGCTGATGGCTGTGACAGATTGTGCAGTGCCCCAATTCAGACCCAGCTGAGGGCCCCTCAGGGCCATATAAATCACCTTGACTGTGGAGTGACCCTCTTGCCCAAGCCTCCCCATCGACAGCTGTTTCCTGGACACCCCACTGGCTCCAGTGCTCAAGTGTTTTCTTCAGAAGCCCCCTACCCACTAACTAGTCTCCTTACCCTCTCCCTACCTCCTCCCTCTACCCCCACTTACTCTCCCCCTGCCCCTTGCCCCCCACCATCCCACATGCTGCACCTCTCCTGTGCAGCATCCCCACCTTCACCCCACCACCAGGCTCCTGCATTCTAAACCACTTTGCCAGTTCTTCCAGTTGTCTGCCCCACCTGGAGCTCCCAACAGGTCTCTGTTAGGCACAGGCCCCTCTAGCCTTGGCTTGAGGAGATGTGAGTTTCCAGGGGTTCACGTGTGCCCCACACATGACAGAGAGCCTCAGGGCTGCTGCCAGGGGCTCAGCACTCCGTGGGGCATCAAAAGCTGACTCCTGAAGGGGTGCCATTTCCATGAGAGAATTTCTCATGGTTGATTGTTATTTGCAGAAAGTTTTAGTGGTAAGATATGAATATTAAACAAAAAGAAAGAACTAGCCCCCTTAGTGGATGTAGCATGATCTGGGGAAACAAAGAGACAGCCCAGATGGGAGCATGTTATTGGAGAGGGATAAGGAGGGTGCAGAGCATGTTATTGGAGAGGGATAAGGAGGGTGCAAGGTAAGGTGTCGGTGAACAAAACTTCTCTGTAAAAGAATTTGAAGGGAAAAGACTTTATTCCACTAAGCAGTTTGCAAAATGGGGAGATGTGGTCTCTGGTCTAAAATGAAGGTTCCTTCCAGGGAGCAAAAGGAGGGTTCAGTTTTGACAGCAAAAGTTCCTGTCCGGGTTCCCAATCAAGTCCATTTATGCAAATGAAGGATTCAAACTTGCTTAGTTCTAATTACTTGATGAAGCTAAGTTCTGATTGGTTGGTTCAGGTGAGTTCTGAAAGTCCCAAAGTTGAACAGAGTTATGGGTTTTCTGTTGACACAGAGTACATCTGTGATGTCTAGTCAATAAATGACCACTAGGCTCAATGTTAAATTTAGGCCCAGTTAGCCACTAGGGATCCATCTTGAAGGACTGGCTCTTTCGGTTTCATATTCATTCCCATGACCCAGGCAGGACCCATCCTGCAGCTTTTGTCCAGCAGGTAGGAGACCAGGCTTGGGAGGCCATTAAGACAACTTCAGACACTGTTTTACTGCCCAGGGTGGAGGAAGGTCTCTAAACTAAATGCCTACAGCATCCACAGCTAAACCTGGCTGGCATGTAAAGAACCAGCAGTAAGCGATGTGCCTGGTGTGCTGGGGCACATGAATGGAGGTGGGCCGGGCCCTGTAGTGATAGTCAGTTTCGCTGGGACTACCCTACTCCAGACAGGAAGTCCTCATTGCTGACAGCACTTAGGGGCAGTGCCTCTCCACCAGAGGTGTACTCTCAGCAGGGGTGGATCTGAGAGCAGAATACCTAGTGGGGAAGAGGCGTTTCCACTTGTTGGGTAGAGCTCTTTCAAGCACCCGGGCCACATTCAGAGAAGTTCCCCTGCACTGGGCTAAATGAGTCAGGTGGCCTCACTTCGCTCAGACACATCTGGCAACCTGGGCAGCTTTTGGGGTGACACTGCAGGACCACAGGAGGGACTCCTTCTCTCTGGCATTCTGAGAGGTGAAGGGCTTCACATCCCAATGATGGAAATATTGGCAACACTGGAGAAAGGAGTGCAGCTCCTACCTAACCAGTGAGAAAATATTATACATGATTTTGTACAATCTGATTTGAAACTTGAAATAATACAACATTTTCATAGTTGAAAAACAACAAAAAATACATAATTTCAAAGCTGTTCTTGGGGGGCAAGGTGCGGAGCGTGAACTGTCTCCCACTTCAGGGGGTAAGCAGGTAGATAGGAATGTCACCATCCTTTGTCTTGTGGGTATGAATCACTGCTTCCGAACTCCTGTGCTTTTGATAATTATTGCAAAGTCATTTCAACTTTTGCTGTGTTATGATCTTTAAAACAAATAGTGTATTCTACTGCAAGATAGGCTAATTGTCATTAAGAGGTGATTCCGGTGGTATTGTTAAAAAAATACACCCACAATCGGTAAATTTAGAAAGAAAGTTAGGTGAGATAAAATATCATGAAGATTTAAAAACACCAGGAAATAAATACCAGTCTGCTAATTTTAGGACAAGCATCCCAAGAAATATTGGAGATGATGCTGAGAAAATAAAAATAGTATTAAAGATCCTCAAACAGCCCCTGTTCCTCTGACTTTGCAGCATTTGGAGGGGAAAGCACTCTTACATTATGAGGGCTTCTGGAGCTCCACCTAAATCCTTAAGTGAAAACTCCCAGGGAGCATCATTTTCTGACAGTTGCAGCTGGATTAGCACCACGTGGGCCAGTAGCCTCAGAGAAGGGAGTGTGCAATATCAGCTTCCTCCAGAGAGAGGCCGATAGGTCCATTCTGGGCCCCTGTTTCCATACCTGTAGCCTCTTAGGGGACACAGAATGACTGGGAGGCGCTACCTATTCACCTGTGGAATGTGGGCACTTCTGGGGTCTGACTTTTTCCTATATAGCTCTGTAGCTTTTGAATACCTATAATAATTATGTACTTGTATTAATTTTAAAAAATCTATTAAAAAGAAAAAAAATGAAGAGGGGCTGAGTTCTGCTGTGGAAATCAGATCTATTTAGAAAGCAAGAAGGTCAGTGGACAATCCAGTACAAGGTGGCCCAACCTCCATACCACCTCCAGCTGTCCCGGGGCTGCTTTGCAGTAACAACCTATGGGCAAATGGCAGCATGTGCCTCCGTCTTTCTGCACTATATGCCTGAACTCACAGCGGTCCTTCAGGAGTGATATAACTCATTCCCATGGGGAGGTGGGGGCATGTTAGGTGTCTTAGGCCATTGTGTTTGCTCTCATAAAATACCATAGACTGGGGGGCTTTAACAATAGGCATTTATTTCATACAGTTCTGGAGGCTGGAAGTCCAAGATCAAGGTGCAGCAGATCTGGTGTCTGGTGAGGGCTCCCTTTCTGGTTTGCAGATGGCCGCCTTCTCTCTGTGTCCACACATGGTGGAGACAGGGAGAGCTCTGATCCCTTCCTTTTCTTATAAGGGCACTAATCCATCATGAGAGCCCCACCCCCATGACCTCATTTAAACCTAATGATCTCCAAAGATAATTAGATTGGGGGTTAGAGCTTCAACATGCGAATTTGGCAGGAATAGGGGGTGGGGAACATGAACATCCAGTCCATTACCACAGAGATATTGAAATGGGGGTAAATGCTTTTGTGGAAAATCCCCCCGTGGGAGGCTGCTCTGGGCTGTGTGTCCACCCCAACTTGCTGCTCCCACGAGACTGTGGGACAGGGTGGCAGCCCTCTATCCCCAGTATGGCCTTCAGCATATGCAGTCCCTGGCCTGGTTACCTGCAGAAGCCTATAGGAAAGGGGCAGCCAGGGGTTGAAGGAGAAAGGAGGAGAGGGGGTGGGGATGAGACACCCCATCCAACACTCCATTCTGAGGAGAGGTCCCCAGGAAGACGCTACGCAGATTCTTTGGAACTGGAATTGCCTGAGGAGGCTTAGGACAGCCCTGCCCATTAGACCACTGCCTGGGAAATGGCCATCAGCTGAGAATGTGGGACCTTAGTGTCCCTGTGTCTGGGGGAGTCCAAGAGAGAGAGATGGATAGTGAAGATTTTGCAAAGTGGCGTGGCTGGGTGAGTGGGTCCTCCGCCAGGAGACACTGACTACAGGTGCTTGCTGGGCATAACCGAAGGAGGGCCTGGCAGAATCCAGAACCTCCCCATCACTGTGAGAGGCTCAGGGGGCTAGCTTATGAGGAAGAGAACTAAAAACTAGGGGACACATTCTGAGGATACAAAATACACAATGAGACCTCATTTAGATGAGGGGTAGGGTCTTAACCGAACTCCAGCATTACACCCCAGCCTTTCCTTGTGGTTCTATGTTGTCATGCACCACGTGCTTAGCTACAGCTCTGCTGGGTGCTGCCTTCCAGAGATGGGACCACCTCAGTGACAGTGAAGAGATGAAGTGTGCAAGCTAGGGACAGCGGGCACGTGGTTAACACTTCCTGACTCTGACTTGTCCTTTGCAGGGTGATGCTGCATACAGCCCATCGTACGCACTATCATGGCCCAATCTCTCTGCAAGTGAAATCACTTCTCCCCACTGAGCTGCATCTGGAATTTTAGCAGCTTGGAACAATGCAAAATAATGGTGCTTAAACTCAGACCAGCCTTCTCAATTTTGAGCTGGGCAATCCATTACACATACATTTTAGGCAGAATGGGATCCTGGTAAATTTGCTGTCTGTGTATGTGGCCCACAAATTTCCATTCATTGAACAGTTGTCATTTTTAAGAGCTGCAGGGTAAAAAGGTTATTTGTTGACTTTTTGTTTTTTGCAAATGATATTACCCTGCAAAAGAGCTTACCCTGAAACTGAAAAGAATGATTCTGTGTTACATATGCTTTTATAGGCTTAGCTCTTGTCTGTGGGAAGTTTGCAAGCATTCCCTCCTCTGCTCCCCATTCATTTATAAAGAAACCTCCCACATGGTGCTATTAAAATAAAAACTTACTCATATGCTTAGTCAATGCCGAGCAGAATTTCTTTCATAGGTTCCGTATGAATGAGTTCTGAAGTAACAGGTTTAGAAAATGAAACTGCTCAAAAAGAATATGAAAATGACTTGAAAAGGTGCCAGAAAATACTTTGACTGTGTGTGCATGTGTGTGCACGGGGGTGGGGGAAATATCAGATCATGGGAAGGTTCCAAGACCTTCAGGTTATAATGGCATGTGAACAACCTCAGGAGTTGGTGTGGGAGTAAACGATTCAGGCTTAAAATGAGAAACTCCTATTATGGACACCACGGGATGTTCTAGTCAACAGATCTAAACACGTGGCCCCATGGCTACCTGTTTATGTGGGTGTAATCAATGCCCAGCTCTGCTATTTAGCAGCTGTGTGGCCTGGGGCAAGTTGCTCCACCAACCTGATCCTCAGTTCCCTTGCCTGTAACATGCTGATAATAACAGCATTTATTCCATAGGACATAGGATCCCCGCAACCCCAATTCCTTGGAGCTCAAGAATTAGATGGATCTTGATCCTTGTTCACAGTACTTTCCACCACGGATCCATCCATGACTTTGTCATTTATTTAGTTATGTAACTAGTTATTTCCAATACTGTAATGAGCACCCATGAATCTACCACCAAACAAAAGCTAAGTCTAGGACAATAACCTACATTTTATCAGCTAGTCTCCAGTATGGTATTAACCTCTTCTCCCCACTTCTAAGGTCTACACCATCATGAATCTTGTGTTCCTGATACCCCTGCTTCCCATTTTATTTGGTTTTATGCTTCCATATGTATTTCTAGAAAGTAGGTATATTTTTATCTTAATTGTTTTTTAACTTTATAAAACTTTTAGGGACTTACTTTTTTCCATTTAATGTTGTATTGCTAAGAGTCATTCACAGTATTGTGTGTCATTGTAATTTCTTTGTTCTGACCGCTGCATAGTAGTGTATACAAATAAACCATAGTGTAATCATCCATGCTCCCATTGAGGGGTCCTTGGGAAAGGAGAGGGTCCAGACTTTTGCTAGTTAGAACAGTGCTGTTATAATCCTACTGGTACATGTCAGCCTTTGTACAAGTATAAGAGTTTCTCTTGGGTATGGACCTTGAAGGAGAATCATGTCAGAGAACATGTGAAAGTTCAACTTTAGGGCACAATGCCAAAACATTCTCTAAAGACTCTGTGCTAATTTACAATGCCACAAGCTTCATCCTCTCCAGCACTTAATTGTGTTAGGCTTTTTACTTTTTGCTAATTGAATGAGTATAACATGTTATTTCATTGTGATTTTAATTTTCACTTTTTTCTTTAACAAATTTTTTTATTTTTAATTTTTGTGGCTACATAGTGGGTACATATATTTATGGGGTACATGAGATGTTTTGATATAGGCACACAATGCATAATAATCACATCATGGGAAATGGGGTATCCATCCCCTCAAGCATTTATCTTTTGTGTTATAAACAATCCAATTTTACTCTTTTAGGTATTTTAAAATGTACAGTTAAATTATTTTGACTATAGTCACCCTTTTGTGCTATCATATACTAGGTATTCATAATTTTTTTCACTTTTCTTTTTGAATCTTTTCATAAGTTTATTAGGCATATATGTTTCCTCTTCTGTGAAACGCCATTGGTGCTTTTTCTCCCCATTATTATACTGGTTATTTGTGCTTTGTTAACAAAATTGATTTGTAGCAGTTCTACATATATTCTTGGTTCTAAACCTTTGTGGTTGATATTATGAATATCTTGTCCCAGTTTTTACTTTGTCTTTTTACTTTTTAAAGGTATCTCTTGGTGAACAAAAGTTCTTTATTTTGACATAGTTAAATTTATCGTTTTATAGTCAACAATTTACGTGCTTAAGAAAAACTTTAGCTGCCTGTATTAGTCCATTCTTGCATTACTATAAAGAATTCCCTGAGAATGGGTAATTTAGAAAGAAAAGAGGTTAAATGACTCACAGTTCTGCACGCTGTACAGGAAACATGGCTGGGAAGGCCTCAGGAAATGCAATTATGGCAGAAGGCGAAGGGGAAGCAGGCACATCTGCATATGGCCAGTAGGAGAGAGAGAGAAGGGGACGGTACTACACACTTTAAATACAGAACTAGGAGGATGGTGCCAAACCACTGGAAACCACCTCTATGATCCAAGACCTCCCACCAGGCCTCACCTCCAACATTTGGAATTACAATTCAAAATGAGATTTGGGTGGGGACACAGAGCCAAACCATATCACTACCCCAAGGTATAAAATAGTAACCTGTATTTTACTATAAATCCTCCATTTGTTTATCAGCCTCCTCTCCTCACTGACTTCCTGTATCCTCTGTAATAAACCAACATTCTTTATTTGCATCTATCCTTTTCTGGGATCTTATTCATACCCCATGGTCTATTTTTCTGTCTCTGCACCAA
Source organism: Pongo abelii (assembly GCF_028885655.2). NCBI lineage: Eukaryota > Metazoa > Chordata > Mammalia > Primates > Hominidae > Pongo > Pongo abelii. Next base: position 41,497,490 of record NC_071997.2, on the reverse strand, counting down.
AACTACAGGGTTTTAATTACTCCAGCTTCATAAAAGTCCAGACATCAATAAGGGAAACCCCGATCACTACCTTTTCAGAAACATCCTATTTTTGGTCGTTTATGCTTTCACATAAGTTTAGAATCATTTTTTCAGGTTCTATTTTTAAAAAATTATTAGGAATTAGACAAGAATTGCACTGAATATATAGATCAAGTTACAATATTAAATTATATAATCCATGAACACAATATCTCTCTCCACTTACTTAGCCCTTTTTAATATGTCTTAAAGTTTTACACTTTTCCTTCTAGAGGTCTTGAAAATATGTTCATTGTTAGGTTTATTCTAGGAGACTTGATATTTTAAATTTTTTTTTTTTTTTTTTTTGAGGAAGGGTCTTACTTTGTCATCCAGGCTGGAGTGCAGTGGTACGATCATAGCTCACTGCAGCTTCGAACTCCTAGGTCCAAGTGATCCTCCTACCTCACCCTCCTGAGTAGCTGGGACTATAGGCACATGCCACTGTGCCCCACTAGACAACTGATGTTTTCTAATGTAAAACATCATTAAAGAATATTGTTGTAAAGAATATTGTCTTTTAGCCTGGGCACGGTGGCTTATGCCTGTAATCCCAGCACCTTGGGAGGCTGAGGCAGGCAGATCACTTGAGATCAGGAGTTCTAGACCAGCCTGGCCAACATGGAGAAGCCCCATCCCTGCTAAAAAAAAATATACAAAAATTAGCCATGTGTGGTGGTTTACACCTGTAATCCTAGCTACTCAGGGGGCTGAGGCACGAGAATTGCTTGAACCCGGAAGGCGGAGGAGGTTGCAGTGAGCTGAGATAGTGCCATTGCACTCCAGCCTGGGTGACAGAGTGAGACTCTATCTCAAAATTAAAAAAAAAAGAATATTGTCTTTTAATTAAACTTTCTAGCTGTTTGATGTATGTAAATTTTACATCTTCACTAAATTTAATTATTCTTAATTATTTGTTTATGGATTTTGGACATTTTCTATATAAGTAGTCATACCTTATGTGGGTGATAATGGTTTGTTTCCCTCATAAGATGATTTAAAAAGTGAATGGGGTTATATAAACAAAGCAAGCAACACAGTGGTTGGCAGCTAGTCAGTGCTCAATAAATGCTTGTGACTACTGACATTATTATCATTACTCATTAACAGAAGAATTTTAGAAATTTCTTTAAACAAATTCATTCATGTTGAAGAAAGAAACAGAGGCCCAGAACAAGTTCATGATTTGCCTGGGATGACATGACAACTCAATGCCAGGACTGCACCTGGAAAACCTGGGTCTTTGGGCTACAAAGTCAAGTGCCCTTTCTCTTAATTCCCAACCAATGCAGACTTCTGTCTGGCATAAACTTTTGCAGTTGTAGTGTTTACATGAGTGGAGCTTTCTGGCCCATCCATGAAAAAAATCTATTAAATCAGCAGCATGAATTAAGCTCTTTCTGTGTGCTGGCCTTCCCACATTGCACACGCTTCTAGCAGAGGAAGAATTTGCACCCTGCAACTCAGAGGGGCAGAAAATGATAATTTATTTCCTTTTAAATATTCTCTATATGGATCTCATCATTTCCTGTTGATGGCAGAGGAAGGAGGGAGAACCTTAAACTTGCCCATTGAAAGCAACTTAGACTCTTTTGGTCTAACTCACTTTCTTTTGGGTGAATACACAGTTAAATAAAAATTAAGATTTCCCTCTCAAAGGATGTCTCTTAACTCTCTATGTCCCAGGTTGGCAGCTGGAAGAGGGAAACAATTATGGATTCTCACAGTGTGGAGTGGTGCCTCTGAACTTATCCTGCCTTTGAGACATAGCAGGTGCTGATTGAGCTGGGCCTGGCCTGATCATGGCTTTGAGCATCCAGTTCTGGGGCCACTAGGTCTAGCTGCCTCTCCTGGTGCTTTGGGACCTCCACTGCTCAGATCTTCCTGGCCCCAAAGATCTCTAAATCTCAGCTTTGTCTGTCATATGTCTCTAGGCTCTGCAAAGGTGACCTCTCAGCAGTCTGGCTCGCAGCTGCACCCTCTGGGGGCACATAGAACACTGAGACCCCTTTCTGGCCACAGTGATGCAGAGGAGGAGGCAGGCTGTGGGGCACATGTGAGGTATTCTCAGATACTAGCTCAGCCTTAACTTCTCTCATCTTCTCTTCTCCCTGCATCCCTTCCTCCCCAACTTGCCTCTTGGCCAGAAGAGTGTCTCCTTCCTGTTGGGTGGGGTTTCCCTAACTTGATGTCCTCTGTCTTCTCTTGATTCAGGCTTATAGCAAACTCCACACACTGGCAAGGCCTAGCTCTTTGAAGATGAAGGGAACTTTTGGAATCTAGAATAATGTGTGTCCTCTTTCAACAAAACTTGACATTGGAAACCTGTTTCTCCATGGCCTCTAAAAATGTCCGTTTTGGCATGCAAATATTTTCTAAATATTATGCCAATTACTCATGGTTATGGCTGCCTTTGGGATTATGATGAAGACTGTAGTTGTGTAGAACATGTCATGCTCCTGACTCCCCTCTCGGGATATGGAGGCAACTGTCTTTGTGAGTGGATGGAGCTCCTTCCTCTGTCCGTCTCTTAACTAATGGAAGCCAGGTCTGTCTGTTCTCAGCAGCCTTTCTCTGCCTAGCCACTGTACAGGACACTGTCACTAACATGACCTCAAGGAATGACCTCTGACTTCCGGCCTGAAGATCCCTGTGGCCTCTATTCAACCTTTATTGAGGGCTTATTATGGTTACAGCTCTGTGCTCGTGAGAACCCAGAGAGAGCAAGACAAAATTGTCTTCAAGCTGCTCAAAGGGTAAAATCCATGCATAAAGACCTGGCTGTATCACAGCTGTGCTTATGATATTAGCAAAATCCAGTACAACTAGGAAGAACATGTACAGAGAAGGAAGGAAAGGCAAAGCTGTTGGGTCTAGTTTTCTTGGTTCCTGCGTAAAAGAAGGCCGGGCAATATTTACCCTTGATAAAGTTCATTATGCCTTGAGTATAGTAAAAATCTGAAGTTTTGCCTCTGTAGACCACTATTCTGCCAGGGCTGGGTGCCAGAGTGTATTTTACAATGCCGACGCCTGTCCGAGACAGTGGGTTGTGGTTTCTGTTCCACTCTCCAATGCACTTTTGGGAAAGCAGGTGACTGGGATGGACCTGCTCTAGTCATCAAATGTGGCAGGCCCACTTTCCATTGCCAACAAAAGTTAAGTAAATTAAATAGGGCCCCAAAGGAGCTCTGTAGGAGTTGGTGTATCGTGAAATGTGAAGTGGGCTTGCCCCTATGCAAAAACTAAAAGAAACACAATTTAGTTATCTTTGGCTTCTGAGGCATCGGCAGGGTTTTCTGCTGCCAATATGAGATTTCAATGGAAAGTAGGGTTTCCCAAATCATGTTGAAACGTGACATTGTTTTCCTTAGGCCCACAGGGCCTTGGCCTGACACTGAGCATGTACTTGTGTGTGCACACACAACTGACCACTTTCTGTACCCCTCTTGCACATCCGCCATGTGTCCGCCTCAGCCGGTGGAAGCCCTGTGCCACTCTTGAGATGCAGGTGGCTGTTTCTTGCTGTTGTCACCGTTACTGCTGCTGCCGCTTGCAGCCTAATTCCTCACTGGTTTCAAAATGTGTCTCAGAGATTTCCCAAAATCCGATTCTCCAAATTCTGAGTTGTTCATCCATGGATAACAACAGGATGGCATGGATGTAGGCACTGGTAAAGAAGCACAGAAGCATGTACTGAGGGTGTTAATTCTGAACACGGAGAGACTGCATGTTCTGAAACACATCTTAGCATTTCTAAGTCCACATGTGTGTATTTGCATTTCAAGCACTTTTATTATTATTATTATTATTTTTGCTGGGTCGTGTCAATAGAACTGACAGCATCCTGTGACCTTATCTTCACCTTTAGTGCTTTCTAAGTAAAACTCAGTGCCTTAATATAGCCAAAGGAAAGAAAATCCTAGTGATAGAATGAACTTTTTCTGACATTCCTGGTTGGTGAAATGCAATCCTCTTTTCCTGGCATTTATTGAGGATAATTGAGTTTGTGTCTGGTAACTAGGGGGATGCTCGGTAGCCCCAGGAACCATGAGCAGGAATGATGATGGTCAGAAAGCACACTGGGTTATGTGGATTCAGTGACACAAACCCCAGGAAACATGGTGGCTTTTGGCACTGCATGTGATTAGAGACAAATGATCTATTTTCATCTTCTGGAAAAATCAATAAATGCATATATAAAAGAGTGCCTTCAAGTCCTTTGAGCTATTAAGAATAGCTAACGTTTTGATTGCTTATTGCATGTCTATTGCTGTTCTAAGGGCTACACATGTATTCACTCATTTCTTCTTATAACATCCCTGTGTGGCCCATGGTCATGTTATTTTCATTCCCATTTTACAGATAAGAAAATGGAGGTCATGAACTGGAGAACTCCCTGCTCAATTTGCATAGCTAATAAGGGACTAAGCTGGGACTCCTGGCCAGCAGTGTGGCTCCAGGCCTGGTTTCTAACTTCCCCTTCTTGGCAACCACCTTCACAGAGGAATGCAAGAGGTGAGTGGATTTGATGTGATATTTTATATCATGCCTATTTCTATCCACTTTCTCTGGAGTCCACTAAGATTAAAGAGGGAGAAAAATTCTCTAGTTCTACAGGAAGTGCGGGCTGTTTCCAGTGGGTCCTTCAAGTCCTCTGTCTGTTTCCAGTTTTTCCTTCAGGTCTTTTGAGCCCGGCTTCCCTCTGGCCAGCTCAGGCTCAGGGAGAGGGGCATACACCGGCGGCCTCCTGGGTGACAGTGTGCAGCCGATGAGTCACAGGACTTGGGCAGGCCGTAGTGGGTCAGGAGAGACTGGACGCTTCGTCTTTTATGCTTCTGGGACTCCTGTTATGGCTTCTGTTTTCACTGCATTTCAAATCCTTTAAGTTAGGTCGTATGGGGAAAATGCTTGTGCTTCTCTTTTGCCTCCCTGGAGGCTAGCTTGGATCTCTGATCAGGAGGAGCACCAGGCCACTCCATAACCACCAGGCTGCAGGATCTCCAGGGCTACCTAGGAAGCCAAAATCAGAACAGAGCTCCTTGCTGTGGGGGCTTTGCTCACCCTAGTTCTGGGAGCCAGCCAGCTCTATCTTGGGGATATAAATTTCCAGGGACAAGAGATGCCTTATTTTATGCAGACACCTGTGGCATGGAGAGTATTTCTTATGTTCCATGCAGAGAAGTTCAAATTTACCAGTCTTCCTGTCACTCCACCCCAAAATCTGGTGACCCCAGACAGCTGTTTTTCAGGGCCCACCCTCATGGCACCTTCTGGGGACTCCCTCTTTGCTACTGAGGTTGAGACCTAGTACTAGGCTTTGTGCTAGAAGCACCCTGGGGGCAGAAACCCCCATATGCCAGCCGCCCAGGTCAGGACCACATGTTTTTCTACTCACACCCACCTTGCCTTGTATAGAAGAGGCGTGGCCACGTGCGGAATCCACTGGCACAGGCAGCGAAGCCAATGAATGGTATCTCACCTGCGGTCTGCTCTTGGGAGGGGTCCGCTAGTCCCGGTGTCTAGCGGGCTGCGTTACATAGACTCCATGTCTTCTTGAGGGAAGGTACAGTGTGAGTTTTTTAAAAAAGTAATCTTAAAAGAGAACATCTTTGACTGGGCGCAGTGGCTCACGCCTGTAATCCCAGCACTTTCGGAGGCCAAGGCAGGCGGATCACAAGGTCAAGAGATCGAGACCATCCTGGCCAACACTGTCTATACTAAACCGCGTCTATACTAAAAATACAAAAATTAGCTGGGCGTGGTGGCATGCACCTGTAGTCCCAGCTACTCGGGAGGCTGAGGCAGGAGAATCGCTTGAACCCAGGAGGCGGAGCTTGCAGTGAGCCAAGATCATGCCCTTGCACTCTAGCCTGGCGACAGAGCAAGACTCCATCTCAAAAAAAAAAAAGAAAAAAGAAAAGATAGAAGAAAAGAACATCTTTGTTTTTGGGCTTGGGCGCCACTCTGTGATGGGTGCAGGGAGACAGTGGATGGAGACGCGCAGTCCAGGCAGCGGGGGCGAGTCCCACCAGGGAGCCTCCCTCTGCACCCACGCCGCATCCACGAGAGGCCCTGAACTGTGCTTACGGTTTTCTCCAACCTACCCCACAAAAGTCTGGTGGTCATGATAGCTACAGGAGGGAAAATGTTTTTTAACCACCTCACCACCAATGGTTTTAGAATTCACGCACTCTGCTGCTGCTTCTCAATGATACCTACTTTCATGTTGTCTTTCCGCTCACCACAGCTCCTCACCAGATACCCCACAATGTGTAAGTCACAAAACCCAGCTGAAGAACAGCCAAGACTCCACCAGGCTTCAGACCTCAGCACCCGAGCTCTAGCGTGGGCCGTCCACTTGCTGGAGGAGAGAGGCTGCGTCCCAGCTTGGCACAGGACACCCAGGGGCCAATGTGGCCTGGGTCAGGCAAGCGCAGAACCTGGGCTTGCTGGGGCACCCCAGAGTCAGGAGGGAGACCCCCAGCTCACAAAACTGTCTGGAAATTGAATGGAAAGATCTTTTTAATTTAATTTTATTTATTTTTTAAATTATTATTATACTTTAAGTTTTAGGGTACATGTGCACAATGTGCAGGTTAGTTACATATGTATACATGTGCCATGCTGGTGTGCTGCACCCATTAACTTGTCATTTAGCATTAGGTATATCTCCTAAAGCTATCCCTCCCCCCTCCCCCCACCCCACAACAGTCCCCAGAGTGTGATGTTCCCCTTCCTGTGTCCATATGTTCTCACTGTTCAATTCCCACCTATGAGTGAGAATATGCGGTGTTTGGTTTTTTGTTCTTGCGATAGTTTACTGAGAATGATTTCCAGTTTCATCCATGTCCCTACAAAGGACATGAACTCATCATTTTTTATGGCTGCATAGTATTCCATGGTGTATATGTGCCACATTTTCTTAATCCAGTCTATCAGGCATACCTTTTGTTACATAGAATGAAGTCCCATTTTATCCATCCAGGAATATTTATTCATTGAGGACCCTGTGTGTGGTGCTGTGTAAGGTCACTAAAAAAGACTTGGCAGGATGGTCTTTATTAGTCATGTGTGTAAAATCTGACCCTCCAGGTTAGCACCCGGCCAGATGTTTGTTCACTTCAAATGCTCATTGAGTGACTTCTAGGAGGTACACATCGTGTGGGGTGCTGAGAAGGCACAGTAGCTACAGACGCGGAGAACGGCTGAGCAGGGGAGTGACCACCCTGGGTACCCCTTGTTGATGTGATTGGTAATTGCTCTGGGGAGGCAGGTGGCACTGGGGCAGGGAAGGGCCCAGATATTTGAGGGAAAGTGCCTGCACCTTGCAGCCTGCCAAGGGCTGCAAGGGTTGTATCCCGTGTCTCTCAAGCATCACATCATCAGCCCTTCAGATGTGTCAAGTCATTTAATTCCCACAACAGCCTGATGAAGTAGGCACTGCTATTCTATGCTCCCTGCTTTTTCTATGGGGAAGTTGATGCATGGAGAAGTTAGATAACTTGCCTGAGGTCACACAGCTAACCTGGCAGTTCTTGAAGGTAACTCACAACAGATTTCCTCTAAATTAAATTCCATTCAGGCATTCAAAATAGAATTCTTTTCACAAAATGCATTTCACAACTTTTTCAGAAGAAAGCAGTTGTGCACAGTGAATAAGCATTCAGCAGGTGGGCATGGCTAGAGTTGGGATGTTTGTTTCCACCAAATCTCATGTTGAAATTTGATCCCCAGTGTTAGGAGGTGGGGCCTAATGGGAGGTGTTTGGGTCATGAGGGTGAATCCTTCATGATAGATGAATGTCCTCCCTGGGTAGGGTGAGGGAGAATGAGTTCTCACTGTTAGTTTTTGAGAGCTGGTTGTTAAAAAGAGCGAATCACTTGAGGTCAGGAGTTTAAGACCAGCCTGGCCAACATGGCGAAACCCCATCTCTACTAAAAATACAAAAAATAAAAAAATTAGCTGGGCGTGGTGGCGTGCACCTGTAATCGCAGCTACTCAGGAAACTGAGGCAGGAGAATCTCTTGAACCTGGAATGTGGAGGTTGCAGTGAGCCGAGATCGCACCATTGCACTCCAATCTGGGCATCAGAGTGAGACTCCATCTCAAAAAAAAAAAAAAAAAAAAAGAGCTTGGCACCTTCGTGTCCTCTTTCTTGCTTCTCGTCTCATGATGTGATCTCTGCACAGGGCTCCCCTTCACCTTCCACTGTAAGCAGAAGCAGCCTGAAGCCCTCTTTGGAAGCAGATACTGACAGCCTGCTTGTACAGTCTGCAGAGCCATGAGCCAGATACACCTCTTTTAAAAGTAAATACCCAGCCTCAGATATTTCTTCACAGCAAAACTACACAGACTGAGACAGGCATCCTAGCAGACTTCCCTCACATGACCTCTGGCCAACTTTGCTTTCACATCAGCTGGTCAGAAACTTTCCTCCCCTGTTTTTGCACCAGGCGACCCTTCCTGCTCCTGTTAGGCTGACCCAGCAGAGATCCTTCTGCCCTGTCTACCTACAAGGCTGTTCTAACTGAAATAAGCATTGTAAAGGATGCCTGTCTTTGTCCTGGGCAAATGCCAGCTTCTTTCTGCAGAGTTTAATCCTTCAGGAATGTTTTGTTTTTCAGTTGTCTTCATTCAGTTAATAGATTTAAGTGTTTTCTTGATTCAGTAAACAGATCCCTTCCAGCTGTTCTCATTTGTTTTAGGGAACTACCTTTTGCCTATGGGAAGGATTCAGTGGGAATGGGAGAGCCCCACAGAAAGACCCTCCAGTCTGTGTGACTGGCTGTAGTTCAGTGAAGTTCAGCTCATGTGTGGGGCACCTGCTGTGTTCAGACCCAGTCAGTCCTGTCCTCAAGGAAGGAGGGCTGGTCTGTGTGGGGAGGGCGCAGAGCTGTAGGAGTTCTTTCTGTGTCTCTCAGTGGGGAACCATGGCTTTTTGTTTTCTCATTCAAATATCTGAAAATATTTTATAGTCAAGCTTTGCAATCATTTCCTTAAAGGGTGTTTTCAAAAGTGGAGGGCTGGCTGCTTCACGTGGCAATATGACCTCAGGCCCACTAAACGGCCAGTGCTCAGTGAAGAGTGGTTTTCATGGTGAGGGCAACATAACAATGTTTCTGGGGTGCATCTACTGAATGGGAGGCATTGTACCATGTGCCCCGTCACTTGGAATCCCTGGAAGAAAGCAGAACCGAGAAGAGAAGCCCGGGTTTAACGCTGTGGTTTCTTTTTTGCAAGATAAAAACCATGTGATTTAGATATATGCAAACAAATCTTGAGTTAAAGGAAACTGAGTTTCAAATTAGATAATTGTCTCTGAGAAAGGCATTCATATACCTCATATTTCATTTCTAACTTTTTATCATAGAACATCTTAAACATACACCAAAATAGAGAAAATTATAATGAGCTCCCATCTGTCACTTCAACAACGATCAACTTATGGCCAATTATGTTTCAGCTACAACCCAATCTCGCCCCATTCTAATTTTTTTAAAGCATATCCTAAACATTGTATCATTTTATCTGTAAATATTTTAGTATGTATCTCTAAATATATATAAACTCTTATTTTTAATAGACATAATCATCATGATTTTAAGAAATGATTTTAATAAAAATCACACCCAATTCATGAAGTTAAAAAACCCTCCCAATATTCACACCCTTCTCATTACTCTTGCTTTTAAATGACTTTTCCTGTTGTTTGAAGCCCGCGTTGCAGTCTGACTCTGATCCTTCCAAAAACTGCTCCTAAAGAAGCTAGAGGTACGCTCTGAGATTAAGCTACCTCAACTTCAAGCCTCTGGATTCTGGGAGGAGTTGAGTCCACCCTCTGATCTAGAGTTTCCAGGCATGGCTTTGTGAACGCACCTACCTTCTTCCCGGATTTTTGCCCGTCTGACCCTCTTACACGAGAACATCCCCATTCATGGCTGTGGAAAATCCTCAAGTGCAATGAAGGCAAGACTGAAAACAGAGCCGCTGCCAAACAGAGCAGCAAGTTGAAGGGCAAGTGCCTGTCAACACAATCCCCTTGAAAGACTATAAAGAACTGCCAAAACATGAGATGCATCTGACATCCAGATAGTATTAGCTGACTGCTTCCCAAATGGGTTAGCTGTCTACAGAAATGCCCTAGGTAGCTGATATGAATCGCAAATGTGCTGTGACTTGATTAATTTGTAACAGTCAGAAATTAGGTAGTTCAGTGCTAGTCATGCTCAAGCTTAGTAGTAGCTGGTTTAATTTTTTTTTTCTTTTTTTTCTTTTTTTTTTTTTGTGGGTAATTGGATCTAGGATGATAGTGTACCATCCCCCAGCGGTCATAGAAGACATGGTAAAAACTAGCTTTACACGGGTCCTGGACTTGAGGTCATGGGTGTGGAAGGTGATTCACTAGGGAGTTGGCTCTTAGCTTAGTGGGTCACATATTTCTGAGAAGCTTCTTTCCTGAGGTTTACAGTCAGTTTCAGAGGTGAATGAACTGCCTTAGATGATCAGAAAGATACACTCTATCATTATTCCCCCAAGAATAATCTTTGCTTCTGTAGTTACATTAAAGCTAAATTTTGCTGCCAGAGTAGGAGCCATCTATTATATTATAATCGATGACATGAATGTTTTGCTCAAGTTCAGATGTCTAATAAGAGTCATTTTCTTTCCGAGGGAGTGTTATCAGTTTCATGAATACGCGCTCTGTATTTCATTAGCATTCTTCTAGCAAAACATGATTCTGAGTCATTTCTGAAATATCTGCTCTCGCCTGCAACTTGTTTCTCAGTTTTTACAAAAATTGCCTTTTCTACTTACTGGCAGAAAAGTTTGATACCGCACGAGCCTAAAATGGGTATGCTGAGAAAAAACACAGCACACCTATGCAACCGTGACCACAACAGTGCATCGGTCTCTGTCCCACCGTCTCATTCGATGTTAATCCCTCTCCACAGGGCGGCACCTCAGCAGGGAAGGGCGAGTTTGAGGACTGAGGGTAAACAGTCATGACATGGGTATTCACCATCATGGCTTTCTTAGATTTTAAGCCAGAATGAAGTTCAGAGAGCTTGTCAGAGGATGTTGAATGAACAGAAAAGGAAATTTGGAACCCATATGAAAAGAGCTGCTTTATGAATCACAGAGAGCTTTTGAGTTCCAGCTTACAGTAATTCAAACACCACTCACTTATATTCAACTGAGAGCAGCTCTGGCCCAGCCTTGTCCCCTGACCCCGGGGACACTTTCTCTAGGATGAACAAGAAAAGGTGTTCTCCACTGTACTAGCTGCCAGTGTGTTTCTTTCAACCGGGGAAGTATCTATGTCTCTTATTCTATGTAATTATTGTAAGAATTGTCTACCTTGATCCTTAGAAGCCAATCAGGATGGAGTCCCATTTTGCAGAGTCTGCTGTGACTGCCAGCCACCCCTGTACCATGGACTTCCACAGCAATGATGTTGTGCTGCATCTCCATCCAAAGGGATTACATCTGTTTTAATTGCTTGACTTTCAAGGACACTCAGGGACAGGTACTTTTCCATAATTCTATGTCGTCCCAGTTCCACGGGGGCGTGAATCCCCCATCCCCTGCAAGGTCTACTGCTCTCCAAAGTGTGTGTCTTTGAGATGGAGGCTCTTCACAGGGTTCACCACCTCTGCAAGTAGGGCTGTGACAACTCAGCCCTGTGCACAGCCACAAAAGACCCTTCAAGAGCTTCTAGAAATTTCTGGCTCACAGAAGCCACTGGAATAGTGTAAATGGAATTGGTTTTGGTGGTTCTGTCCTTTGATAGGAGGCTCTGTCTCCTGAGGCCAAGATTGAAGGCAGGATCTGAAGATTGTGCTCCTGGATCACCTCCAATCCTTTCCAGCCCAAGAGAGTTGTTCTTGCTTCTTCTTGGAGTGTTGTGAGAAACTTCCACACTGACTGCTTGGAAGTGCCACATGTTGGACCTCTTGGTACCAGTGTCCCTGACAGACTTATACCACTGGGAGCTCAGAGCGAGTGGCTGAGGCCAGCAGAGCTGAACACTTAGTGCCCTGTCCCTGCATTCTGTGGGATCAAGAATGAACTGGAAGTAGGATGCCGCCCTAGAGGAGGCACAGGTGCTACAGAGGCAGCTCAGCTCAGGAAGTGGACGTGAACCTCCTCTTACCCCCCATTACTGCTGTGACCATGAGGCCCCCTCACCTGAGGGGGAACACCTCTGTCAGCCTGGCTATCTGCCACCAACAAACACATTTTCCTGGGAAGGGGCCTGGATTCCTCCAGTTGAGCCTCCTTAGATGTACAGGTTGCACTAGGGTGGAGGCCACAGCCGAAACCAAACAGTATAGCAGGAACAGGCCAGGCTCCCAGACTGGGAAGGGAGGACTGGCTGGAGGCAGCAGGAGGCTGGAGCCACATTTGCCTGCCAAAAGTCTTTTCAGATGCACATCTCAGGCCAGTTAGGCAACTGGCTCCTGGATCTCTGCCCAGGCCCAGTCCCTCCCATTGCCTCTCAGTGTAAAGCAGGGAATGCTGCAGGATGGAGAGTCCCAAGCCCTAATCGTGGATCTTGGGATTCAGAGTCCAGAGAGGATAAAGAAGCAAATTCACAGTCAACACTTCCTTTTTTTGGATGTTTACCATAGTGAAGTTGTGTGCAAAGTGCTACGGGGACATGATCTGACAAATCATGTTCCCCCACCCTCCCCTCCCAGGATCTGAAGGTCCAGCAGGAGAGGCAAGCCAATGCTAACCAAGGCTCAATCTGATGCAGGGACACAGACTGCTCTGGACTTCCGTATATGCCTTTAAAAAATATATATATCTTTAGGCTGGGCGTGGTGGCTCATGCCTGTAATCCCAGCACTCTGGGAAGCCGAAGTGGGCAGATCACTTGAAGTCAGGAGTTGGAGACCAACATGGTGAAACTGCGTTTATTTATTTTATATATATATAATTTTATTAATAAATACCCTGGAAGGACCTTGGTCCTTTAGCATGCTGGCATCTATAGCAAGGACCAAATTTGTACTTTTACAAACTGTCTATACTGGTCTAAGGAGGAGCAGAGGCGCACATACAATAGCTGCTTATGCAGAATCACTGGAAAACAGGTGATTCCTGAACGTTGCTAGATGAATATAACTCAGAAATAACCCACAGCCTAGATTAGCAATCTGTGAAAGTTGGAGACCAAATGAAATTTGTTTAGCAATAAAATGCTTTTGAAGAGAATTTCTCTTTCTTTGATGTTCTTGCTCATTACTGTACACTCTAATGGTGTTGGGCTCAGAACTATTGCTCAATAGAGGTTTGATAAATGAATGCTTCAGAAGACACACAAAGGCTATCAGTGTGGTCATTGTCAATGAGTGTCCCAGACATTAAATAGGAGCCTGCAATGCCTGAGAGCCATGCACAGAGATCATGGGACTGACACCTGGGGAGAGGTTCTGAAGGGACCTAAGCACACAGACAGGAGGGAGGTGTCATCAACAGATTCAACCAGCCCCATGTTTTGTAGATGAGTATTTCCAAGACACTTTTTAATAGTTATCCAATCCTATATCTCCTGAGCATGCTCAGTGCCATGGAGCCTCAGTTTCCACATTTCCAAGCAGACTTCTCTGTTCTCTCATAAGCACATTTGAGAAAGGACTTATTTCCCCTTGCTGCCATAAATGCCCTTGCTTTCAAGTTCAAACCAAAAAGAAGCAGTACGATTGTTCTTCAAGCTGATCCGGTGCAGAGGAACCGCAAATGCCAGCTCCAGCTATGGTTTCTAATTGAATATGACTTTCTTTGTAAATGCCTGTCCTTGCCCCCAGCAGCAAACTGACAACTAGGACTTGCCTTTGTGAGCTGAAATGATGTCGCTGATAACCAACAGCTTGTATTAATTTTTCTTGATAATCTCATAGTACTTTTAATGAGATTGGTGGCAAACATGCCATTCTGGGGCAAATTAATTTGTCCTTGCAAAACAGAGTGTCAGCGATTTTTATTTCCTTTGTCTGACGTGTAAATGGGTTGTTTTCAATGGCAACTGATACAACCTAGTATTTCGGCTGCATTGCAGGGAGAACAAGATTTTGCCAAGAGCAATAAAATCAGCACAACCACAATTAAAGCAGACGATCGATATTTGGAAAATGGTCTGCTGATGTTTCTTCCTTCTTTTTCCATGCTGAAATAGGTTGTGATTTAGACAGGGGCCAAAGAGATGAATAAGGCAGCCAGCGGCTGCTCAGCCTCCATGTAGCCTGGTCATGGAGAAGCAAAATGAACATGAAATGTGACCCTCTCTCTTTTATGTGCTTTCACATGCTGTGGTCAGGAACCAAGTACTGTATTTGCATTCACTGCTCAGGCACTGTGCGGTGACCTGCTTTTATGCCACTTTGCATTGCTGAAGCGATGTGGGTGAAAACTGGAATCCTAGTTAGAAGGAAACGTGGCATCCGACTCTTCCATTCTCTCTCATTTCCAATGTATTGTGTTGCCTCTCTCACCCGCCAAAGAAATGAAATGTGATTTTCTACCAGAGTTGGAAGAGTTTTGGCCACAATATAAGTCATTATGGCAGTTTCCATTTTCTTTGCTATACATTTTGAACAAGGAACCACAGTTCATGGAATTGCATTGAAAATTAACAGCTTTTTTTTTTTTTTTGGCCAAGCTAGCCAGAAAGGAACTTGCATGAGAAACTCACTAATGCTAATGCAGTTTTTCAAGTGGTAATATTTCTAGAATTTTAGTTAGGACTTTTTTGCTTTGAAGGGTCCCATCACAGAAGAGAAAGGGATGCTAATATTTGTCTTTGATGGCCAGCAGGGTCCTGGAGGATATTAAAGTTCCGCAAGCCGAATGAGGTCTTTCCACTGACACGAGCATAAAGAGCAGGTGGATTTAACAGCTTTCATTCCATTTTCTATTTAGTTTAATCAAGATACCAGTTAAGAACAAGGGGAGGCTGTTCCCAGAGCTTCTCTGTCCTTTTAGGGGTTGACCCTACTGGCTCGGCTGGCTGTGGATTAGACCACACCTGCTACAAATCAACAAATAATGAACTTCGGATGCTGAGAACCTGAAACACTACATAAAAGAGGGCATAAACAAACTCTTCTTTTTCAACATATGATGGGCAATTTGAAGCAGTCAGTGGAAGATAGCTGTGCACAAGAATGTGGGCCTCCTCCCTTGAGCCAAGGTCTCAGTTTTATGATTCCTAACTTAGAGTTAAAAGAAGCAAGCCATACAGGTAAATGATTATCAGGCAGAGAGGCTTAGAATGCATTACAGTTATGCAAAACCTGGGTTTTTCATAGGTGTTTTCAATGTTGGCGTGAACAGTGGAGCCAAATAGCATCTTGTAGCCCCTACGTGGGCACGATTCTTTCCTGGGCGACACAGTCTGCATGCCCCATGGTGACATTCCTGTGCGCTTGATACAGTTGGCTGGTAATCCTGGCTTTGAAGAAGGTTTTCCAGTTCCAATCACCATGTTCAAGACCAATGTGCGGGCCAGTATTCTGGGTCATGAGTCTTCCCCAGGAGCTTTGGTTAAAGTGAGTTTGAGGAAAATATGGGTCCTCTCAGATGCTCACAGGCCACGTGGATGTGAAATTTAGACTTCTATTTGGATGATAAAGACAGACTTTAAAAGTTTTCAGAATACCTGGACAGCTCTATCTGTCTCAATAACTGCAGGCCGGAGTTCGAATTCAGCAGGAAACTGTACTCAGGTTCCTCCTAGCCCTGCCCCATTCTTTATAACATGGAAACCCTGATTCTCCCCACCGAACGCTTTCCTTCAGGCAGCACGATTTTTGCTTCACTGTAAACACACCAGGATCACTGATGATGATAGCGTTTATTGCTTGGAATAAAAAGTGATTTGCGGCCCTATAAATAGGACAGCAAATAGTTTTGCTTTTGACCTAAGGCTCCCATGTCACTTCATGATTTCATTCATCTTCATATTCAAAAGAAGGATAAATAAACTGCTTTCCTGCTTAGTAGCTTGGTCATCTGAAATCCAGTATCTGAAATCAATTCCCAGTGGGAGAAATTGTGCTTTGCTGCGTGTGTCTTAACTCAGTCTCTGATGTTCTGGTTCTGACTCAGAATGTTGGTGACAGCTGCACCACATATGCCACGTCTTTCGTACTAGACTAAGACCAGACATCTTTTCTGGTGCACATGGAGTCACACTGTGACCTGGAAGACAGTGCTTTGAAATAATGACAAAGCACAGAGGCAAGGAATAAAGTTGACATTGCATACCAATGGCATCATCAAATTTGTCCTCAAATGTCACTGTGTAATGCTGAGTGATTTTTGGAATCTCCCTAGTTTCCCCCAAGCAAATTACATATCTTCATAGGCACATCGATATCAATGTTTTGAATATAATATATTTTAATGAATAAGTAAACATGTACAAATAAATATAATGAATATAACAAGTATGACTGTCCTATATGAGACATAGATATTTTCAATAAATGTATATTTATTGTGAATATATATTTATAATATAAATATCAATACAGTGTTGTTGAATGGGTGAATAAATCCTTTAAAGCAGCCTCAATGTCATAAATAGTCACTGATTCATTCATCTCATATGAGCATTCTCTTTCTATGTATGTAATTAATACTTATGGCAAATTGACTTTTCTTGAGTCTCATGAAATAGAAAAATTCCTTTCTGACATTTTGACTATTCTAATATGGCACAATATTATAATTTTAGTGCATGTAATTTTTTCCACCCAGAAAATTGGCACTTTCTAAATTCCTGGTTTCTTATTTGAAAACAAAAAAGACAAAAATTATGACAAATACTACCAAATTAATATTTAAATTATATTTGAATGGCAAATTAATACTTAAAATTACATTGCTAAAAATTAATTCCAGATACGGAGCAAACTTAAATGAGAAAGATAAAACAATTTAAATTTTAGAAGACAATATAGGAGGGCACCTTCATGATTTTGGCCAAGGCAAAGATTTCTTAATTAGGATGCCAAAAGCACCATTAAAAAAGTGGGTAAAATAAGGCATTGAAATAATATTGGGGGCTGGGCACGGTGGCTCATGCCTGTAATCTCAGCACTTTGAGAGGCCAAGGCAGGTGGATCACCTGAAGTCAAGAGTTCGAGACCAGCCTGGCCAACATGGAGAAACCCTGTCTCTACTAAAAATACAAAAATTAGTCAGGCATGGTGGTGCATGCCTGTAATCCCAGCTACTCGGGAGGCTAAGGCAGGAGAATCACTTGAGCCTGGGAGGCGGAGGTTGCAGTGAGCAGAGATTGTGCCACTGCACCCCAGTCTGGGACAGAGGGAGACTCTCTCAAAATAATAATAATATTGGGTACAGATAATAATTTCCTCCACATGTGTGAAAAAGAAGGTTATGAGAATCAGAAAGCAGGAATTTAGACAATATGTAGGGGCAGCAGATTTCCCTCGTTTTGTAAAACAGGCCTCAGAGAGGAGTATCAACTTGCAAATAGGTCAAAAACCCTTTGAGGGAAGGAAGTTTCTGGGCAGCAGAAGCTTTACCACCATCCACTGTCACATGGATAGGGATTACAACATACTGGCCCTTTACTAATAACATCTCGTCCCATTTGGATGGCAACCCTGTGAAGTAGATATGATCATGCTAGGGAAACTGAGGCTGAGTGAGGCCTGGTGCTATGCCCGAAGTTGGGCTGCTGTTCACTGGTAAGGTACGGGCTAGCTGTGTCGGCCCTAAAGGGCACCCCGCTACATACCCCTAAGATACAGGCCATGGGCCTGCACCCTCAGCCACGGCCCAGCGTCCCCAAGGCTCAGCATGAGTTTGCATCTGCTCCTTCCCTAGAAAGTCATTTATGTAAATAAATGACTAATGATCCTGGGCAAGGGCTCCTGTTGGGCCACATGTTCTGCTTTTTAAAATTCAGAGCCTAGGTCAACTGTTTGATAGAAAAATGAAAACATAATGTAAATTCTAAATAAAGCTGATATGCAAAGAAACTGCCCTGTTAACTTACCTTACTTGTAAATCATATTTTCGGTGGAAGTCTGTTCAGTTTAAAGATAAACATGACATGACTAGAGGAGAAAGAGGATAGCCCCTCCCTTTAAGCTCCAAGATAATTCAAGACATCAGTTAACTATTGAGTGATTAGAGAAGATGTTTTGGGAGCTGACCTTGACCTAGTATCCTCAAATCTCCTTCCCCTCCATAAGGCCTGGTATGCTTCATGTTGCTGGCAGTCAACATCTGTCTGGCTTATGAAGAACGAGATAATCACACTCATTTTGGGGCCTCAGGCTATGAGCACCTGAGCGTGTTAATAGCAATTAAAAACCCCAGTACCCATCTGTTGAGGTCAGTACTATTAAAAGTCAGGCATGGCTGGGCGCAGTGGCTCACGCCTGTAATTCCAGCACTTTGGGAGGCTAAGGCCGGTGGATCTCTTGAGCTTAGGAGTTCAAGATCAGCCTGGGCAACATGATGAAACCCTCTCTACTAAAAATACAAAAAATTAGCCAGGTGTAGTGGTGGGCGCCTGTAGTCCCAGCTACCCAGGAGGCTGAGGTGAGAGAATCACCCGAGCCCTAGAGGATGAGGTTGCAGTAAGCCATGATCGTGCCACTCCACTCAGCCTTGGTGATGGGAGTGAGACCTTGTCTCAAAAAAAAAAAAAGAAAGAAAGAAAGAAAAAGAGTCACGAGTCAGGAGTCAGGTGTAAATGCATGTATATCAGACTGTATTTTAGAAATTTGCTTTTAAAAGTTACCCTTGTGACTGAGACTCAAAAAGAAACTTCGAGGATGAATATTCAAGCTTCCAGATTGAATCTATTACCCATGTGATCTAGGGTATGGATAAAAATCTGTAGCATGGGTTTTAAATAGATACCTTCATGTGTGTAAGCTCACACATATTTGTGTATGTGTGTGTGTGTGCTTACATCTTGAAAATCGCATGGATCTGAGCAGAGTTCCGTTAATGCCACAATTTTTCTGCATACCCCAAGCCTCAGATCAGAAGCTGTGTCTCTAGTATGTGCAGCTCCTTTAGTCCTTAGATTAAATTGCTCTCAACCCTTGCTACAGCAGCAACTTAACTAGAGCAATGTAATCTTGGAACTAGAGGAGCCAGCAGCAATGTCATCCCCAGGAATCTTGTTAGGAATGCAGAATCCTAGGCCCCACCCCAGACCTACTGAATTAGAATCTGCATTTTGCTGAGATCCTGGGGGAGTTGAATGCCCACAGGTGTTTGAGAAGCTGAGAAATGCTGCCCTAGACCACAAACGTGGATGATCCTCTCTTCTACTCTCTTTAGAGTATGTTTCTAAGGTCCTTTAGATCCTAGTTTGGGGGATTTTAATTAAACATGGTAAGGGGCTTAGTATGTAAACACTTATTTGGATTTCTAATGTTTGGCATCATGTCTATAGTTTGGGTTTCCTTGGTTAGTTGCATTCCTTACCACTTCATTTATCAATACCTTCTCTGGAGAGAAGGAGAATTACAGACAAAATGGATTTTGGTAGCTAGAGGAACATGGGAAGCTGGCAGGATCTGGCCACATGTGGGACTGAGACCCAGGCTGCCATCCTGCCCGGCCATGCTCAGGCCCTAACAGGACATTTTTCACACAAGATTTGGAACTGAGCTACAACACTGCCTTCAATTCCAGTGGCTGCCTACACTTGCAACCACTTTTTATTTGACCAAACAACCATTCCCCTCCAAAAGTCTAGATAAAATATATTTAAAATCACATCACGACACTTTGACTTTTTACATAAATGACGAATGCACTGAAAGGTCAGGTTGTTTTTAGGATCTATTTTCCTTCTTGGATGTATCCTATTTCTAGCTTGATTCTCTTGTGTTTTCTTAAATCTGCTTTTTTGTCAACTCAGTGTGAAATCAACTCAAGTGTCATTCTGAGACCCTTTCTCTTTCCTCCCTTCTCCCCTCCAGAAGCCCCCCAACCTGCCCCATCTCCAGCTATGTACACAGCCTGCCTCCCAGATCACTGCCCCATGCTGACAGAAGCCTGTGCCCAAACACTCTTCACTGGGTTCTGAGTCTCTCGTTTTGGAAGGAACAACCTAGAAACCTCGACGTCATTGTTCACCAACAAAAAGTGAATCTATTACAACGCACATCCCTGCTTTGCTGTTTTTATGGCTTGCCTATGGAAGGGAGGGTCTGTAGAGCGCACTAAGAAAAAGCCTGACAGATATCCCAGCGACGTTTCAGATCAGAGGAGAAAATCTGTCCCAACCTCATCCATTTGGAGGCAGGGGGGAAGGGGAAGGGGTCTTCCGGGACTCCAGGGTGAACCAGAGCCCCCCCTGTCTCCCGTGTGGATCCACGTCCACATTTATGATGCGGGCAGAGTGTTCTCAAGCTATATGGAAAGCAATTTTTTGTAAGCAGAATAATATTATTATTGCATGGGATGAGGAGCTATTTTTGTAAAGGAATCCTGCAGTGAATAATTTGTACAATGAGGAACCCTCCTGTGCTGCAAATGTATTTAACTTAATAAAAGCCTACATTTGGATCTCAGGGTTTCTTAAAACAATGCACACACCACATACAGGAATAAATACATTTCTGTACACACAGATACATTAGATAGGGTAATGCCAGAAGCTATACAGATGAACCCTAGCACACCAGTGCCTTAGTGCTCGTGGAACAGTCCTGGTTGGCAGGCTCTCTCCTTTCCCTTGTGATTCGGAGACCCTGGTTCCTTCCATCTCACGCCCTCCACCATTCCCTGAGACCTCGGAGGTCCCGGCGGCCTTGGCATTCAGCCAGCAGACAGGGAGCGTGGCCTGAGTGAGACCCATGACGCTTCCCCTCTCCTCCCACTGGTGAGAACTGGACCTAGGGCCATGTCGGGCTGCAGGGGGGCTGGGCCCTGTAGTTTTTGGCCACAGCGCCACAGCACGAAGAGGAAGCACTATATTTTGGTTGACAGATGTCATTTCCACCTTATGGATGGGTTCAACAAGCAAATTTCCTCTAAGATGTCTGAACCCCTACATGGAAGTTTGAGTGACTGGTGGTACCTTTAGTTTTTGGAGAGTGAATTTGAGACCCTAGGGAAATTTATTTGCATTCTGGCAGATGTGAGAGGAGAAAGAAAGATCTCAGGGACTCCCCATGCTTTGTGAAGACTGCTTTTTTTTTTTTTTTTTTTTTTTTTAATCACTATGGTATTGATTTTAGTTTTTTTTAAAAAAGCAAGCCAGCAAGCAAGAAGTTAACTGCACAGAGGCAGCTTTGTGGCCTATTGTCTAAAGAGAGGAGTCTGGGGGCTGTGGGGCCATGGGGCCATGTCTGTCATGCGGCTGCAGCCTGTGCACTCATCGTCTGTGTTATCCTAGGTCTGGTTCTGGTTTCTCTGGCATCTCTGGGTTCCAGAGGAGCCTTTGTAGAACTGACCCAGGGCTTAAGCCAGCTTTGCACTGTTTACACTTCCCTGGATTTCATAACTTTACTGGAACCTGAAAATAGTTTGTTTTTTTCCTGAAACACAGATGTACCAAGTTCTTATGAAACTAAAAGGAATCCAGTAACCAAAACTCATCTCCAATCTCATCTGTTGTGAGTGCAAATGTCACATTTAAGGGCTGGAAAGTACTTGGCCTTTGGCCTGGAGACACGGGGCCCTAGAAGGAGGAACCAGTGGAGAGTCCCACAGACCTGGGTGTTCACCCTTCTCTGCCACCTGATAGCATTTGAACTTGGGCGAAAATTGTAGCTTCTTAGGGCTCAGTTGCCTTATCTGTAAAATGGGGCAAAATCATCCACTTTGCAGAATTGCTGTGTGGGCTGGAGATACAGAGAATGGGGACCTCTCCTGTGTGTTTAGTAAGTGGTGGGTGGGAGGTGATTTTCGTGGAGTCCGTGCCTTCCCTCTTCACCTCCTTTGGAAAGATTCTTCCCCAGCCTGCTCCTCACTGCTTTGATCACTTTGCACACATTTTTCTGTTCCAAATCCCAGACCTGGATCTGTAATCCCAGCTTACCTGCTCTGTACACCCCTTCTTGTGCTCTTACCTATGGGACAGCTTCCCTCCAGGGTCTCGTAGGCCCTGAAAGTACACACGCCAGACACTGATCTCCTCTTTCCCCACAGGGTGTCTCCTCCTGCCTCCCCATGCCTGTTTCATCCATCTGATTTCTCGGGTGCCTGGGTGGCAAACTCGGAGTCATCTTTAATTTTCTTTTCCTGTCTCTGATGACCTCCTTTCTGCTCCCTTGCCAGCCCCTTACTCTTGCCTCCGGCATCCTCGATAGTGCCAGTCCATTTTCCATATTAAGGGCGGATGCATTTTCTTACCACTCTCCTTTCCTTGGCAGCCTGCAGCGATGGCCTGCTTCTCACCAGGGGAGACGCTTGTTATAGGACACTAGCTCTAAATGTCATGAATCAGAAATAAATTTCTAGCCCCATGGTCAGGGTCTTGCAGTCTAATCCCACCTCATTGTTCTTCCTTTAGCTCCCTCTCCTCCCCAGCTGAAATCATTCCGGTTCAATCCAATCAAGCTGAACATTAGCCAATGGAAGCCGTTCACATTCACTACAGAATCCTGCTCTCCGGTTCCCATTCTGCTTTCTGGACTCATCTACTTTACTTTTGGACTACTCTTGCCTAGAATGCATTGTTGACTACCTACTCTTTAATTTTGTCTAAGCCTTTTCTCTCGTCTTATTTACAAAATCAGTCCTCTATTGGGTGTTGTCAGTGGGAGTCAGCGTAGAATCCCAGAGAGCAGTAAGTGCACAGAAAACAGGTCAAATGTATTAGGGTTGAAAAATAAATGTTAGAATTTTTTAAACATTCAAAAACCTAGCTTCTTTAAGTTTTAGAGTTCAAATTATAAATTTCATTATTCTACCTACTAATTTAATTTTACAACTTATTAATTACACCCCATAAATATTTTAAACTGTGTGTATGCATCTAATGTATTTGATGGTCTTAAGTTCTCCCAAAGCTTGTAACAAACAAGACCTCTCCAAGAACTTAAAACAGTCTTTGAAATCTGATAAATGAAACATAGAATGCGTGTTCATCCTATGTAAAACCTTACACAAGTCATTTTATACGTTTTGACCAATATCCAGATTCTAAAGTTGAATACTCAATTATACACTTTAAATTGGAGTCACCAGGCTAATCCAATGGATTTGCCAACATTTGCAAAATATTACAAACCTTTTAAAAGTGAAATACACACCAATGGCTCACCAGGGTTTGTGTGGGTTTGAACTCACCAGTGGCTCTGTATGGGTTTGACGGACTCCCTCATTTCTCAGATTAATTCTAACCTCCTGTGTTGAAATACTGGCCCACCTAAACAGCAAACAAGTTGAGCTTTCCATTGCAAAGACCCACTAGAGGGATTTGGGGCTAAGGCTCAGGATTTGAGTTAGCACAGCCATGTTTATTTGATTGTAACATGAATGCCCCTACTTACCAAGTGATTGGTCCGTCAGACCACGGTCCTTAGATCAAAGGTACACATCACCCAGCTCTGGGTCCCTTCAAATCTGCACTTCCTAGGTTTCCATTTCTGATTCTCCTCTTCAACCCGTCTCATCTAGGCTTTAATGACCCTCCATGGGCTTCTCATCAGACCCTCTCCTCCACATACAGATGGCTAGGGCCTCTTTTATCATCACAGATAATTTTAGCGGAAGGACTTCTGTGTCCTTCCCAGATTCTTCTTGTCAGATAAGCCCCAAATGTTGAGAGATGTTAAGATGTCATGGACAGAATTCTGCCTTTCCTGCAAGATCTGCCTCTGGGCTTGTGCACTGTAGTCCTGCTGAGGACAGAGGTCTGGGCAGAAAGGACTGCCCCTCTCTCTATGATCTATTGCACATGGCAGCATTGCCTGTCAGATCCCACATGCCTTTGAAATTGCAGCGGGTCCTCTGCGATCCACCTTCCCTCCCCCCCGCCCCTACGGTAGCCCACATGTTTTAGGTGAGCAATAACTAACTGTGGTCCTGCTGGATGCATTTGCCTGTGAGAGAGGGCCAGATAAGGGGAGTGATTAGCTCAAGACCATACAGAATCGATGCCCTCACCATAAGCTGTGTCACATTTGACGTACTTTCTCCTTCTAGTACAGCTGCTGACATAAGACTGATGGATTAGCTCTTAGCCTCATATTCTCAAGGTGGCTTTTAGCTATAGAAACACTAATTTATATTCCCCAAGTGAGAGAGACGTTGAGTTCTTAAACCGTCATCACAGTGTTGGTTCCTGGGGTTAACAGTGATCATGGACAAAATTTCACTTCTTCATTCATTGCAGCTCAGTGAGGTTGTAAAAATTACATAAAATGCTATTATTTGGTGTGTTGAGTAGTTCAGGCTCCAAAAAGAGGGTGGCATCAGATGTTGTATTTGTTAGGCATTTTTGGTAGCAAGCTAAAAGAAAATTCAGAAAACTTGAGATTACACAAGGGAGAGAGAGACTATATGGGAAGATATAGGAGTTACTCACAGAGTCAAAGAGAGCCTTGCAAAGTGAATCCTGGGAAGGCAGAGACGGTCAGCCCGTGCCAGCCCTGGTCCCAGGAGTGCAGGGAAACCAGCAGCAACAGAGTAGAGGGGGACACAGACCTGTGGACAGTGACAGTAGTCAGCATGTCATTTCTGGATTTGCAGTCCCCCTCCAAGGTACCCATGCTGTGAACACAAACTGAACCTTCCCTAGAGAAACTGCTGGTGGAGGGGAAGTATGTTGTCACAAAAGGATTTCTGCTTCTGGACTACATGATGTGCTAAGCCACAGAGCATGAGGAGGAAGAAATGACAATAAACGGATATCTTGAAGGACAGAAAGGGGCCTGTATGTGGAAATGAGATTCCTTTACCCTTCGAGGAAAGTGACCCAATCCCTGCCTAGAGGGCAGCTTCCCTGCAGACACCAATGATGGGCTGGGCTACCTGTAATTTGTGGTTCTTTCAGCCACCAGCCATCACTATCCTCTTGTTTTCAAACAGGATTGGGATTTGATTATTTCAAACCCATCATGGGATTGAAACTTTGTCCTAAGTCAGTGACTACTACATTTCCAAGTACTTTCAAGGAGACATATTTTCATGTATTTTTTTGCATAGCTCTGGATTTCAACTTATACACCCAGAAATGTCACATTTAGAGGCCCCTTTGTTGAGTACATTTGATCTCAAGTATTCCAGGTCTGGGGATGGATCTGGCTGGAAAATGTTCAGACACTGAAGTTTCTAGAGCCTGAAGATGCTCCCCTATCAGGTACCAGGACGAGCCAGATCTCATTCTCTGACTACATAACTTCTGACACATGGAATGAAGTTTGCGTTTTTGGCCAGCCATGGAGCCTGCTCAGTGTCTGATATTCTTCTTTGAAGACTGAGGATGTGACCTGATTGTTCTCTCCCTCCTTTTTCTAGCTACATTTTTTTTTTCTAGCTGGTTCTCACACGGGCTTTCCATGGCCTCTCTCTGACTGTGGGGACTGGCCGTTTCCCAGGCACAGCACCTTGGCCTGGGGGAGCCGTGAGAACTGATGAGTGTCTTTTGAAGGAGGCACTGGGCTTCTGCAATGGGAGAATCTTGGTGTGTGGGGAGCGTGGGAACTTTTCCTTTTGTTGGTTCAGTAATGAAGTTGTTGTGTAAATGGACCGAGAGACCTAAGGAAAGGGACAGTCCTTTTGGCTGGTGGGTCCTCTCCACTGATAGATCCAAACAACAGAGTGGAAAATGTACCATGAGAAGACTCCGCTCATTGCCTGGAACTCAGTAGCCCCTGTGGCTGGTGTTGGCACTTGCCTTACCAGAGTGAGCCTGGTTTTCCCGATCATTTGGCCTTCCACAATAAGGACAATTTAAGAGATTATTTCTCAATGTTAACTACTTCCTTGAGTAATTTTGTGATCTAGCTTTCTCCTTTCTGACCAGTAGTAGAATCCATTTATGTTTCCAAGATGTTGCTACTTAGGATACAATTATCTCTAAGAAATACAAGTGACATTGCTTTGTAGAATGGGAACCCTGTTCTACAGCCCTACAAGGACCTGTCCTGAGACAGCTGGGGGGACGCAGGCTTGGAGGAGGTGAGGGCAGGCACTGAGTGGGTGGTGGGAATCAAACGGCTGCCAGAAGAAACATCAGATGAAGCTCCTGGGCTTCTTGAGGGGTAGAATTTCCTCTGAGCTCTCTGCAAGACCCCAGCCACAACCATGCATCTACTTAATACATTGAAGCAGTTCATATAAAAAGCCAGACAGATTTTTTTCTCTGAATTTAAAACTGGATTTAGAGACTAGATTAAGAAATATTGTCTCTGTCATGTGAGTCACTTTGGAGAGAATCATGTCCCCACTGTATGGCAATGCAGCAGATCCTGACCATGCATATTTAGTGTGTCCTTCCTGCTCCCTTGGGGAGACCATCCCATCAGGCTATAGCACGGAGCTCTCACCCATCTCCCTGCTCGGCCATGCACCCTCCTTCTTGCCTGCTCTTTCTGCTCCCCATGGCCAGCCCCTCCAGCCAACATACTTTTTATCTCTCTTTGTTTTGCAAAATCCTTTTCTCCTATCACCTCCATCATAAAACTAGAATTTGGCAAACAATCACATGTCGGCATAAAGCTCTTAAATTGACCTGCTTTAGATTAAAGCACAATATGGGTTTTATAGTTTGCTTCAGGTGACCATTTAAATGTCTTGAATAATGAAATGAAAAACTGGACAGACTAAAATAAGAGCCCTGTCTGCCTGTGACAGTAAAGAATAAGAGTCCTGTCTGCCTGTGACAGTAAAGAATGATCCCTCATTGCCTGTCACACAGCTGCAGTCAGGGTTCCCACCACCCTTTCTGCTGATTCTGAAATCAGTCCTAGTCCATAAATTATCAGGGAATTTGGTGAGTTTTCTCTTTTAATGTCAGTCTGTTTATTTGACTGGTAGTTTCTGGCCTTAACACATCCCACTAATGTGTTGTTTAGTTGAGCACAATATTAAATAGAACTTTTGTTTACTTTTACATCCAAAGATAAATGTTGAGTGCTATTAAAAACTTTTCTAACATAGTAGGCCTCCAATGAGGAATTTTCCTTCAGCAGATCGTAAAACTGGGTCTAGAAGTGCCAACCCAAGTAAAATTACTGATGAACTAATCATAGTTGTTATTTTTCCTTCATCTTTTCTTTTCTTTTTTTTTTTTTTTAGACAGAGTCTCTCTCTGTCGCCCAGGCTGGAGTGCAGTGGCGTGATCTCGGCCCGCTGCAAGCTCTGCCTCCCGGGTTCACACCATTCTCCTGCCTCAGCCTCCCGAGTAGCTGGGACTACAGGCGCCCGCCACCACGCCTGGCTAATTTTTTTTTGTATTTTTAGTAGAGACGGGGTTTCACTGTGTTAGCCAGGATGGTCTCAGTCTCCTGACCTCGTGATCCGCCCACGTCGGCTTCCTAAAGTGCTGGGATTACAGGCATGAGCCACTGCGCCTGGCTCCTTCATCTTTTCTATGTGCTTTGTTTGACACTTACTGAGAATACAGTTGCTGAAGACCAGCTGAGTAGGACATAGGCTCTATCATGCATTAACTCATCCACCCATTCATTTATTCACTCATCTATTGAGCGTCAGCTATGTGTCAGGCTCTATGCCAAACTTTCTGTTCAGGAGCCAATATATCAATAACTACAGTGTAAGCTAAGTCATGCAATGAAAGACTTAGAGAATAGACACTAAGTTGAATATTAACCCAAGTAAATTGTTGGAAGATATATTAGTTATCTAAAATAGGCTTAAAACAATAAACATTTATCATCACAATTTCTGTAGGTCCAGAATCTGGACATGGCTTAGCTTGATGTTTATGGCTCAAGACCTCTTGAGGTTTCAATAAAGGGGTTATTCAGGGCTGCAGTCTCATCTGAAGGCTCATCTGGTTGGGGGTGGTGTCTGTATCTATGTGGTTATTGGCAGGCCTTGGTCCTCACTACACTGGAACTCTTCAAAGGGTTATCTCATGACACAGAAGCTAGCTTTCCCCAGAGTGAAGAATGTAAAAGAATGTGAGAACTCTTAAGACAGATGCTATAGTCTTTTCTATAACTTAATTTTGGAAGTGATATTCCATCACTTCTGCCATATTCTTTGTTAGAATCAAGTCAGTAAATCCAGCCCAGATTCAAGTGAAAGGATTCCACGAGAGTGTGAGTACCAAGAGGTAGGGATATTGGGAGCCATCTGAGAGGCTGCTTACCACAGAGGGCCAGCCAGTTAGGAAGTGGGTTCAGCTGCTGCTGTTAACAGGCTCGACCTAAGTGGCTTAAACACAGAAGAGTTGTTTTTTTTTCTAATGAGAAATCTGGAGGCAGACAGTTGCTGGCCTTGGCTCAAAGGCTGAGGGCACTGTGGTTCTTGCAGCCTTTTTCTTATGGCCCTAAGCTGCTGGAACTCTTGCCATCATGTCTGCATTCCAAGCAGCAGAACAACAAGAAAAGAACAGGGGGAGAAGAGAAAGAGGGCACCAGCCCACTGACTATCCTGTTCATCCTGGGAAGTACCACTCAACAAGCTCAACTCTCATTTCCACAGCCATCTTCAGCTGCTCAGGAGTCTGGGAAATGTAATCACATGCACCATTATCCCCAAGTGCACCACTGCCTCCAGCCCCTTTCCACCTTTCAGTTATAGCCATAAACATCCAGTTAGCCATAAACATTCAGCTAATCCATGTGCAGATTCTTGACCTACAGAAACTGTGATAGTAAATATTTATTGTTTTAAGTCTGTCTTAGATCACTAACATATCCTCTACTTAACATTTCACTTGGGTTAATATTCAGCTTAGTGTCTATTCTCAAGTTTTCCATTGTATATCTTTGTTCGCACTCTCCTCATTGAAATATTGGCTCCTGATTAGAATGCTTGAGTACCGTTCTTTATACCACCAAGCCTGCTCCTCAAGCCGATTTTGTGCCCTGTGAGCCAGTGATGGCTCTATTAATGATTGTCCTTGTCTTTTATGAGTTCATGTGACTGGGTGGGGGAGATTCAACACCCACCCTCATGCTGCTCACTCTCAAGTAAACAAGTAAGCCAACATTAGAGTCTCAGGGCTATGAATGGGAGCACAGAAATCACAGTGCAACCTCCCAAGTACAGGTCAGGAAGCCTGGTTTAAATATCTGAAAGCAATTTGAGGAAGTTCCCAGTGGGAAATGAACTTGAGAACTAGGTCATTCATATGTCCATTCAACATCTACCTTCTGCTTATCTGGAGTGTGCATGGCACTGCCTGGGGCCACTGCAGTGAATAAGAGAGATGAGAACCCAGGCAACTCTGACAGACCCAGTCCCACCTGCTTTCCTGGCAGGGGTTTAGGACGCAGTCACTTTCCATTAAAGTCAGAGTCCTGGAGTCCCATCTGCTTTGCTTCTGCATTCCCTACAATGATGAGTGGTTAGGTCCCAGAGAAAGACTGTCTAGGTGTGGGTCCCCACCTTGTCACTTCTGTGTCCCCTTGTGTGAGCTGCTGGACATCTCTGGGCCTCAGTTTCCTAATTTATAATGTGGTTGCCTGTCAGAGGATTACATGAGAAGATACATATTGCTTAGCATAGTGCCAAGGGCATAGTAATAGCCCAACACTTATTAACCACGTATATGATGGCTATGGAGATGATGGTGATGATGACGATGTTGATGATGACAATGGTGATGATTATGATTTAGTTTCTATTCTAAGGTGTGGTTACAGTTTCCTAACTTTGGGAGATATGCCTATCTGTATATATCATGGCATAGTCTCTTTCTCTTATTGTAGAGAAAACACCTTCACATTATAGATGGACCGCTTGGCCTTCCTATGTCTCAGTGTAGAGGAGACTCTGGAATTCCTCTTGACTGGTCCAGACGCCCAGAAGATTCTACAGACAAGCAGCACCAAACTTACGAGCATACCTGTGATCCAAAATATTCTTTTAAAGTCAAAGCTGTCATTGCATTTTTCCAGAAATAAAATGATAAAAATTGTGCACAGGACTGCTTATCATACTTAACTCTTAACACAGCTGACCTTTAAATGGCATTAAGAATACCAACCTGAGTTCTGGGTCCTAGGAACCAGGAGGAGATAAAAGATTAAGAAATAGGGAAGGAGAGGCCGGGTGTGGTGGCTCACGCCTATAATCCCAGCACTTTGGGAGGCCGAGGCGGGTGGATCACCTGAGGTCAGGAGTTTGAGACTAGCTTGGCCAACATGGTGAAACCCTGTCTCTGCTAAAAATACAAAAATTAGCTGTTCTGCAGACTTGGGTCTAGAGGTGATCAGTTTTTCCTCAGCCAAAGCCCAAGGGCAGCCTTGCTCCTCTCTCCCTCCCCTGGGTTATGTTCCTCTGTGTATGACTGTGTCCCTCCAGCCCATGACCCATAGAGAATGCAGACCATCTCTCTGCCAGTGTTGGAGACCAGATCCCATGGAAGGGCACTCATGTCCAGCCTGGAGCCCCCTGCCTTGGCAGACAGTACTAGTTGACATAATCCAGCTACTTGGGAGGCTGAGACAGGAGAATTGCTTGAACCCAGGAGGCAGAAGTTGCAGTGAGCTGAGATTGCAACACTGCACTCCAGCCTGAGTGACAGAGTGAGACTCTGTCTCAAAAAAAAAAAAAAGAGAAAGAAACAGGGAAGGAAAAATGATTGGAAGAAGATGAATATGCTGAGCCACATTTTGAAATTGAGAAGTCTGTCCATGATCACTTGCACCTCTTCTCTTCTGGGTAGTGTCTACTTCCCCACGTCCCTCTGCCATTCTTTGGCTGAAGCCATGCCCGCCTTACCA
This sequence comes from Pongo abelii, assembly GCF_028885655.2. NCBI lineage: Eukaryota > Metazoa > Chordata > Mammalia > Primates > Hominidae > Pongo > Pongo abelii. Next base: position 41,466,546 of record NC_071997.2, on the reverse strand, counting down.
CGGGTTGCAGGGCGGTGAAGAAGCAGCAAGCTGTGAAGGCTGAGCCATACCTGGAAAGAGTGACTGCTAAATGCATGTGTCCCTGGAGGCATTTGCTCCTTCACAAGGAAATGGTTGTGAACTCAAACTGGGTTCTAATTGTCAACATTCAAGGGAGTTGGCAAAAAGAGTCATTATTCAATAAACTATACCAAATACTACAGTATGTGCCTGGCATGTTGTAGATGCTGGACACACAGGAGTGAACAAATAAGCAAAGCCCCTGCCCTGTCACTGCATTTCTGCAGAAAAGATGTTTTGCTTCAGGGAAGCCAAATCGCTCACCAGGAGCCTGGCCCCAAGTCCACTCTGGGGGTCAACACCCAGGGCTGCCCAGTGGGCTGTGTCTGCTGTTCCCCCGGTCCTAGTCCACAGGCTTTTTGAAAACTCCAGTGCGCTCACCATGAGGAAAGCAGGGGTGAAGTCTGCTGGGCAGCCTTTGACATGTCTGTGATTTAAGGACGACTCTTTTCTGGAAATTAAAATGAGCAGTCCTGCTATCTCACCGTACAATCACTGGCATAGTTTACTTTTTTATTCTGTGTCTGGATTTTCTCCCCGGGTCTGCAGCAGTAAGCCTGCTTCCTTGGTTCAAAGCCAGTGTGTGTTTCTGCAAGAAATAACTTCTGGATCAGCAGGGCCCCTTAACAGGCTGCAAGCTGGCTCTTGAGAGGGAGCAGGCAGCCAAACAATATTTGGCCTGTCCTTCCCCTCCACGCCAGCCTTAGTTCTGGTTCCTGCTTAGTAGGCAAGGGGCAGCCCAGGACTTCGGAGGGAACCTGATAACTTGTCTTTGTGTGATTAAGGCTGGGTAGCAGAGCCCACTGAGAACCATCTAAGCTTCACCATAAAAATAGAACTTAGCTCTGGGTACCAGGGAGTTTTAATAATGTGGAAAAATGCTTATGTTGTCATGTTAAGTGAAATAAAGTAGAGTCCTAAGCAATGTACACAGTATAACTACAACATGTAAACAGAGAGAGAGCAGAAGGAAATACAGGAAAATATTAATAGTGTGTGGCTTTGGAAGGTGGGAGTAGTATGCTCTACTTGGCTGGGTGCCGTGGCTCATGCCTGTAATCCCAGCACTTTGGGAGGCCGAGGTGGGTGAATCAAGAGATCAGGAGTTTGAGACCAGCCTGGCCAACATGGTGAAACCCTGTCTCTACTAAAAATATAAAAATTAGCCGGGCATGGTGGCATGCACCTGTAGTCCCAGCTACTTGGGAGGCTGAGGCAGAAGAATCATTTGAACCCGGGAGGCAGAGATTGCAGTGAGCCAAGATCATGCCATTGCACTCCAGCCTGGGTGACAGATGAGACTCTGTCTCAAAAAAACAAACAGAAAGAAAGAAAATATGCTGTACTCTTCTACATTTTCTAGGTTATCCCCAGGAAGCATTTATAACTTTTATAATCATACAAAAATAAACTTTATATTAAAATATACATATTTTGCATATTTTAATACTTTTCCCCAGCTTTAAGAATATCTGATAAAAGAAATTTATGTTATCTAACGAGCAGCTGCTATCTTGGTTAATTCGTATTTTTTCACAATGAATAATATAAACATTAAACATAAACTGGTGGAAGCAATTGTCCATTGGGTAATCAGTGGGCAAAACTGCCCATGAAATGAAAGCAAAACAAAAACAATATGAAAATAAAAACAAAAAATCCACAAACTACATCAGAAACGAATTTCCTCTTTGGGACATGCTGAAAAACATCCTGGGTAAAATCAAGGTATTTTGCAATTATTTTTCAAGTAAATATTGTACAGAGGGATGCAGTGATCAATGCTGCTTTCCTTTACTGCTTTGCAGGCCTGTCTAGAAACTTTAGTGGCCAGAGAGGCAGGCTGCAGGCTCAGGGATAACTGTCTTGCCAACAAGGAACTTAACAAGTTCCTTGTTGCAGTTTCCTACTGTGAAAATGTGGGATAGTTTTGTGGGAAACTGTTAGTTCCCTAGTCAATTTCTGAAAGATCTAAGAGAATAAGGAAGTTCACCAAATCGCAAATTATGGTGGGGTGATAGCCACACTGCAGATTTTTACAGTGTGGTACCCAGCGTTGATTAGGATGGGGCCCACTGTATCAATTACACTTACGGTTGGTTGCATATAGCGGAAACCTACAATAATAAAGGCTCAAATATAAGACATTTTATTGTTTCACATAAAAGAAATCCAGAGGATAGTGAGTCTGGGGTTACCTAGCCACTGCTCATCCCTGCTAACCCAGGCTCCTTCCACCTCTTCACCCTGCCTCTCCCTGGTGGTAGCCACCCCCAGCTGCAAGGGCGATAACACACGTGGAGTTGTTCTGGGAAGAATTATTTTGTGCCCAGTTGAAAATCAGGGGCTTGATTATCAGGGAAAGGGGAGAACACATGTGGGGTTAGGCAATCAGCAGTCACTGCCGTGGCCATGACTGGAGCATGTCAAATATTTTGAGGCCTCCAGGGGGTGCATGGCAGTCTCTCAGTAGTGTGCAACGTGGCCTTTCTCGACCCAGAGGCCTATAAACAGATAATAAAGCAATAAATTAGCTGCCACACACAGCTTGGTACCCTACAGTAGAACAGGGGCAGGATAATAGCAACAGCACCACCATTCCAACAGGAGCAGACGGGAGGCACACAGGGGCCCCCGCCTAGCAATAAACCTTCTGAGCATGCAGTGGGAGGCCTTTCTCCCAGATTTTCTGGTTTATCCCTGGGGAGCCTCTCTACTCACTGTCCTCTGGGTCCCCTAGCTTGTGCTCAGAGAAACCCTCTGGTCTCTCACTCTGGATAGCTGTGTATGATATGGGATTAGGGACATGCCCTTAGTGGGGTCTGCACAGCTTCTCCTTCCCACTTGCTGCCGCTGAAGGTTGGAGGTTCCACAGTTGAATAGTCAAATGCCTTTAAAAAAAATTGAGATGTCGTGGGGCACAGTGGCTCACGCCTGTAATCCTAGCACTTTGGGAGGCTGAGGCTGGAGGATCCCTTGAGCACAGGAGTTTGAGACCAGCCTGGACCATACAGTGAGACCTCAGCTCTACAAAAAAAATAAAACAATTAGCTGGACGTGGTGGTACGTGCCTGTAGTCCCAGCTACTCAGGAGGCTGAGGTGGGAGGATTGCTTTAGCCTAGGAGGTCGAGGCTGCAGTGAGTCATGAACTCACCACTGCACTCCAGCCTGGGTAACAGAACCAAACACTGTTTCCAAAAGAAAAAAAAGGGAGGGCGGTGAAATTCAGGTAACATAAAATTACCGTTTAAAAATGAACAAATTCAGTAGCATTTAGGACAACCACAACATTGTACAACCACCACTTCTATCTGGTTCCAGAACATTTTCCTCACCCCAAAAGGAAACCTTGTCTCATTAAGTAATTATTCTCATTCCCACCTCCCCCCAGCCCCTGACAACTGCTAAACTACTTTCTATCTGAATGGACTTGCCTATTCTGAATATTTCATATAAATGGAATAATGTAGTGTGTGTCCACTTTGCATAATGTTTTCAAGGCTCATCCATGTTGAAGCATGTATTAATATTTCATTCTTTTTATGGCTGAATAATATTCCAATTTATCCATAAAATATATTTTTAACTCATGGTTTCTTTGACAATTCAGGATCCACAAAAACACAGTCAGCTTCTGACCTAGTTGCTTCTCATCAGCTCCCTGGCTGCAGTCACACTGAATTCTTGCCAAGACCTACGCCTCAGACCTGCTTTATTGCTTTTCTTTTGTGCCCCTTCCCTCACTCTCATTTGAATGAATGGCAGCTACCTTGACTCTTCCTGGAACACCATATGGCAAACGCCAGTCCTTTCCCTTCATCTCGTTCTGAGCCGCCTCAGACCTTGACCACTCAAAGGCCAGCACAGTCTCATCTCTTACTATTTGGGCTTTATAAGCAGTTGACTTTTCTGACTTTGCAAAGCCCTGAATTTCTGAACTCTGTTCCTTTCGTAAGAATAACAATTCCGTTGACTTCTAAACAGCATTGGTTGCATCACCAACGGGAAAAAAATAAACCAAAAAAAAAAAAAAAAAAGAAACCCAAACCGCTGCCAGTTAAACCATGTCATGCCGTATAAAACAAGTGCCATTACAATGTGAAAAAGAAATATGCACCGCAGAGGTGACGACGTGCAGTAAAACAGTACCGATATGAATGGCTGACATTAGTTGAGGTTCTACACTGTGTCAGGCATTGCGAATCCTTTGAGAGAGATGTCAGAATTGTTATCTTTCTTTTACAGAGGAGGCAGTGGAGGCAGAGTGAGGTTCACACCCAGCAGCCCTCACTCAGAAGGCTTCTGCTTGGGTAGAGCTTGCATAGGCCAAACCTCATCCACTTGCCATTCATCAGTCATTCAGTGACAAGTGTTTATGGTCACCTGTGGGAGTGTGTGTGTGGGAAGGGTGGAAAATTTCCCTCTTGGTGTTTTCAATTTAGTGGAGGAGTAAAGCCTTGCAGCAAAATATGAAAGATCATTCAAACATTAGGGACTCAAGTGAATGCAAAGGAGTTGGGGAAAGCTCCGCTTAGCAGGTGACATTTGAATCTGGTCTTCAAGACTAAGTAGGAATTTGCTTGGAGAGAGGGGCTGGAGGAGAAATGAGCAGGCTGGGGGTGAGGGGAGCACAGGTATAGGCAGGGAGAGAGGAAAAGGGGCTTTTGGTTTGAGACCCTGCGAGGAGGCAGCATGGAGGAAGGGGCTACAGGGAGCTTTGGGGTTGGGGAGAGGATGCAGCTGGAGGAGTCCCTGATGTCACTTGGGTATTATTAATGTCAATAATCAGCTTATATAGAATGACCTGCTCACTAGAATAAACAGTCATAACTGTGGTGCTCTAATCAACATGACAGCATTGGAGACTCTACTCGAACTCACTTGGGTCTAGAGGTGATCAGTTTTTCCCGAGTCGAAGCCCAAGGGCAGCCTCACTCCTTTCTCCCTCCCCTGGCTCATGTTCCTCTGTGTATGACTGTGTCCCTCCAGCCCATGACCTGTAGAGAATGCAGACCATCTCTCTGCCAGTGTTGGAGACCAGATCCCATGGAAGGGCACTCATGTCCAGCCTGGAGCCCCCTGCCTTGGCAGACACTACTACTTGACAATAGATACCCTTCTCCCCTTCTTGCTTAATTTAAAAAATTTCTATTTCAGATGGCATTGTGTCAGTGAAAAGACCACATTTTCTAGACTAGTCTGCAGCTAGGTGAGCCCAGGTGATCTAGTTCCATATGTGGAACCATTATGTGGAATTTTCAGTAGGCTCCATCATGGTGGGAAGGGATGGCGTTACACATTTTTCTGTCCTCCCTCACTTCCTCCTACTGTCAATATGGGGAATATGGACTTGCTGGCTGGAGTGCCAGCAGCCATCCTGGGCTGTGAAGCCACTTTGAAGATGAAAGCCAGGCTCCGGGATGGTGGATCAGGAAGACAGGGACCCAATTTCCTAGCAATGCTTTGGGGCTGCACCCTTGGCCTGTGCTTCCTATGCCAGGCTACTTTTACATGAAAGAGAAAAAAAAGTCCTGACTTAATGCATTGCTGTTTTTTTCCAGAAATGTGCAGCCAGACCTAATGATAGGTGGTTTAGGGTGGGAAGCAGAGTAAGATGACAGAACTTCAGGACCACATGAAGGGAAGGAGAGGGTTCCCCAGGAAAGGGTGCAGTTTGTTAGGCAGAACGATAGCATATCCGCTACAAAGAGCTGCCATTTGCTGGGCGCTAAGGGCCTGACCCTCTGTGAACCTCACCATCTGCATCATCTCACTTCATCCTCACCAGAGTGGGGGCACGAGGACTGTCTCATGACCAGGGCTATTCTCAATTTACAAATGACGAAACAAAGGCTCAGGAAGGGCTCTTTCTCAAGGCCACTGAGTTGGGAGCTACGTTCCACTCTGGGTCTGTTTGTCTCAGGGACAAACCTTGAAGCCATACAAGGGCCCCGAGAAGCTGTGCAGATGTGAAACCCAGAGTGGCCCGATCAGATCTATGATTTTGTGTCATCACAAAAGTGAAAGAAGCAGTTCACAGAAGGAGTGGAGTGTGCAGGTCAGAGGCAGGAAGGACAGGCAGACACTGTGATGATGATAGGCTGTGAAGAGGTGGGCGATGCCTGGGGTGGGAGGGACTGTGTTGGACCCAGTGCTGACCTGAGAAGCTCCTCTCAGGCCCTCAGTCAGGCTGGCCCGTTAGACATGAGATTTGACTCACTGGTTCCAATTAACAGCCACTATAGATGAATGCACTTTATCAGGTCCATGTCTGATTAAATTCAACAACTCAGAAGTAGTGGTCAGGAAGTGTGCTGATTTTTTTTCAATACAGGTAAAGTTTTTAATTATGAACTTTTCGGAGGGCAAACTCAGATTGCTTAGGGTATATTTGTCCTTGTAGTGTCTTTGAGGGGGTCCTTAGGGGCATGGAATAATTAAGTGAAAATTAAGAAGCTATTAAAGAATCACTCAGCTAAGAAGCAAGATGGCATATCAGATCAGGCTCCATCTGATCTCTTGGCGTATGCATTAGACCAAAGGGTTATTTAGGTGTCAAGGATTTTGTTTTGCCAGTTATCAAGCCTAAGAAACTTCCCAGTTACATCAAATCAAGCAAAATGATGAAGGCTATCATCCACCCTTGCTTACAACAAAAAGAAACCACTTATAAGTTCTTCCTGTTAGCCAAAACTGAAGAATTTAAACTGCCTTGGCTCTTAATAATAGTTTTACTTTACGGTTTTCTTGCTAGTATTTCAAATACGTAGTCTGTCTTCACCAAACTAGAAATACTTGACACCAAGAAAAACGTGTTTGCCTGGACTGAGTGATGTCATTGCACACTCATGGACCATGCACTCTTTAGCAGCACCCACCTAATTCCATGCTGACATGCCTTCTCCATTTGTAGGATAACTGCGATACTCAGAAGCTGGCTGGTGGAGCCCAGGCCTCTATCATTCAATTGCCATCACTGTACTTGTTGGGGCCTCAAAGGATGCTCCAGATCCCATTTTCCTGCTTCCCTTTTTGAAAGCATTGTCTATGGGTGCTGCACCCACTCCCTGCAGCCAAGCTCCTGTGCCTCACTCATGGAGGCTGCCGGGGCCATCTCCCTGGTCACCATGGCCTCCCGATGGCCAGGTCAGTGCATCCTGCTCTGCTCCTGTCTGACTTGACCTCTCAGCAGTGCTGGCAGGTGGACCTCTCCTGCCTTCTTGAAACGCTCACTCCTTGGCTTCTGAGTGGTGATTTTCTTGGTTTTCTTCCAACCTCACCCTCACTGGCTGAGGGCGCTGGGTTCCCTTCTCATCTCTCTGCACATGTTCTCTCTCTCTGTCTCATCCAGGCCAGGTCTTTAATTCCATCTGTAGGACATTAACTCTTGAATCTGCCTCTAATATTGACTTTTCCCAAGAATTCTAAGCCTACTCAACATCTCCACATGGATATCTGATAGGCACGTCCAAATGAAGATGGCCAAAACCAAATCTGGGATTTCACACCACCCATCTCTGTAAGTGGCACTCCTCAGTTACTCAAACCAAAAATTGAAGGGTTATGCTTGATTCATCTCTCTCCATCACTGCCTTCAAACCCAATCCATCCAACAATTCTATCTCCAAAACATTACTCAAACAGGTCCTCATCTTTCCGTCTCTGTTACACTCATCAGACCCCAAGGGGACCCACTGGACTCCATTGTTTCCACCTGGTCCTACACAAGGGCTCCACACTTAGCAGTAAGAGTTATCCTCAGAGGCTGGGCGTGGTGGCACACGCCTGTAATTCCTGCACTTTGGGAGGCTGAGGCAGCTGGATTTCTTGAGCTTAGAAGTTCAAGACCAGACTGGGCAACATAGTGGAACCCTGTCTCTATAAAAACTACAAAAATTAGCCAGCAGTGGTGGTGTGCGTCTGTAGTCCCAGCTATTTGGGAGGCTGAGGTGTGAGGATCACTTGAGCCAAGCAGGTTGAGGCTGCAATGAGCCACGATCACGTCACTGAACTCCAACCTGCAACAGAGCGAGACCCTGTCAAAAAAAAAGAAAAAGAAAAAAAAAAGTTGTCCTCAGAAAATTCAAGTCAGATCATGTCACTCTCCTGTTTAAAAGCCTCCAGTGTCTCCTCATCACACCTGGCACAAAATTCAAGCTCCTTCCTTGCCACCTTCTCCAGCCTCATCCTGTCTTCTCTTGCTGTTGCTTACTAAGCAGCAGCCATCCTGGGGACTCTTACCTGTTCCTTTTTGTCTTGGGGTCTTGGCGACAGCTGCTCTCTTGTCCTGGAATGCTGCTGACTGGCTCCTGGACATCATTCAGATCTCAGCTTAAATGGCACCTCTCCAGAGTGACCTTCCTAGATGACCTGCCCATCTCAAGTACTTCCCTCCTACCCTATGCTAATTTTGTGCCCTGTTCAATTCACTAGCTTGTACTTTTCTCATGTACTTATTTTCTGTCTCACCCTTCTAGAATGTAAGCTTCATGAGAACAGGGATCTTTTGTGTCTTCTTCTTGCTGTGTCCCAGGACCTGAGTTGGAGCTTGGCATCCGGTGTGTATTCATTAAAGATTAGTTGAATGGTTGAGTCCCAAACTTACTGTCTTTTGCTCCATGTGTTCTGATATCTTCTTTATTATGGTCTGCTTTGTTGAGTAATGTGTTATGATCATCGAGATTTACTCATAGGCACTGTGTTTCAAAAGGTGATGCATATTTAGTGTATGATTCATTTATTTAAAATTCTAGACTTTTGACTGCAGCCTGTGACTCAAATACTGTATTGGTGGAAAAACTTTCAAATCATCAACCACACATATTTGGGTTTTACCAGCTCCATGGCACATATGAAAAATAGCCAGTACTTACAGATTGTTCTTATTATCATCCTAGACATTTGTGGATATTAATTTTTAATTCTTATATAACCCTGTGAGTATGAAACTCTTATACCCATTTTGTAAATTGGCTGAATGTGTCAGTTCTCTAATGCTGTGTAACAAATTCCTGCAAATGGAGTGGCTTTAAAACAAACCCCATCTATGAGTTCACATTTCTGTGGGTCAGAAGTCTGGGCAGACTCCACTGGGTTCTCTGCTCAGGGTCGCACAAACCAAAATCAAGATGTCAAAGGGGTTGGGTCCATGTCTGGAGGCTTTAGGGGAAAATTGACTTGCAAGCTCATCAGGGTTGTTGGTGGAATCCAGTTCCTTCTGTCTATAACTTTGAGGTCTCTGTTTTACTGCTGGCTGTCAGCTGGGGGTTGCTCTTAGTGCTTAAAGACCTCCCGAATTCCTGACACATGACCTTCTCCTGCTTTGAGTCTCTGACTTCCTCTTCTGCTTTCAGCCAGAAAAAACGCTCTGCAATTTTTTTTTTTGGAGACAAGGTCTCATTCTGTCACCCATGCTGGAGTGCAATGACATGATCACAGCTCACTGCAGCCTCTCTGAGTAGCTGGGACTACAGGCATGCACCACCATGTCTGGCTAAATGTTTAATTTTTTTTATAGGTAAGGTCTCACCATGTTGCTAGCTGGTCTTGAGCTCCTAGATTAAAGTGATTCTTCCGCCTCAGGCTTCCAAAGTGTTGGGATTTCCGGTGTGAGCCACCGCGCCTGGCCAATGCCATGCTTTTAAAGGGCTCACCTGACTGGGTCAGGCCTACTCATCTATTCTCCTTATTTTGTGGTCAATTAACTTGGACTTTACTTACAAAATCCTCTCACAGTATTACCTATTGTTAGTGTTTGACTGAAAAAGCAGAGACAGGAAGCTTGGGGAAGTATCTTTAGAATTCTGCCCACTGCACTGAGGTTCAGAGAAGTTAGGTGATTTATCCAAGGTCATACAACCAGCAGTGGAAGCCAGATTCAAATCAAGGCATTCTGGCCCCTAGAGTCTGTGATCTTGAATAATACTCTACAGTGTGATGAGAATCCAGTGCTGCATTGGAAATCCTGCTGGGCAGATTTTCTGACAATCTGATGTAGCCATGCAGGTGAGATACACTGGGCTACTTTGTTCCTAAGGACCGGAACTATCCATGGTGCCTTGTCTACTCACTCCCAACACCTCCGATGTAACCAAAGACAGACATGACCAAAGAAGTCAGGACTCTGCTTTTCAATGGATTGAACCCACGGATGCTGCACCATTTTCCGCGAGTCAGCAGCACCATTTCCAAGTTTTTGCTGCCCCCAGAACTTGGTTACCCCTCAAATCCTTTCATCACCAGCATGAGTGAAATCAGTGTGACTCCCATTAACAAGAATATTATTATTGTGCACATGAGAATTAAGCCCAAAATGCAATCTGTGCTCACACAGGTTTGATGATGGATGGGTGCAGTGGTGTGCTGGTAGTGACTTGTTCTGGGTTTTGGAATTAATTTGCTCATCTCTGCCCAACTCACTTTCAGTGAGAGCATGCTGGTAGTTTGCAATTGGCAATTGGGGAGAATTTACACTAGAGAAATCAGCAACCACTACAAATTAGGGTTTGCTTTATTCATTTATATTTGGAGAAGTGATTGCTAAACATTTGCCAGCACACCTCTGGATGGATGGATGGTAGATGGAAGCGGTGAGAGCCAAGAGAGCTCAGGGATTCCAGCTTTCATAACCAGAAGCATGGACATTTTTGGAATGCTTATGGGGATGTGGAGGGAGGACCCCCAGCATCAGCCCAGGAGAATGAGTCTTGTGAGCTTGGAGATGAAGTCTCTAAATAAGTGAGAAGGGAAGTGATTTGAGCTAGGAATCTTGGCAAATAGTCCCAGGGCAGAGGCAGAGGGGAGGAGAAAAAAGAACCATCAGAGCCAGGAAGATCAGTGGAAAACTGGAGGCCTCACAGAAAGCAAGGGGCTTGCTTGAGCAGCATGATGCCTCTTGAGTTTCTTAAAAAGGAAAATGTAGGGGTAAGGGGCTGTTTAATCTATTAATACTTCAGCCCACTCTCAGCACCCAAATAATAGGGTGGGTGCATCAAATCTTGGTAGCCATATATATAAGAATACTTGTAGGGGTTAATTTAGGACCTTATAAAGACAATAAAATGACTTATTGAGAATCACTAAACCAACACCCAAGTATTTAATGAAAATACTTTTTAGCTCATATAGCTCAAGACACCAAACTATGACTATATAAATAGAGAGCTATACCATGTTTATAGATTGGAAGACTTAATGTAGTAAAGGAGTAGGTTCTACCCAAATTCATCGATAGGTTTACTGCAGTTCCTTTCAAAATCCAAGGGGGGACATTTTGTAGATACAAATGAGCTGATACTAGAATTTATATAGAAAAAAAACAAGAATAGCCAAAATAATTTTGAAAAAAGAAGAATAAAGTTGGAGGAATCATACTACCTGATTTTAAGATTTAACATATAGCTGTATTAATCAAGATTGTGGTATTGGGAAAGGAATAGACTGGTAGATTAATGGAACAGAATTGAAAGTCCAAATATAAATGCACATAATATGGCCAAGTGATTTCTTTTTTTTTTTAGACGGAGTCTTACTCTGTCGCCCAGGTTGGAGTGCAGTGGTACGATCTTGGCTCACTGAAACCTCCCTCTTCCAAGTTCAAGCAATTCTCCTGCCTCTGCCTCCCGAGTAGCTGGGACTACAGGCGTGCACCACCATGCCCAGCTAATTTTTTCTGTTTCAGTAGAGATGGGGTTTCACCATGTTGCCCAGGCTGGTCTCGAACTCCTGACCTCAGGTGATCTGCTTGTCTTGGCCTCCCAAAGTGCTAGGATTACAGGCGTAAGCCACCATGCCCAGCCAGCCAAGTGATTTTTTTACAAAGTCCCAAAAGCAATTCAATGGAGGAAAGATAGACTTTTTAACAAATGGTGTTTTATTGGATATCCTCCGTCAGAAAACACCTCAATCTAAACCTCACATATTGTGAAAAATTAACTTAGAATTGATAATATGCCTAAATATAAAATGTAAAACTCTAAAACTTTTAGAATAAAACAGGAGAAAAATCTTCATTACTAGGGTTAGGCAAATATTCCTTAGAAGACCTAAAGCACTATCCATAAAAGAAAGATAACATCAATTGGATTTCATCAAAATACTTTTATTCTGCAAAAGATATTGTTAAAGAGGATGAAAAGACCAGACATAGAATGGGAGAAAATATTTGCAAATTACATATTTGATCTAAAAAGTTGTACCTAGAATGTATAAAGGTGGCTCTAAACTCGACAGTAAGAAAACAAAGAATCCGATTAAAAAGCAGAGAAAAGATTGGGATAGACACTTTGCCGAAGATGCACAGATGGCAAATGAGCACACGAAAAGATGCTCAGCATCATTAGTCATTAGGGACATGCAAATTAAAGCTATGAGGAGACACCATGACTCACATGTTAGAGCAGCTAAACTAAAAATACTGACAATACCAGCAGGGGAAAGGATGAGGATCGACTGGTCTCTCGTGCATACATTGCTGGCGGAAATGCAAAATGGATTGTATGGTCACTTTGGAGAAAGTTTGACAGTTTCTTATAAGGGTAAGCATACAGTTACCATATCACCCAGCAGTAAATTAACTATTTACTTTAGACAAAAGAAAAACTTACATCCATACAAAAACGTGTACACAAATGTTTACAGCAGTTGTGTTTGTCACAGCCAATGTGGAAAACAAAACAAATTTCCCTCAACAGGTGAATGGATGAACAACCTATGGTATATCCATACAATGGAATAGTTCTCAGACATCAAAATAAATAAAATCCCACAACACCACCAAAGGGGACTTTAGTTTTATCTGTAATGTTTTAAGGTTTTAAGTAGACAGACTATTTTCATGTTCTATTTGTTGTTGAATTTTTAAAATTGATGTTTCTTTTATTACAAAGTATAAAAACTACAAGAGCATACCTCCCTGCCTGGTCAATGTCCTGTCATGTAGATAGACTCTCCCTCACCAAGCCCAAACCCTCTCCTTGAGCAGTAGGTTCTAGCCTTCTTTCTACTCCACCAAATTCCTTCTCATTCTTTCTTGCATCATCAATTTTTCTCTTTCTACTAAATTATTTCTATCAACAAGTACACGGATGGGCTATTATTTTTCCCATCTTAATAAATAAGGAAATCTCTCTTGACCTCATTTCCCCCTCCAGCTATAGCCTTATTTCTAGAAAGCAGTGTCTGTTCTGCCTTCAATTTCTTTCCCCTTTCTCTCCTCACTCAATTCAGAGTTTCACCCCCTCTTCCCCAACAAATCCTTTTTTTTTGCCAGATCCACAGATGCTCTTCTGTCTCCACCTTACGTGGCCTTTCAGCAGTGATTATGCAGGTGATCAGTCTCTCCTCCTTGAAGCACCTTCTTCACTTGCCCTTGAAGGTCCTACACTCTCCAGGCTTCCCTCCCACCTCACCAGCCCTTACTTCCCCCACTCCCATCTTTGCTGGCTCCTCCTCACTCCCTGACCTCTTAAAGCTGCAGGGCCCCAGGGCTCAGTTCTTGCTTTCTTTTTCTACATTCATTTCTGCGGTAACTCATGCAATTTCCTAACTTTACAGACTACATTACATCCAATTTAAGATGTCCTCAATTATAAGATGCACCATTAAGTTGAAGTTCCACTAAGGAAGAAAAAAGCACTGCCAATTAAACTCTTTTCAAACTCTTTTTTTTTTTTTTTTTTGATATGGTATCTTGCTCTGTCTCCCAGGCTGGAGTGCAGTGACACAGTCTTGGGTCACTGCAACCTCCACCTCCCAGGTTCAAGCGATTCTCCTGCCTCAGCCTCCCCAGTAGCTGGGATTACAGGTACTCACCACCATGCCCGGCAAATATTTGTATTTTTAGTAGAGACAGGGTTTCACCATGTTGGCCAGGCTGGTCTCGAACACCTGACCTTGTGATCCACCCACCTCGGCCTCCCAAAGTGCTGAGATTACAGGCGTGAGCCACTGAGCACAGCTGCCAGTCAAACTCTTACATCCTATCATCCCAATTTCAGATGTCTCTTTGTTCTCAGAGTCCCTAAACTGCTCTGGAGTGAGTGATGATGCTTCTCCTTCCCAGCACCCCTCTTGGGGAACAGGGTTCACACCCTTCCTTCTATCCCTTTCCTTCTAACTCTCTTCGTCACCCAGCCTGTGGAATCCTTATATGAGCTTGGGATGGTATCGCCTGTTACTACACCTAGCTATGCCACATATGGTTGTGCACATCACAACTTGTATGGATTTACTCCATTGGGTTGTGTAGTATATAATCTGTACAACTATACATTGTTGCCTGACTTCACCCATTCCTCCAAGGTTTTTTATTTTTCTCTTTATAATACTGTCTTAGTCCATTTTTTGTTGCTATAACTGAACAGCTGAGGCTGACTAGTTTATAAAGAAGATAAATTTATTTTTAACAATTCTGGAGTCTGGGAAGTCCAAGGTTGAGGGGCTGCAACTGGTGAGGGGCTTCTTACTGTTAGGGACTCTCTGCAGAGTCCTGAGATGGCTCAGGGCAACACACGGTGAGAGGACCCACCAGAGACGGCCAAAGTGGCTTTCATATGAGACCCACTTTTGTGATAACCCATTAATCCGTTAATTTATGAATGGGTCCATTCATGAGAGCAGAGCCCTCATGACCCAATCATCTCCGAAAGGCCCCACCTCTCATATTGCTCCATTGGGATCCAAGTTTCCAACACATGAACTTTTGAGGAACACATTTAAACTACAGCAAATACCTTGTCCTGGACTTTTGAAACTTTAAAGCAAGAAGGAGACTCTTTAGTTCTGTGCATTCTTCCCTGTTATTTCTTGCCTGAGGCAATCGCTGTAGCCTTGGGCTGTTTGCTCCAGTTGGGCACCCCTGAGCTTACCACTGTGGCTAGAAAAAGCATGCCATCACTGACATAGGCCTGGGAGCCCATCTAGGAGCCATTCACAGTGGCAAGGGGTGGCCCTTATTTTGCATAGCCAATGAGAAGACTCCCCTGGCTATGAGGGTGGAGTCCATGTTAACCAAATGTCAAGGTTGCTGCCAATGGGGGAGGAATGGAATGAATGTGGGGGAACCCAATGGGTCTACTCCACAGGGTCAAAGGCAGGGATAAGTGTTACTGGGATGAAAGAGACTTGAGCCTGTGTTTAGGTCTACAGACAGGAAGTGATTAAAGATGTTGGAGGGAAAGAGCCTAAATTTGGTTAGGAGCAAAATCCTAGAGAACAAATGATGTGTAGGGGGGAGGGTCTAGATTTGAAATGAGGGCATGAAACTTCTCCTGGATGGAGGATGGTGAAGAGACCTGCTATGAAGGTGTAAGTGAAGGAAGGGATGTGAGGGCCTGTAATGGTCTTGTGTCCTCCGGGTAGGAGGAGCAGCACAGCCGGAGATATTGGTAGTGTGGACAGCTTCATGGTACTTTCTGGGAAGTGTCCAATGTGTAATTTTAACTGGCTCTTTTCATTAAATAGAATTGATATTATTTTAAGAGATAGATCACTTGAAAATTAGGATTTTGATTCACTTTTCAAATGAAGAGAAAGTGCCTTTGCCTCATATACGTCTGCAGAATTTGGGAGAATACATCATGAGCTCAGGGAATGTGTGTGCGAAGATGTTTGAAAAGTCACTTGTGGGAATTTGCCTGGCTTGGTGGTTAGGAATGTGGACTCTGAAGCCAGGAGGCCTGGGCTCACATCCAGGCTCTGCAACCTTGGGCAGGCTCCTGAATGCCTCTGTTTCTTTGCTAAAAAGTAGTCAGGATATCACTATTTTTGGTATAGACCTACCGGAAGGATCAGAAGACTTAATACCTGTGTGTGTTTTGCAGAGTTATTGGCACATATTAGATAGTTTTACTGTGAATCATCATTATTTATAATAATTCTATGACATGCTGGAATGTACATTGTCTTTAGAAATAAAATTTGTTTTGTTTTCCTAATTTCATGAAACCTACATTTTTCCAGTGCTATTTTCTTTGGGGAAAGAGCATGCAGATGTTCCGTGTTTTCAGTGTAGCGGTGTATAAAATGTCATCATTGTTTCCTTTCTGGTGGAATATTCAGAGCCAGCTTAAAGATAACCTACTCCAGAAAGTTCCATATTAGCAATTATGTGGGGGCTGGTGCTCATATGCCTTAATGAATGATTTATTTATTAGTATATTGGGAATGGCCTCCATCTTCTCACACTAGCACCTTTTCCCCACTTTCCAGCCCATTTCCAAATGAGAAGGGCTGAAGTCAATCAGGAATTAAGATTTAGCATTTGTGGGATTATCTTCGAATGCGACACTGGGGGGACACAGTTTCACTCAGTCTCCATGGTGGCAGTCCAAATTGCTGCTTCGGGAGCCTGGCTGTGTCTAAAGCCTCAGAATGATCCAGAAGGCTCCTATAACAGTGACACTGTGGAAGAAACCACTTCTAATATGGCAGGAAGGTGTGGCCCTGCTTGGAGCCCATGTTTTCTAACTATTTCACATTTCTTTCTTTCATCCCTGGTGTTATTTTTTGAAATTAATTTTTATTTTCAGTTCTCCTAGGAATTAATGAGTTAACTTAATAAAAGTAAAAGTCTTCATAAAGAAGGTAAAGGCTGGCTTTCCACATAGAGAACAAACGTAACAACCCACATCCTCTGCAGAGCTCCTGGTCAATGCATTCTTCTAGTGGGGCTGCCACACCCCTGGGGCCTCAGACAAGCCCCTTGTGGATGACAGGCGCTGGGATCAAAACAGTCCCTGGGGCTGTGCCTCCTTCCTGTTCTCCACTCTTCCTCTAAAGGAAATGCACTGCAATGAATTGCACAATAAAGACATTCCTAAATTCTGGAAAACCAGCAGGCTTTGAACTCTCCTGGGGGAAAAAAACCATAAAAAACAAAACTGCAAGGAATGAGACTATTTGGCCAAATGGCCAACATGCTGCAACTTTCATAGGGAACTCAGCGCACTTGGTATTGCCTGATGGAAAAAAATGCCCTGAATTTCCCGATAAAAGATTTGAGATGTGGCAAAGGAATAAATATTTTTTCCCTAAGATAAATCTAGCTGTAAATGGAAACTGGGTCTCATGCCTCGGACAAAATATTATTTCCTTATTTACTCTAAACCTATATCAGAATATAGCCTACATAGCATCAGGTACTAAGCCAAAAAAGGCTTCAAGGGCACCATTGTTCATCCATGAGCTTGACTGTGTCACCCCCCAGAAACCTTCAGTTGGGCAAATGCAATCACAGCAGCCTTTGGTGGCTTCTTGAGCAGCTGCTAAGGATCACATGGATTCTGCTCACACCCAGTGCTTCTCATAATTTAAAAATGCTTGAAGCTGTGGGAGGCTGCCCAGCCCTCTGCATTATTCAAAAGAAAACCAGGAGGCAGCGACAATTCTTGATTCTTGCAGATAAACATTCTCCAACAACTATTAAGAGTCGGATTGCTCTACCTTCATTTAATTCCTTGGTGCTTTACTATTTGAATCTAGCATATTCTTGAAGTCTGAAAGATGGATAGAGAAGAGGTAAGTCATGTAAACTTAAAAAGAGGGCACCAACCCCGCTAACAGACAGCTTTGAAGAGATGATGATTTTAGATCTTGTGAATTGTTGTCAGAGGAATATATACAGAAGAAAACAGGCACCGAAATAGTTATTACCAGAGCAAAGTAAATCTGAACACCTAAAAGAATAAGAAAATATCTCATCCTTCTCTCTACTCTGAACTGCCTTGAAAAGAGCAAGAATTTCATACATGAGCCTGTAGCACATTACAAAATCTGAGTATGTATTTGAAATTCAAATGCACACAAAGTTCATGCATTTAATTTTCCAGTTGTTCTCAAGACTCCTAAATAAAGCATTTCCCCTGTGTGGGCGACCCCTGGGTCCCATGTGGGGTCAGTGTTTGGGTCTCTCTGAGAGGATCAGGAAGGCTGCTCTTCCAGGAAGGGCTGCAGGGACCCTGGGAACCGGACCAGTCCAGCTCACAAGTATGAAGAGAATGTCGGGAGAGGAAGTGGTGGCTATGAGTCAGCATGAGTCATCTCGTTCCAATGAGAATGAAGGCTGAGGTGTGCGCCTTTTTTTTTTTTCCTTCTTAGTCGTGTGTACATCATTGGGAATGGAGGGAAATAAATGACTGGATGGTCGCTGCTTTTTAAGTTTCAAATTGACACTCTAGGCAAGCGGTGCCTGAGCCCGTGCCTGTCTTCAGATCTTCACAGCACAGTTCCTGGGAAGGTGGAGCCACCAGCCTCTCCCTGGTGAGTATGTTTCTGTCATTTTTAGGGTCGCTTCTGCAGTTTGCCTTGGAGTCTGGGCTGTGGGAAAGGCTGCTGCGTCCTGGTGAGGACACTGCGTTTCTTTCAGACTTTGAAGATCTGTCGTTTTAGAAAAGTGGCTGCCTCTGTCACCAGCCCCATGGTTACTGTCCTGTAGTGTGACTGTCAGGAGGTGTTTCTCAGTCCTTCATTGTAAGAATGTAGATGCCGGTTGCACGTTCTGTTGTCTTGGAAGAGACTGCAGTGCTTGGCTGGAAATAAGCTGCTCGGGACTCCTCTGAGAAGCCAAAGTGAAGCTCAGAGATGGAAGTGGGTATACTTGTGCTAACCCAGGGTTGCTGAGGTTGGGTGAGCTTCCGCTTCTCAGAGGTGGAGGAGAGGCAGCTCCTGAGCCATTTCTGGCCTCGTGGTCAGAGCTGCCCAATTTCAGTGCGAGAAATACCAGAGAGGCAGAACTTTGGCTGCCTTCTCTAAAAGCATATGAATGATTGCAGGAGCGTATTTTACGTCCTTTCCTTTTCCTTAACGTTGAAAGTCACAAACTGTGGTAAAATCAGGAAGAACGTAAAAATGCTGGAGGCTAGCACTGGGGGTGGGGGACTGGGGAGGACTGAGGAGGGGGCCACTCAGTCTTTGAGGCCTGACTTGATCTTGATAGGTATTTCTCAGGCTGTTAGTATTCCGATGAAGCTTAGCTTTACTGTCAAGTAAAATACAGGAAACATTTTTTTTTAATGTTGTTCTAGTTACTGTAAATGAAACGGTTAAAATGTCATAAATACCTTATGATAAACATTTTTCAAATTTGCTTAAAAAGCAACACATCAGTAGGCAGGGTATGACAGGGAGCTTTTTCAGTACAGTCATTTGAGTGTGTGGGCTTCCTGGGTTAATAATGAGTCAGCACCCAATTTCTAAAATTGGAGCAGCTGAGAGAATGTTCAATCTGCTCCTTAGCACAGCACGGTGGCTGGCCGGCCTCCCCCCGTAGGAAGGCTTGGCTGATGGATCTCGGGTTAAAATCGACTTAGGATGCCCCCCGTGTGTAAGTGACCAGCTCCCAGCTTGGGTCCCAGCTCCTCTGGGCTACTGCTGAGAGACCCCCTCTGCTAAGGGATCTGTCTCTGAGGCAGGAGCTAACACATTTGGCTTCCAACCTTTGGCTAATGTTGACGATTTTTAGGTTGTCTTGAGGCAACAGGTTGAACATAGTTTCTGAAATGAAAAATCTAGTGTTTATTAAGGCTAGGGCAGCTGAAGGCTGAGGCTGCATCTGGAGCCTTGAGATGTTCCGCTTGCATGTCACCCTCGCCGAGGGATTGGGCGGGAGAGTTGGTCACCGAGTGAACTTCAAAGTTGGCGCTCTGCATGTGACGTGTAGCGTGGGAAGATTAAGTCAGCTTAAAATGAGAGAACAAGATTCCAAGGAAGAACACCTCCCCAGAACCGTACTCTTTTATAGATAAAAGAAGATAAATATTGAGAAAATTAAAAAAATAAAACGAAATAGTTGGGCTGCAAACCAGCAGCTCTGGGACCAGATGCAGCCCTGGTGAGGGCATCCCCCACCAGGTTCTGTTTGGCCTGCTCGGGATTGTTTTTTTGTGTTGAGATAACTGTGGGTGGGGTCCACACTCTCCGGATCTCAGGCCCTGCCACACCCTGATGCCACAAAGCTTGGAGAGTGCGATTACAGCGAGGCTCAGAAGCCAGGCTGAGGGCCTGCCAGCCTCGTGGGGCTGCCGTGTGGTCCCCATGGGTTAGCATCTGCCCGGCCCCCGGAACAGGGCCTGGATGGAGAAGGAACTCCATCAACACTAACTCTGCTAGATTCTCTTATTAATCTGCCCTCTGAAGGCATTTGGGCTTGTGGCCCTTGAGTTAGTTCCATGGCTTTTTCAAGAAAGATCCTGCAGTTCCAATGTGAGCAGCGATTGTTTCCAAGGCTAACAATTTCATGCCAACTAGGAGCCTCCACAAGTCAGGTGCCAGGCATTTCTAAGCCAGTGGAGCAGCCCTGCTTGTCTCTCTGGGTGAGTCCTCTCAGGGTGAGACCCTGTCTCCTTGTAAGCACTCGGAGACGTGCCACCTTCATGGAGACGGGAGCCAATCAAAGGCAAACTGCTTTAGACAGCTCTTCCGTGCGGTGTGGACACCAACATTCGATCATCCTTGTTTCAGAGAAGGTGCCGGGCCCCAGACATGTGCTTATCACTGGGTCCCATGTCCTTCAATCCTTTAAAGGGTTTTGAGGTGGCTGATTTTTATCCCAGACGTTGATCATGTTTTTTTTCATGCAGAATTTGGGCAGTTGTCTGGACATTAGGAGTTGAGTCACCTCCTACCCATGAGAAACAAGCCTGTGGGGGGACTGATGTTATCACTTCTGTCATCAAGAAATAAGGCCACGGGCATCCCTGAATATAGAGCATTTATTAATCGAACTGTGAAAATGAAACACAGACAGTGATGACAGCTGGAAGTTGGCCAATGTCCTGTTGTCATGGGGCCCTCAGCCTAGGGACTGGCCTGTGGCTCACTGGCCCTGTCTCCCACTCTCCACCTCTCATCAGCACCTGGACCTGGTGCACCTGGTCTACCTCATGTCCAGTGTTTTCCACAGTACCTGACTGGTATCTCCACCCTTGGTTGTTGTGTGGTGAGCTCGTCCCTATGTTGGCAAGTTACTTAATTCCTTGGTGTCCTGCCTTCCTCACTGTAAAATGAGAATAGTCATAGCACGAATGTCATGCGTTCTTGTGAAGATTTTATGATTAGCACACAAGTTACAAGGAGACATGGTAACTGTTACGTACATACTCATTCATTTGGAAATATAACAAACAGCTTAGTGTCTCCACTTGGGTCCCTCTGCCCTGCGGGATCGGTAAAGAATTGATTCTCATCCCCCAGAAGTGAGATCTCGCTTGTGTCATCAGTTACATGGCATGTTCTGCATTTACAGGACATTTATTTATTAGGTAAGTGGGGAATCCTCCTTGGTTCTCTCCAGGAAAACCTGGAGTTCTAGATATCATCATCATCATCATCATCAACATTGTCATCATCATTGACATCATCACAATAAGAACTCCCATTGTATTCAGCCCTAACTGTATGGTAGCAACTTTATGGTATTCCCTTTAACCTCCCCCTACCCCGATATCCATCCTGGAAGATGGGAAGGATGATAGGTTTATTGACTCACTCAAGGCGGTGGGACTCTCCAGCAGGTATCAGGCGCAGCATCTGCTTCAAAGAACGCATCGGCGACAGGGGAGCCCCTTGCACTCACTCAGGACAGGAGAATCAGGAAAAGCAGCAGATCTGCAGGGCTTTGTGTGTAATCCAACCAGACTGATGCCACAGGCCAGGAAACCGAGGACGGTTGGCTTCAGACCTACCCTGGAGTGGAAGCAGCTGGATTCTGTCCTCACGCTTCCTGTCTAAAGCCAGCTAGAGTAAATTTCTAGTCATCTAGATTCTGGTTATTTGGAAATCATCACAGTATCTGGAGATGACTCATATTGAAAAAAATTAAATAAGATACACTTAAAACTTAACCCAGGGTGAACATAACATGGCCTTTCCTTGTCAATTCTGAAGAAGATCATTCAAGTTTGTGCAGTGCCTTAGAAGCCAGATACTCTCTTCCATTCTGCCAGGGTCCTAAAGAAGTACTGCTGTGTCCTTTAGATCACTCTGCCTTGATCACTCTGTCCCGTCACTCTGCTATTTCACCTGTCAGTGAAATACCTGGTATCGGCCTGCCAACGTGAAGCATTGAATGCTTTATACATCTCCATCCTGATTGTTTAGGCTTTGAATGCCGAGAAGTATCTGCACTTTGTTGGTCAATTGTAGATGGTGCTAATTTGTGGGGAGTTTTTCCTGCAACTTCCCCTTGTGCCATAATCCAGAGGACCTCCCTCTGCCCCCAGTGCTGTAGGCTAGGCAGCTGTGGGCCTGGCTCAGGGCTGTCGGGCAAGGATTGGACTCTCTATAGGTTCCGTTGGGTTCTGGTTAGATCACAGAGCTCAGGCAAGGAAAAGCCGACAATAGATCAGAAGGAAGTTGAGCCCTCAGGAAGGAGGAGTGGGCAGGATGCTTGGTGGTGTCAGAG
This sequence comes from Pongo abelii, assembly GCF_028885655.2. Classification (NCBI taxonomy): domain Eukaryota; kingdom Metazoa; phylum Chordata; class Mammalia; order Primates; family Hominidae; genus Pongo; species Pongo abelii. The sequence continues at coordinate 41,444,086 of NC_071997.2, read as the reverse complement.
GATTCCTTCGGATTAAAAAAATAGATGTTATTGCACTTTGTGTAATCAGAAAAGCTAAGGGTGACAGCAGATCTTATCCACTGTGGTTTTCCTGCTTATCTTTTGCTTTTAGGAGTGATAACCCTGCGAGCGAGGGCTTCTGCTACAGGGTCTTGTAGCTCTTCTCTTCATTCTGCCTTTTAAAACATTTATCGGACTAAAAATCACAGGATTTTTAATGATGACAGAAAATGTATTATTTTAGCTGTTCTCACTGGACAAATCACTTACGGAGTGTTGATTAATAAATTGATAAGTTTCTATCAATTCAGCTAGATACAAGGGAAAATGTATAAAATAGCAAGGGGTCTGAAAAGAGTCAGGCTTAATTTCTCTTGCACAGAAAAAGGATTCTATTGCTCTTTCTGTTCAGTCCTCAAACAGGAAGCAGGTTTTCTGGGACAAGGGTCAACAGGCAGCCAGTTCGTCCATCTGCCTACTCTGCCATCCTTAGCACTGGCTTCCTTCCTCCAAGTTATCTTATGCTTCAAGAAGGCTGCTGGAGCTCCTGCCATCACTTCTGCATTCCAGACAGAAGAGAGGAAGGAAGTTGGGGGCAAAAGGCAAAGCCTCCTATATGTCAGACTCCTCTGCAGGCCTTTCCTTGAATTCCCAGCTAACCCTTTCAGCCTAGTCTTTCACTGGCCACCCTATCTGTAAAGGAGCTGGAGGAGGAAGATGGAGGAGTGAGGCAAGGCCCTGAGATGATGCAGAGCAAGGGGCACACAAGAGGGGACTCAGGTCCAAGGTGAAATAGCAGCAAGCACCCTCCCTCCAAAACCCACCGCCTCCTTATGAATCCCTTTGGCCTTGATTATGCCAGTAGATAATGGGTATGTGACAGTTTTAGCTTCTCTGGCCTTCGATCTGGTTGAATTATGTGAATAGACTCCATGTCCTTGGAGATGAACCTGTTCTAAAAATTCTAAGCAACCAGCCATTTGGCTCTTTGCTGGAAAGTAGCCTGGCTTTTGAAGTCAAGTCTGGACAGTTTCCTTGCTGCACTTCAGGACTCAAAGGACATGGTCCTGACTCAGGAAGAGCTGGCTTTGAGGGAAGGGGTGAGTCATGAACCCAAGCACAGCAGAGATTCTTGGTGTGTGCTGCAGAAGGTGAGAGTAGCCCCCATCTCCCTGTGCCAGTCTCCTGGGGGGAATTTTTGATGGCCTTACATAATTGGGCTTATATATGTTTCACTAGAAAGACAAAAAAAGGTGAGACCTTGTCTGCCAATTCGCTACCACCTCCTTGGGGTCTAAGAGCTACGCTGTTTGTTCAAAGCTCTGTGTATTAACAATGTGACCCCGGGCATCACCCTTAACCCCTCTTTGTCCCAATTCCACATCTGAATGATGGGGATGATAATGGTAGACTCTGCCACATATGGTTCTGAGGACTAAGTGAGGCCACATGTGCAAAGGATCCGGAATAGTGACTGGCCCCAAGTCAGCCCTCAGTCAACAGAACAGTGTTTGGATTGTCCTTATTACTTTATTGGATACATGATAAATACTGGTTAAATGCATGAATGAAAAGAAATCCTACTTGATTTTAATACAAAAATCAAACAAGTGACTTCTGTCCCTTTGAATACCCTCCTCCAAGAGGTCCAAAGTCCTTGAAGCTACCCTCTCCTTGGTACCCTTCCTGATGCTTCTGGTGTGGGCAATGTGGTTACTTCGCCAAGTAGACCCTGGTTACAGAGAAGTTAGGTGATTTGTCCCCAGGCCCACTCACAGGACAGAGTACTATACAATATCAATCTGGTTGTCTTCAGCACTCTGTTGTAGAGACTTCCAGTATGCATTCTCTTCTGCTTCCTCTGTTGTCAACCACAACCCCGTGTTGTTAGGGACAACAGTGTGCCCAGTTAAAAAATGATATTTCCTAGTCTCCTTTACAGATAGGGTGGCCAATGAAAGATACAGGCTGAAAGGGTTAGCTGGGGATTCTAGAAAAGCTCTCTAAAGGAGACTGACATGTAATAGGCTTAGCCTTTTGCACCTGAATTCTCTCCTTTCCCCTGTCTGGAATGCAGACATGATGGCTGTAGCTCCAGCAGCCTTCATGAAGCCATAAGACAATGTGGAGGAAGGAAACCAAGTGCTAAGGATGGCAGAGCAGGCAGATGGTCACAGGTCTTTGGGTGACCAGCTATTTTGCCTGGAGATTTGACTATTTTTGGAGCCGGATGCAGAGGGAGGTGGGAAAAATATTCCTGCTGAAATTCAATCTCTAGGAGTATTTTTCAGGGTGTCAGGGTCACCTCTGTGTGGAGCTGCCTTTCAGGTCTCTGGTATAGGGGGCAAGGGTCATGGCCTCATGGTGACGCCCAGGGACCCCAGGTGCTTTGGTCTTTGCAGACCACTTTCTTATGAAAAAGCAGAGTATGACTGCCCTGGCAAAAAGATAAATGTCATTCAGGCTGATTCATTATTATACATTCATTTTCATTTATTTGTGGTTTTCCTCTGATTTTAAAATAAATCAAAATTAAAACACTTTTGCAGGCCCCTAACAGTATCATGGGCCCCATGCACTGTGCCCAGTGTGCCTAATGGACATGTAGGCCCCAGGAAGGCGGAGAGCAATCACAGAAGGACTTGCCCTGGCCAACATAGGCTGGTCTCTCTAGGGGCAGCTTCGGAATTGTGGATTACCCAGAGCTGCATGCCGGGAAATGTGGACCTAACTCTTGCCTCTGAGGAAGGCAGGCAGGCTTGGTTTCATGTATTGTTGATGAGCCCGACATCCTCAATGCTCACTTGAGCTTTGGAAATGACAAGCAGGATTTTCAGAACAGGATTCTCTGTCCTGTCCCTGTTTTAATTTCAGCCTCCTTATTCCCCATGTAATAATTCCCCTTACTGGCTCAATTATTTGTTTAGCGGGTATGAATTCCAGTCTATAATGCCAAGGTATCAAAATGTGACATACCTTTACTCTAGAAATCTCTAAATTATATTAAATCTGCTCCAAGATCACGCTGCCCTACCTCACCCTCTCTGCCTGGTTATTGGGAGATTCAAATTCTGTCATTATTGGGGATCCTTGCTTGTCACAATGCTCCAGATGTCATCAAACAAACTTGGGCTTAGGTGATGCCAGGAAACCTGGGCGGGAGCGTCCGTTGTCTGCGGTGGCTGCTACCATTGCAACTTCGACACCTGGAGTCTCAGTGCGTGGGGGGGCTCCAGGAGCTGCTCAGGGCCTGCTCCAGTTGGGGTGGACCCCACACCTCTCGTGATCTGTCCTCTAACCATAGGGTCTGCTGCTGGAAATGTGTCGCTGCTCTCATGGCCACAGTGTGAGCTCCCAGTCTCAGCAAATGCTCCCAGCAATGTCTGATTGATAGGGCACCCTCTGTGGGCCTTGTCCTGCTTGCTACTAGCTGCTGCTGGGCCTCTCCCAGCCTGGGCCTCCTGTCTCAGTCTGAAGGCCAAGAGAGCAGCGACAGCAGAGAAGGCAGAAACAGAAAACTCTCCGAGGACCCGGGGAAGTCACAAAGTGGCTTCCCAAACTCTCTAGTAGCACTGTCTGATAGAACCTTCTGCAAGGATGGAAAAGTTCTGTATCTGTGCTGGTCAATGCAGTGGCCACAAGCCACATGTGGCTGCTAAGCAACTGAAATGTGGCTACTGTGACTAGGAACTGGATTGAAAGTTTTATCTAATTTCAGTTAATTTTAATTTAAATGCCCACAACTGCATGTGGCTACCAGGTTGGACAGCACACATGTGGAACACAGACTCCTGATCTGGGAGCCTTGAAAGATAAGCCGTCACTCTGATGAGGTGGAGGGCCTGAATTGAGCCCTGCGGTGGCACTCGTCAGGTCTTTAGAGGGGCTGGTGACCCCTCCAAGGTGTATAGCCCCTGGGCTACGAGCAATGGCTAGTCAGGTTGGGGTCCCTGGCCTCTGCCACAAGTGGCCACTAGTGGACGCCTCAATGTCTCCACCTCCAGTGGGCTCTCAGGCCTCACATGCCCATGCCAGGGTAGGGGGCCTGTCGAGGAGGATGCCCTGGCACCCAGAGCTTCTCTGCTGTTTGTCCTGAGGGTTCCTTTGGGCTGGGGGCCTCAGGTGCAGGGCACATGCAGCCGGACTGTCCAGCCTTGTGGTATTTGCACATGAACTTTCCTGCGTGGGGATAGACAGCCTTATTCTTGTTTGTGTAAAGCCATTCCAAGAACTATTAATAGTTAGACTGGCATAAATAAGCCTCAGGTTTGGTTCTTGTTAGTGTCCTACAAATCCCCCAAACTTTACTCTTTTGGCTTTTTAAGGGAGAAGCTTTACAGTATGTTCAGGCACAATTGACAAGAAACATACAAGCTGTGCGGAGATGAGCAGACCCGGGGCCCCAGGCCTGAGCCTCTTTTCTCTCCCATGCCCTGCCTCCTCAAGTTACCTTGAGCACAAATGATGTCCTTCTGTGTGTGGGATCACAGACTGAGACATGGGGCTGTTCCTCCCCTGAAGTCACCCCTCAAGTTCCCCACATGATTTTACTCCTGGCTGCTCCCCAGTTTGCTGTAGTTTGCTGGACCATGTGACCTTGGAGGGGCTCACAAGGCACAATGATGAAGCCACCGCCAGGGCTGAGCCTCAGCTCAGCCAGCTACTTGATGCATGCATGGCAAGTTACTTAACACCTACTGACCTCAGTTTCCTCACCCGTAAACTAGAAATAGAGGAACAATTACCACAGAGAGTTGTTCTGAGGATGCAAAGAGTTCTTGCATGAAAAATTCTTAGGAAAGTGCTGCACATAGTAGGTATTCAATAGCATTAGCTATTTAGATTGGTATTAGTGGCTTTTGGCCATTTACTCCTGACTGTAGGAGCTGTTCTCTGGGCCCCAGATCTCCATTCCAGCGATGATCTGTCTCCTCCAACTCTGGCATTGGAGGAGTACCACAATCCTGCCTCCACGTTTCATTTGCTGACACCTGGGGCAGCATTAGGTGTAGAGTGCTGGACATCTAAGGGAAGAGGTTCAATTGTCCATCTGTTTAGTTATTTACTGATTATTCAATGAATGTTAATTGAGACCAGTCAGGGCAGGTGAGAAGCCATGCGGTTGTGAGGAGGGCTGTTAGTAGGGGAGATGCAGGTGCTGGTGTGCTTCCCTGTATGAATATGGCAGCTAGTGCAGGGTCATGAAGAGGGAATCAGGGACACTCTGGGGATGTTAAAAACTCTGTTGATGTGGAATCAGAATCCCTGGGCCAGTCCTGCCTTCCTCTTGCTAGCTGTGTGGCCATGATCGAGGGTCCTCTTTGATCCTCCATGATACATGGGTGAGGTGACCCACAGTGGCGGATGCTTAACCATCCAACATGGAGTCATCATCATTACTTAGACACCCTTCATTTGGAATCACGATTCTCAGTGTGAAGGGCACTTCCCACCATAGAAGCCCCTCTCTGTGAGCCCTCAGAGGGCTGTCTAATCCATAAGCCCTTTCCCTCCCACAGAGGCAGCCCAGCGCATCACTGCAAAGCGCCAGCTGAGAAGACGTTCTATAAATTATCCAAAGCCTATTCTCTGGCACATCTATGTTTTGGACCTAGCTCTGCCCCCGAAGTCATATAAGCATAGCCGTGATGGGAAGGATGGTCATAACTCAACATACCCATTCATATACCTTAAGCACATATTCTGTCCCAGAAACTGCTGAATTGTTGCGTGAGCCCCAGCTCCTTCCACACCAAAGCCCTTCCGACTGCATGGACCTCACCACTTGTGTTCAAGCTCTTCCTTCTCATGGTTCCTGGAAAGATTCTTGACGTGCTGAGGTGTTCAGCTACCCTTGACCTTGTGCTGCCTTCCACAGCATCTACTTGGCGACTTTCCAATGTCCCTCTTCAGGTGGGCACAGTGACCTCCTTTGTCTGGTTTTTGGCAACCATACCTATCTGTTGGACCTGGGCACTGCACTCAAAGCCAGCTGACCTCCCTGCCTCTCTGTGTGGGAACGTGCTGCAAAGCCACATCTCTCTAATTCTGTGTATATATATATATATCTTTTAGACACAAGATCTCACTCTGTCACTCAGGCTGGAGTACAGTGAAGCAATCATAGCTCACTGCAGCCTTGAACTTCTGAGCTCAAGTGACCCTTGTCCTCAGCCTCCTGAAGAGCTGGGACTACAGGCATGTGGCACCATGCCTGGCTAATTTTAAAATATTTTTTGGTAGAGACGAGGGTCTCACTGTGTTGTCCAGGCTGGTCTCAAACTCCTGTCCTCCAGTGATCCTCCTACCTCTTCCTCTCAAAGTTCTGGGATCATTCTGAATATGAGGTGGTGACTTTTTAAAAAAAAACTTTTTTTTTAACCTAAGTAGAACTTTACATTATCGTTGGTGTTGTCTTTTAGATTTAGCCCATGTATTCTCTAATATAAAACATGAAGCTTCATGTCATCTATAACTTGGAGTGGTATCCCCTTTACATCTTCACCAGAAGACCACTTGGATCAGTGAAGATCAAGAGCAGAGACCTGTGACATCCACTAGCGATTGTCTTCACTGTTGCCACTATCCCAGTGCTCTCAGGCACTGCGTTGAACACAAATAGCTCCCCTTGCTGCACAAGTTTCACTGATGGGGGTAAAGGGGGTTATGAAACGTATCATATGATCAAATATGTGATAGTGATCCCACAGACAAATGGAGCGTGTGGGGATGATTTAGACGCTCAGCCAGCCTTCTCTTGATGGATACCCATCCTTCTCTGCTGTTCTCTCTTTCCTCCATCCTCAAGCACAGGGAGCTTTTGGCGAGGTTAGCTAACTTTAGGGCAGCTGTGAATTAGATACTGGCTGTAAGTTACCTCCAACATCCAGAGCATTTAAACGCTCGGCTGTCAATGATTGTCATTTTCATTGTTTATACATAGTCACATCCTCAGTTTGTGGGGTGGATGCATTTGATTCAATTCAGATATGCCTTTCAAGCTGGCCCTGCTGAGCTGGGCCTGAAAGGCACATGGCTCATCTCATCTGCATGTGACAGTCTCTTTGAAGTCCCCAGAAGTGCCTGCTCAGAGTCATGCTCGGGAGGGAAGAGATAAGGCACGGAATGAGTACAGACTGCCACCCAGCCGCAGGAAAGGTGACTGCACACCAGAGGTTCCTGGTAAGGAGGTGACTCACCCGTGACTGTCTCACCTGTCCAAAGTGTGTGTCACCTGCTCTATGTTCACCCACTGGGTTCATCAGAGGGGCACTTGGACAAAACAGGAATGTCGCTGGAGAGGGGAACAAATGCTGTCCGCAAGTCCTTCCCTGCCCTTCAAAGTAACGCAGCCCCTGTCCACACATCCTCACCCCCATCTGCCCTCTGCTTGCCAGAATTTTCAGAATCTCTCAATTCTAATTTCAACCATTCTCTGTAAAAATGAAAAGCTAGTGGCAGGCAATGGACACCCTATTGAAATAGAAATTGTTCTTCATATGTCAGAAAAGTCCCAGAGTAATCTGGGAGTAATCTGAGCAAACTGATTCAAAGGATTATTACAATTTCTTAGTCTTCTACTGCTGCAAAAGTGGCACTCTTTGATTCTCATGTTTGAGGTTCTAATTGCTACCTCATGCAGGACTTACGAGAGATCAGCCATGCTGCTTACACTGTGGGTAGTGAATCAATGTTATTCTGAAGGGCCTCCTGGAAGCAGTAGGGATTGGAGAATGTATGTCTTTTAACATGATCATTCCCATCCTATGGGGGTTGGGCACTCTTAACTCATGTTGCAGATGAGTAAACTGAGGCTTTTGAGAGTTTGAGGGTGCACAGCTTGAGGTAGAGATGGAATTCCCAGCTTCATCCAAGAAACCACGAATCTCCAATGGCTTGCACATATCCAGGTTTGCTGGATCCTATTTTCCAAGACCACATGCAGATTAGGAGCCTTCAAACAAATTATTTACAAGGGAGGGAGGGCATCTTTCTTTGTAACCCCTACCCTAGCAATTCTCCATGGCCTCAGGGAGTCCAGCCGGAAGCTCTGTGATGAGTCCTGGGGAACTCTTTTGCCAAGGCAGGTGCTGTAGGTACTCATCTGGAAAAAGGCGCTCATGACAGGTGGTGCCAACCTTCCATGGATGCTTTTCAGCATCTCTTGGGATGAGGATACAGAATTTCTCTTTCACCCTGTAAATGTGGTAAATGAGGGAATAGAATTTCCAGCTTTAATTTTTCTGAATAGGATTCAAAAATGAAATTGTATAAAAAGGTATCCAGTGAAAAACACACATCCATCCCCATCTCCCATCCAGTTCCCTCCGTAACCCTTTTCTTAGTTTCTTATATGTCCTTTCAGAGTTTCTTTATGCAAATACAGTATGAGCAAAAAAGAATGGGCCTTTTTCTTTTCTTCCTTATTTTCCACAAAATCAATCAAAATGGGGTTTTTTTGTTTTGTTTTGTTTGAGACAGGGTCTCACTCTGTCTCCCAGGCTGGAGTGCAGTGGCACGATCACGGTTCACTGCAGCCTCGACCTCCCCAGGCTCAGGTGATCCTCCCATCTCAGCCTTCTGAGTTGCTGGGACTACAAGCATGCATCACCAGTCCTGGCTAATTTTTCTATTTTTTGTAGGGACAGGGTTTTGCTGTGTTGCCCAGGCTGGTCTCAATCTCCTGGACACAAGCAATCTGCCTGCCTCAGCCTCACAATGTTTTTTTTTTAATGTTAAACCTCTTTTTGTGTTGAGAGGCCTGGCTTGTGTGTTTGAGCGTAGCTGCCTACCTTTGCAGCTGTAAATGTCAGGGCTCTAGGAGGGCTGGCTGGGTCTCCCCTCCTCCCCTGTTGGGTGGGTGGGGCCCTGAGCTTATCCAGGCATCCCCCAGGGGAAGTGTGGATGGATGGATGGATGGGCAGGCCCTGGCCTTTAGGGCACTGTGTGTGGTCTTCCAGCCCCAGCAAAGTCTCAGGGGGCCTGAGCGGGAAGTCGCCATCCTCAGGTGGTCCGAGTGGGGAGTCGCCATCCTCACGGTCAGCCGTGGTTTCGAATTGAGCTCCCAGGGGCGGAGACTCCATTCCCCCGGGGAACAATCTGATAGCCAGAAATGAGAGCAGTGAGTGATTTGGACGCTGTGTGATTCAGGAGGGTCCCAGTCCCTCAGAGTCGCCTGGACACCAGATTGTATTTACAAAACAGATGGATGAGGAGGAAATGGAGATTGGGTCTTCAAAAGAGTTAATCTCAGATTTTATTTATTTATTTAAAAAATTTTAATTTTTCCCAAAGACCCTTTCCAAGTCAAGAATTGTTTTAAAAACAAGCCTAGCGAAGGCAAATGCTGTCTGTGGCAGAAGGCACCTCGAGGAGCCGAGGCTGACTTATGTTTCTCCTCTGGGCTAGGTGCACCTCTAAGGAGTTCACACACTTTAAACCTCCTTAGGAACCCTACATGATCATCCCCATTTCTTAAAGAGGAAGCAGAGCCAGCTAACAAGTGGGGGAGCCACAGTTCCAGCCCAGGTGTCACTGGGCCCTGCCTGCCCCAGCCGGCTCCTCAGGCGCACACAGCACCCCACGCGTGTGCAGGGGACAGCTGTCCTCACAGGAACAGCCCCGGGGCCTACAGGACTTCCTGGGGTTTACCCTCAGAGCACCCATGAGGTTAGAATCAGAAAGCCCAGGAGTCAGGAGACACAGGGCAGCTGGAGGTCTTTACTGAGGCACAGCAGCCCCGTCTAGAGGCCTCCCTGAGAGGCACTTCCTGAGGAGTCTGGTGGATTTTGAGCTGCTTTTTAAACAACCTTCTCCTTAGCATAGACACTGACACTGAAGGGAAAGAAAGCAAATGGTCCGTTCTTAGTGGGAAGGCAACTTGCTTTCAGGGGAACGAGTTTGGGGGAAGAGGACTGGTAGAAGACACGACTAAGAAAGTGAGTAGGAGTCTAGACGTGTGTGATTCATCCTTTAGGGCCTCCGTGTGTGATGGGTTGACTTGTGTCTCCCAAAATTCACATGTGGACGTCCTCGCCCCTGGCAGCTCAGACGTGACCTTATTTGGAAATAGTGCCATTGCCAATGTAATTAGTTCAAATGAGGTCATGCTGGAGTCGGGTGGGCCCCTCATCCCATACCACTGGTGTCCTTATAAGAAAGGGAAATTTCAAGACAGACACACACTCAGGGAGACTGGACTTAAACAGCTACACCACCAGAAGCCGAGAGAGAGGCTGGAACATAGCCTTCCCTTTGGAGGCAGCCTGGTCCGGTGGGCACTGTGATCTCAGACTTCCAGCCTTCAGAACTGTGAGACAATATTTTATTGTTTAAGCCACTTATTTTTTGGTACTTTCTTACGGCAGCCCTAGCAGATGCTAATCCAGCGTGCATCCTGACAGAGGTTGAAGGGAGCTCCTCAAGTCCCAGGTCCAGCTTGGTGTGGTTCAGCTACTCGAGAGACATCTGCTGCTAATGGATGAGCAGTCAGCCTGGATGCAGGAAATCATTTTTTATTTGGGTGAATACAATATTCTCCTTTTGTTTTAACTTTTCCTAAAAGTTAAATCAAGGTTCAAAAGAAAATCGAAGTTCAAAAGAAAAATTTGGTCTTTACATGTGCTAAAAAGAAAAAAACCAAAAGAAAGACTCATTTCATCTTTATATGGGATGTGATCCATGCTCTGGTGGGCTACAAAGTGTGTCTCTGTGTGGGTCTCTGTACTCCGTGCGAGGTTGGCGGCCGAGCCGCGGTTCCCATGTGAACAGGACAGCACAGTCTCACCTCACACCGAGAACCTCGCCCGAACATGGAACTTTCACCCACGTTGCCATTTTCCCGCTCCCTTTCCCTCCTTTGAGGTTCACACTCATCTCTCCAAATTAAAATTTACAAAGAGAGAAGATGGAGGCTCCCAAGTGGCCACAAAGTCACATTTTATGTGAGACCTTTTTTGCCTCATTTGCTAGTTATTGAACAAAGGTGACTCTGAACCTAGCAGAAGCAGGGGTTCAACACACAGTTCAGAAAAACAGGAACCATCAATTCATAAGAACTTAAAGAAAAAAATAGTTTAAAGAACTGAGAAGTTGCCACATTATAGTGAAAGAATGTTGGGTTTTGGAAATGACAAAAACGAGCAATCTTCACCTCGAAAATCCGGTGGAGTCAGTTACACAAGACATAACCGCACACAAACATGGCATTTCTGATAATATAATGGCATTTACAGTCAAGAAGCTTCTTTCAGAGTATTTCATGGAAAGTTATTTTAGTAGCAAGGGTAGCCTTAAGCAGTGAGTATTCGTCAAGAGAGTGAAACCTTGACTTCAAAGTCAAGAGGCGGAGGAGTGAGGACTCAGATCTGGAGGCGACCTGCAGGGCGGGTGCCCACGCACAGGTGCCCCAGCTGTGGACATCCCACGTGCACGGGAGTGGGCCAAAGAGAAGCCCATGGATCCCTGCCCACCTCAGAAATGTGAGCAGGCAGTTGGGGGGCATTTGGACTCTAGCCGGGACAACCTAGTGGCCGGGCAGGGGATGCAGGCACCACAGGTCACAGTAGTTTGCTACGAGCGTCAGCTTTTAAAATTTTAAATAATCCTCTTATTGTAAAATTGAGGACATTATTTGAAGCAATGCAAAAATCATGTAAAAAAATGTCTGTAGGATGTGAATAGCACGTTTCTTTAAGGTAATATCTGAAGAAAATATAAAAGCTCCAGGTGAAAGACCCTGGGAGCAGAGGTGCCCCTGAGGGTCGGCTGCCCCAGGACAGAGGAGGGCTCTGCTGGTGCCCAGGTGGCACTGCCTGTCTTGATGCCAGGTGCAGGGGTTTAGAAGAAAAGACAAGGAAGAAAATAAAACTCACCACCGACATTCCTACCACTAGAGCTACCCACTTGTAGCATATTTCCTCCCAGTCCTGTCCTCTGTGTGTATTTGATAATTGTGTAAATCATCTCTCCCATAATTAATCTCCTTTAAAATTTGCAATAATATAGTTGTTAGAATAATATAATAATCACGCAGAATAATTTAGAATAATGTTGTTTAGAACAATTTTTGTAGTCATGTTACCTTGCAGTCATTCATAACTCAGAAGGACTCTGCATTTAGAAGGTGTATTTAAAATGTGCCCTCTTTGCTGAAGAGTTAGTTTTATGGTAAAAATCCAATAAAATTGTAGCTAAAATTGTAAGCACTGAAAAAAAGTAAAGGATTAAGCTCAGCCTCCAGAAATACTGATTTTATATATATTTGCTCTGGGGAAGATTGGTTTAAGAAGACCTATAGCCTGTTAATTGCTCTTTTATAAATTGCGTCCTTATATTTTTTGCCCTCTTTTCCCCTCCCTCCCTCCTTTATTCCCTCTGTCTCTTCCTTTTCCCCTCCCTCCCTCCCTTCCTTCCTTTCTTCCTTCTCCTTTTCTTCCTTTTTTTTTCATTGTTGTTCTGGGGGAACTTTTCTAATATCCTGGATTTTAAGCCTTTGATACATATGCTGCAAATACTTTCTCTCAACCTGTCTTAACTTTCTTTACTGTGTCGTTTATATTATGGAACTATTTAACTTTTAAGTAGTTATTATTTTCCTTTTAACACCCAGGTTTTGTCTTGCTTAAAAAGTCTGTTCCTACCCCTAGATTCGAAAAATATCCTCACATTTTTTCTTCTGATACTTAATAATTTTATTTTTGAAGTTTAAAATGTCAAATCAAGTAGAACTTATTTTTGTTTATAATTTGAAGTAAGGGGGTTTCATTTTACCTAAATGCATAGCAAATTTTCCCAGACTATTTGTTAAGTCATCCACTTTTTTCCTGCTGAAATCATGATATTTAAGTTGATAAGTTTTATGTGTTGGGGAGGTGTCAAATGGGCAGTTTCCAGTTGGAATGTGGGATTGGGTAGAGCTTTAACACAATGTCTGTGTCTTTCCGACTCCAATGTGACTTCAGGGCAAAGAGGCAGAGAAATGGAGCTCAGAGCTTTTAGAGAATATGGGCCAGAAACAGGAAGGAGTCAGGGCCTGATAACAGGAACCAGCGGACAGTGAACGCAGTGGAGGGCCATTGGAGTCAGAGCAGCCGAGAGATTTCAGGAGGTGAGCTTCAGAGAGCCTCGGCATAAATGGATCCAGGGTGTGGTCAGCTCAGGGAAAGACAGACAACCAGGGCTGAGCACAGGCCAGGCCAGGCCTGGCAGGGCCCCCGGAAAATCACGTTTTAGTATCTGCATATTGAGAAAGTTTGACCTTGAGTGTGGAATGTAGACAAGCAACCCAAATAAAAAATAGGCCTGATTGGGGCCAAAAATAAAACAGATTGATGAAAATAATCTCAAGAGTAGGAATGGACACAACCTACAAGAAGGAGACTGAACCCACCAAGTGTGGAGCTTGAGTCAAATCAAATGATTAGAGGCTGCCAAGTCGGCCCAAACCCCAAGAGCATGGGAATTTGGGAGGGCACCAAGGGCTGGGCTGAGAGCCTCTTTTCAAGGAAGTCTTTCCAGGATGCTGTACTTCTGTCTTGCCACCTTGCGGGCCTTACAGTGAGACTATGAAGTCCCTGGCACTCTCCCTGCTGGAACCATGGCCGATGTTGATGTCTGCTTGGCCGGCCTCACAGGCGTGCCCGCTGTGCAGTCACTTAGGGCCTCCCCTGCGCAGAAGGGCCCGGCTTGGTTTAATGCCCTGCTGTTACCATCTTAAAATTCTTAATGGTTTTTGAACAAAGGCCGCACATGTTCATTTTGCACCGTTTTATAATTACATAATTAAAAACTCTGTGCTTTTCTCTTCCTTTTTATTAAAAACAAGAATGTCGGAAATTGCCCCTTTAAAACTGTAAAACAAGAAGGCATTAAACTCTTAATATTTCAGGTCAAATTTGACACTGTCTCTGGACATGCAGGTCTGAGTATTGGTGGGCCTTAGCCCCTTTCCTGCTGAGCCCAGAAGATGCTTCTAGTCACCTAGCATAGGTCTCTAGGGGGCCCCTGCCACAAGGCAGGGCCAACGCCAAATGACATGCAGTTGCCTTTGATGACTGGGACCCTCCACCACTGCTTTATGTAAACAGCAGGTCCTGATATATGAAATGTGGCTTAAAAGCAACTTAAAGAAATGAAGGGTCAAGGATAAAATATGTGATGAGATTCTGACCCCATGGAGCCTCCAGCCCCGTGGCTTGCTGTGCTTGGGCTGTGTTCTCTGTCCTGGAAGGGTCCACAGAGAAGGCAGGCTGCCAGCAGGAGGCCTGCCTGCTCCACCAGACTGATGACACTTATCCCACTTGGTTCCCAGAACTAAGAGGTCAGGGGCCGTGAAGGACTAGTTGCAGGAGAACTCTCTGTCTTAATTTAAGGCATGCTCTGTGGAGTGGGGCTGTTGGGCAGCCTTTCCAATTTATCCACCCACCCCTGGGATCCCTTGGGATTGAGAAACCAAGTTTCTCCAGGGTTCTTCTCTCACCACCCATATCCTGCAACCTTAGGGTCCTCCCTGTACTGGGTATCAGCCTGGTCTCAGCATTCAGGGACTCAGAGAGAATAATCAGAGGTGCATTTCTATCATAAGAGGACCTTAGGCTCAGGCCAACAATGCAAAGAAGCACCCTACTTGGGGGAAACTTACTGTCTAGTTGTAAAGAAAGCACCAGGGGGCTATAATGCCCATCCCACCCATGTTCCCATCCAAACTCTCCTAACCCACAGCTCCCAAACAAGTTCTGGATTGCACAGATCAGGCTCCAGCCAAGGTGAGCTCACTGAGGTCAGAGCTTACAGAATCTGGGAGCTCAACCAACGTGATGGCTTCAGAGATGAAATACCCAGGACATCCAGCTGCAGTTGCCCCATAAGGAGCAGAAAGTTTGCTATCACTTCCTCTCTACTGTTTTTATGTTCAGGTGACCTGTGGGTCAGTTGTTCGTAATGTGGTGATGCCTATAAAGGGAGCACTGGAGGTCAGGGGGTGCCAGTGAGTGGAGGAGACCGTTATAAATACTGTGTCCCCAAAGGGTGTACAGTCAAATAAACATAGCATGGGAAAAGCCAGGTTGACCCGAGAGAAACATCTTTTTCTAAAACTCTGCAAGACTTCTCAGAGACTTTGGTCATGCATTTTAAATATCCAAATATGTGTTTTGAAAATATGTGAAATAGCATAACATTTGTGGTATATGTTAAATGTAGATGATGGTGGAACTTTCTGTTTTTTTCTTAGAGAATTTCATGGGACCAGGGTTCCAAAAAACACAAATGTTTTGAGGACAAAACATATGAATATTATAGAAGATTAGAAGCAATAAATTACTATAGGCAGAAGATAAGTGACATTGGGTTGAAATTTTGAAAATGGGAAAATAATTACAAATGGAGGAGTGGCATGGTCAGAGGCGGAGTGCAGGTGCCTGTGGCACATCTGGGCTCACTGGCTCAGGCAAGCTGCGGTGGAGCAGGAGGCTGGGGACGTGTGTGTAGAATCCCAACTGCCAGATCACAGTGTTGGGTTGGGTCTTTCACCTGCAGGGGCGTGTGTGTGTGTGTGTGTGTGTGTCTGTGTGTCTGTGCACATGTGTGTGTGTGCTGCTTAGAGGTTTTGAGCAAAGGATGGAATGATGAATGTGCAGCTTTAGAATAATGACTTGGTGGGAAGAATTGAAGTGAAGAAACACTGGAGATTTGTAGCCCTCCTAGAAGTCACTTTCATCATGGATTTTGGTGTGGCCTGGAAGGAAAGGACCTGGCTTGTGGGAGGCAGCAGCATAATGGACACATGAGAGCCACAATCAAGACAGACGTGGCAGGGTGAATAACTGGCTGAATTGTGAAACTCTAGGCTGCCCATATCACACTGACATTTTGAGAACTCAGAACAGATGGCAACACCTGGGCCCCTGCCTGTGCAGATGGGCCAGAAAAACGTGACACGTGTGAGGGTGGGCATGGGGTGGCAGCAGTTTCTCTCGCCCAAGCATTAAGAGTGTTACAGAGTAGAATTGTTACTACAGAATTGGTGAAGCACCTCTGGGGGACTCCCCCTCTTTCCCCCAAGTATATGTTGGCTAAGTAGCCATCAATAACAAATGGAGACACCTGTATGCTCCTGCAGCCACTGCAGTGTGGCCAGCTCCTTTGCTGGGCTGTACATGTGGAGATCGTGTAGGTGACCAGGGCCAATGTCTCTGGCAGCCATGGAGAAACAGGTGGCCCAGTCAGGCCCTTTCACCGCTCGTGATGGACAGCTTGCCATCACTGGTCAATAGCTGCAATCTCAGATAGTATTAGGTAATATATAATTAATAAAGAATATTCCAGTTGATCTGGTTCTTTTAAAACAAGGAGACTTCTTGCTATTTGGAACCCACAAATTCCACTACTCCTTGAATTGTATGTCCTGAAATCTCACAAATTTGCATGTTGACATTGTTAATAAAGGAACAGGAGATAATTTAAACAGCCCTGTGGTTTGGAAGTCACAGGTTCTGCTGCTTCATGTTCATGCACGAGACTAAGAGCCTTTGAAGAAGATCACTTCCTAGAGCAAAGCTTTATGTTTGGATTAAATGCAGCTCCTCCAGATCATCTCCCGAGGAGATTCAGCCAGCCTCTGTTCTCTCTAGTATCCTCGTCTTCTTGCCTCATCCCATGCACACATTTATATGTGTTCACATTTATGCATGGACATGCTCTAGTGTGCCCTCTAGTGCAGACATTTTATGCATGAAACTTTAACCCCTCTTGCATCAAGGCATATAAGCAGAAGAGATGAGTGGAAAGATTTTAGGGCTTGGAAGGGCAAACATGATAGTCACTGTACATTATAAAGAACACCAAATGACAGTGTGCTTTGGAATATACTACTAGGAATGTTTCTGCATTGCAATTAGAAAGTAATGACATTGAAATGAAGTGAAAAAAATCACAGGTATATAATTCAGCACTGAATTGATGAGGACACAGAGGTGAACTAGAAAGGCATCCCAGTGGAAACCACTTACAGCCCCATAAAAGCAAGATCTAAGCAATGGGGATATAAAAAAGGAAGGGAAATTGATGAAGATGGCTTGGGGTGACATGACCTGGAGTTTAGGGAGGAACAGGGACTTGCCTTGGACTCACTATGGGTGCTCATGAAGGAGGCAGCATTTGGACCAGGCCCTGAGAGGCAGGTGGATTTGGATGTGCAGTGGTGGTCCAGGTGTGTGGAGGGGGTTCAGCATGTGCAAAGGCATGGAGGTCAGCAAACCGAGGCTGAGAGCACAAGAGGTTCGCTGTGTGTCTTCCAGCTGGCCAGTGAGCACATGGAGGTAAAGGTGCACAACTCGATAAGTGACAGGAGTTTGTGTGGATCAGGCCTGCTGTGACATAAATATGCAAATGATGTGGTCCCTCGTGGTAGCACCCTCAGGATGACGCACTCTTCTACCAAAACATGGCTGAAAATTTTTGGAGGGGGGTGTACCCTGGGAGCCCATTTAGAAGCTACAGTGAAAAGAGCCCTCATTGCTTCAGCTTTGAGCCATCTGGGCCCTCCCACCTGGCTCATTTCACCTGACAGTTTCTAAAACTTCTCACAAGGAATTTGTCGGTTTATTACACATCCATAGAATGCCCTGAAGAGCTATTCCAAAAGAAGAGCTTCAAAGTCGAACGCTAAGCAGAAAAACGGTGACTTCCAAACCACAGGGTTTGTTCGAATTATCAACTTAGTCCTTTATTAACAACTTCAAGGTGCAAATTTGTGAGATTCCAGACAGGCAGTTCAATGAGCAGCTGGATTTTGCTGGTTCCCAAGAGCAAGGAAAATTCTCTTGTTTTAAAGAGCCAGATCCATTTGGAATAGTCTTTCTTCCCCACATATTACAGCATGAACATGACGCTAAAGTACCTGCCGAGGGTCTTTCTTTTTGTGACGGTGAGTGCTGTTCCCCACTCTCGTGGACTTGTCACAGCGCTCAGTGCGCATTCCATTGCTTCTCTCCATAACGCCTCTCAGCTAACTCTGCTGTTTCTGTGCTCCTGGGTTGTTAATGTTCAAGTCTTGGCTCTATACCATTTTCCTTATCATTTAGGATTCCACTGGGAAGACATCACTAAGTTTTGTGAAATCAAACTTCATGAGTTGGCTGAGATCATGGGGTTGGGTGTCCTCTGAGCACTTGCAGGCTGGGGGTAGACGGAAAACCTGGACACCTTGCAATTGTTTGCAACAAAGTGGAAAAACTAAAGTAGTTTTGATATGTGCATTAGTTTGCTTGGACTTCTATAACGAAATACTACTTGGTGGCTTAAACAACAGAAATTTCTTTTCTTACAGTCCTGGAGGCTGGAAGTGCAAGAGGAAGGTGTCGGCAAGATCGTTTTTTTCTGAGAGCTCTCTTCTTGGCTTGCAGATGGCAGCCTTCTCCTGGCGCAGTCTTTTCTCTGTACATGCTCATGTCTGTGTCCTGATTTCCTTTTCCTAGTAGGGCCAGTCAAATTGGATTAGGGCCTAAAGTAATTACTTCATTTTACTTTACTTCTTTAAAGGCCATATGTCCAAATACAGTCACATTCTGGGGTGCTAGAGGTTAAGATTTCAACATATGAATTTGCAGGGGACACAGCTCCACCCATAACAATTTGTTTTTCGTAATACATTTAAAATGCCCATTTCTGGGCTGGACGCAGTGGCTCATGCCTATAATCCCAGCACTCTGGGAGGCCAAGGTGGGAGGATCACTTGAGCCCAGGAGTTTGAGACCAGCCTGAGCAACATAGCCAGACCCTATCTATAAAAAAAAATACACACACACACAAACTTGGCCAGATACAGCGGTGCACACCTGTAGTCCTAGCTACTTGGAGGACTGAGGTGGGAGGGTCGCTTGAGCCCAGAAGTTTGAGGTGACAATGAGCTATGATCATGCCACTGCCCTCCAGCCTGGGCAACAGAGCAAGACTATGTCACTTAAAAAATAAAATAAAATAAAAAGACCCACTTCCATTTATTTCACCCATGGATAAATTGTGCAGCAAGTGGTTAGGTGAAATGTGAAATGTCTGGCCGATTATTGTCATCGTGCTCAATTATAGAGACACAGTATGCTCCCCTTTGCATTCTTCATTGCCGATTCTGTGCTTTACATCTGGCAGCTACAAAAATTTAGTATTTTGCTAGCAGGTGCATCAAATCTATTTTTGGTTTCAAACAATACACTTTTTGTTTTCAACGATTCTGACCAGTAGTCAACAATTGCAAGTATGTGGAATGTGATTCTCCTGCTTTGGGAACAAGGGAGCTCCCAGTTTTCTGGGCAGGATCTGACATTCCCATCATAAGGGTGGCCTCACCTGTCTGTACCTCTGACACCTCAGTTAGAGCCCTTGGAGTCGGCTAGGCCAGTTTTGGCCCTCCTCATTGAGACCTAGTCATTCTGTAGACACACTTCATTCTCCCAGGCTTGGGCTTCTGGTTCAACCTGTGGCTCTGTCAGTATCACCAGAAGATATCCATCTGACCCACCTTCTGTGGTTTTTTTCCCATGCACCTTTCAGACTAAATTGTATACGCTCGTCCTCCAAAGGGTTGGCTGTCTTTGGTGGTATTTTGGCCTGAGTTCTGCCTTGGATTTATGTTTTTTGTTATATATATATTTTTGGTTTGTTTGTTTGTTTGAGATGGAGTCTCACTCTGTTGCCCAGGCTGGAGTGCAGTGGTGTGATCTAGATTCACTGCAACCTCCCCCTCCTGGGTTCAAGCGATTCTCCTGTCTCAGCCTCCAGAGTAGCTGAGATTACAGGCATGCACCGTCATGCCTGGCTAATTTTTGTATTTTCAGTAGAGACGGGGTTTCACCATGTTGGCCAGGTTGGTCTCGAACTCCTGACTTCAGGTGATCCACTCGCCTAGGCCTCCCGAAGTGCTGGGATTACAGGCGTGAGCCTACCACGCCCAGCCTTATTTCATAATTTTTGATCGTAATTCCACCTACATGTTCTATTCATGTGAAATTTACTAAGGTGAGACCAAGTAGAGATAAAAACTATCTAAACAAACAACTTAGGTCTCTCTTTCAGACTTTTTTTTTGGTTTTATGGTGGTAAATACAACCCACTTGGCCTTTCCCCTGAGACCACTGGTTTCTTTTGTCACTGGAGTCCCAGAGATCAGGGTTTGAACCAGCCCACCACTTACTGGTCATGTAACTTTGGGCAATTCAGTTTGCATCCCTAAGCCTCAACGTCTTCATCTGTAGGATGGAGGTAACCATAATGCCTGTCTCAGAGGCTGCTGCTAGTGTTAACTGTGGGACACAACACAGAGTGAGGCACAGACGAGGTGTGCAGAAAACATCAGCTTCGTGGATTTTTACTCTTCTGCACTTGCTGTAGCATTCTGCAAAGCTATTATTCCTTTCCTAGACTCACGCCCAAAGTTACAGAGGACCCAGCAACCATCTCCTGCAGCCCCTGGAAACCTCTTGACTCTTCTGTGATGTTCCCAGTGATCCAGCAGCCCCGGCCTTCTTCTGATGGCTTGAACATTTGGTCTTCATTGAACAGTTTGTATATTGGAAACTTGGCAGCCTCCATCCACATTCCAACCTCCTTCTGCATCCCTCGGTACAAAATGGTTCAATCTGTCTACCTCCTTTCACATTCCACCAAGATATTCCAATGCCCAGGGTTCCTTTGACCACCTCACACCTAACAAGTTCCCTCACTGTCTCTCACTCTCCCCTGAAGATTCTAAGCTGCCTCTGTCCTGCTAAAACTGTAGACCTGAGAATGAAGTAAGATGCTTCAGGTGAAGCTTGATCAGCCCAGAGCAGAAAGGGGCCACCTCCTCCCACCCTATAAGACCAAATTAGTGCACCTTGGAGCCTTTTGCTTGGCTGGTGGCTACAATACACTTCTGTTAATGATGGAATTCCATAACATTTTTCCCCATTAATTTCTGCTACAAAACACAAAAGTCTTAGCCAGGTGTGGTGGTGTGCACCTGTTGTCCCAGCTACTCAGGAGTCTGAGGTGAGAGGATCACTGAGCCTGGGAGGCAGAGGTTACAGTGAGCCAAGATGGTGCCGTTGCACTCCAACCTGGGTGACAGAGGGAGACCCTGTCTCAAAAACAAACAAAACAAAAAAAAAAACAAAACAAATACACGCACACACACACACACACACAAGACTCATATTTTACACTTACGAAGTTAGGTGGGTTTTTTGTTGTTGTTGTTGTTTGTTTTGTTTTGTTTTTTTGTACCCAAAAGTACATAACCTACTACTACCTACCTCTTTTTTTTTTTTTTTTTTGAGATGGAGTTTTGCTCTGTCACCCAGGCTGGAGTGCATTGGCGCTATCTCAGCCTACTGCAACCTCTGCCTCCCAGGTTCAAGCGATTCTCCTGCCTCAGCCTCCCAAGTAGCTGGGATTACAGGCACCTGTCACCACACCTAGCTAGTTTTGTATTTTTAGTAGAGACAGGATTGCACCATGTTGGCCAGGCTGGTTTTGAACTCCTGACCTCAGATGATCCACCCGCCTCAGCCTCCCAAAGTGCTGGGATTACAGGCGTGAGCTACTGCGCCCGGCCCCTTTCGTAAGGTTTTCTAAAGCATGTTTGTGGCAATCTATCTTAGAATCTTGTCAAAGGTAAATACAAGGTTCAGGGTTTACGGAGCCACGTTCTAGCCCTTTAAGGCCACCAGAATTGCTGGTGTCTTATGGACTCCTGAGAAGTTTGTGGTGGTGATTCTTAGAGCTCAGCTCCCGACTGCTGGACTGCCGGTCACTGGGCAGAAACAGAACTCAGTTCTCATCACCTGGATGCCGTTTCATACTCTCCACCCTCTCCTGGGCTTCAGTTGCCCCCCACAATGTCAGTCTCTTTGTGATGGTTAGTTTTATGTGCCAACTTTTCTAGGGCATGGTACCCAGATATTTGGTCAAACATTATCCTGGATGTTTCTGTGAAGGCATTTTTTAGCAGATTAAAATTTAAATCAGTAGATTTTGGCAAAGCAGAGTCATTACCTTCCATAATGTGGGTGGGCCTCATCCAATCAGTTGAAGGCCTTAATAGAAAATGATGGGCTGGGCACAGTGGCTCACGCCTGTAATCCCAGCACTTTGGGAGGCCGAGGCGGTCGGATCATGAGGTCAGGAGATTGAGACCTTCCTGACTAACACGGTGAAACCCCATCTCTACTAAAAATACAAAAAATTAGCCAGCCGTGGTGGCAGGCGCCTGTAGTCCCAGCTACTCGGGAGGCTGAGGCAGGAGAACGGTGTGAACCCGGGAGGCGGAGCTTGCAGTGAGTTGAGATGGCACCACTGCTCTCCAGCCTGGGTGACAGAGCGAGACTCTGTCTCAAAAAAAAAAAAGAAAAGAAAAGAAAATGACGAACCTCCCCAAAGAAGACTGGATTCTGTCAGCTGACCTGAACTGCAACAGGGACTCCTGGGGTCTCCACCTGCTAGCCTGCCCTGTGGATTTTGGACTTGCCAGCCCTTACGATTGTGGGAACCTAATCCTTAAACAACTCAATCTCCACTACCCTCCCTGCCCTTCTCTCTCTCTCTCTCTCTCTCACACACACACACACACACACACACACCCACCCCCAATTGATTCTGTTTCTTTGGAGAACTCTGACTAACACAGTCTCCTTCTCAGTATTACTGTTTTTTTCTTGGACAGAAAATATAGGTGAAATAGAAGTCTAGAAGTTCTGTTTTCTCTCACGACCAAATTCTTCTATTTCTCTTTTAACCCATTCAGATTTGTGAGTCCCGGAGCATGCTCTGCCAGGGCTCTGTAGAGTTCCACAGTGCATTGAGCACCACTATGTGGGAGGCACTGGCTCCCAACAGGCAGCAGGCACCTTTTCCCTAATGAACTGTCTTTCCAGGTTTCACTCAAGCCCTTTCTATCAGACTTCTACCATGCAGCTCTGCCAATTTCTTTAAGCATCTCTCCTTTCTTCCTGACTGTCTTGACCAAGAAACTCCCTAATTTCTAATATCTAAAGTCATGAAGCCAATTGCATCATTAGATGTGCAGTATATATAAATAACATTTACTTACAAGAATATTTTTTATAGAAATGTATGTAAACATACTTACATACATTTCTATAAATAAATTTAAATTCCTAAAGACTTGTTTGAGTAATTTAAAAAAATGCTCCAGTTTAACTTCCTACTACAATTAGGAATTTGGGGCTGGGTGCAAAATTGCCTAGTGTGCTCACAGTGACTGCAATTAGAACGTGCTGCGGAGTCAGAGACCCGCCTGACAGTGCCAGGCAGCTGACCCTGGGCTGGGTTCAGAGCTCTCCAGTGGCCACTGAGAAGTAGGAGAGTGTTTCCTGCACAATCCTGATTTCTTGGGGGAGGAGGTACTATTGCACACTGCTGGGTGGAGCCTCTGAAACTCTCCTGGGCCAGGTCTCCTCCCGTGCTTCCTCTCCCTGAGGCAGCCTCACCTCTTGACACCTGTCCCCAGCACACCCTTCTGTAGCTTTCCTCTGACTCGCCCCTCTGTGTGTCTTTCTCCCCAACTTGGGGTCCTGTCACCTAGGCCTCTCTCCTTTTTCCTAGGTGGCTGGCAGTTGCTCTTTCCTTGGTTTTCTCTAATTTGATCTCTTTCCCACCCTTCAAACCTGCCACAGTCACCCTTGACATCTGCAGAATCCACTCTCCTTGGAAGGGATGAGGAAGGGGGTTTATATAACTCAATTTCATTTGTAATGTTTCAAATGGTATTTTTATTTTCTGGGAATAATTGGCATTGGATTCTGAACTATCTTTCCTGTTGCAAAGAATGAAATCCCTTCTAGGTGATGGGGCTCAATCTTTCTCTGTTGCAATAGCAGCGATGTCCAAAACAGAGGCATTTTCTACTGTACCTGAGCCATTCAGTGGTTTCGACCTCTGCTCCAGATTACCCTGGGTTATCCAGATGGGTTAATGCGAGTCCTTAGAAAGGTGTTTCCCACCTTGAGAGTAGGTTGTTGGCTAGGTGTGTGGGGGATATGTTTGTCTACACCTCAGAAACTCTCACAACAGCAGGTTCCAGGGAAAGTCCCTAGGTGTCCAGTGAAAGCCGGGTCGCCCTGCCTAGGGGGCTCTGAGACTAGCAGAACTGATGGCCCCATAACTTGAAGCATAGGTAAGCAATATTTCGTACGAGTTGGTGGGCAGACCCATTCATGTTCCCACCAGGGATGCAGGGGACCCTTCTCCCTTCCCCACATCAGCCCAGGGCTAAAGAATAGCGATCTTGAAGCTCCTCAGGAGGCAAGGAAGGGAACGGAGAGGACAAAAGTGCCTACAGAGTGGGAAGGAGACAAGCATTCTCAGGTATTTATCCAGGGTAAGGGCAAGGGCTTTTCTGCAGTCCAGGACATTAGAAGAGTCCTGAAACAAGAACTCCACCCCTGCCCTGATATCAGCTGTTTTTATTGACTGAGCTGTTGGAGAACAGTTTTGGTGTGTGGAAACAGTGAGATCCCTAACCCCACACCCCGGAACCCAGCAGATGTATCCACACAGACCAGAAAGGACTGGGTAACCACAAGCCTGCCTGTGCATGGCAGGGAAAGGAAAGCCATTCTTGAGTAAATGGTGTTCAAAGGTTGGGCAATATGTGTATATGGTGTTCTCCTGTGGACATAATTGTGCACAAGGGTCAGAAGAAATTGCTTTCGTTGGGCAAGTTACTTAACCTCTCTAAAGCTTTGGTTTTTTATGATCTATAAATGGAGACAGATCCTATCTCCTGGCTCTGCACGTCATGCAGCGATAGCAGACAGGTAATTAGCATGCAGGTACTTAGCAGACAGCCCAGGTGTACTTTAGCTGTTCAAGTTTCCTCAACCTGGCCTCCTAGCCGTGACCTTTCACAGAGGTGCAAATCATCTATGAGTTTGCACAGAATCCCCTGCAAGGAAATATGTTCTTGTTCTTGACTTACATTTGAGTTGGTTGGTCTTACAGTTAAGGCGGAGGTCATCACTCTTAATAAGGGCCATTTTAAGTGGAGTGACAAGTCACTAAGGGACTTGTTGGCATTGTTTACTTCTCATCCAGGGCTTTCCGAGAAGGGACAGTGTGTCTGAGTTTTTATCTTATGAAGGTTTCCCACCTGCAGTTTAGTTTACTATTATTTTAAGGGCTGTTTATAAAAGAACTAGCTTGTCTTTGCACTCAGGGTAATTCACAGAGTTGTCAGTGACTTCATTGCAGCTGTGAGCTTTACACGAACCTTGTAATCCGCCTTGAAAAATGAAACTGAGTATAAGTGGGGACTAAGGAAGAATGTTTTTGAGGGAAATAGAAATTACCATCCTAAAAGTGGTTCCTTCTGTGTGTCTGCTGATAGAAACCCTTGACCTCTTTAGAAACAACTGCAAAATTATTCACTACGATTATGTGACTCTCATAAATAAAATAATGATTACAGCTGAATGGAATTATTCAGGTCTAAATTCATATAAACATATCCCTAACTAATTTATTTATCATGACAGTAAAGGAAAGCATAGCTTTGTGCACCCCATCCCACACCCTCCGCCCCCTACAAATTTTACTAACACTGTTTCTGGGTTCGGATTTTTTTTGTCTGAGTTGGTACCTCAAATCACTTGAGTTAAACTGCAGATGAATCACACGTAATGCAGATGAAATGACTGCATGCCCTAATTTCTAGAACGTGACCTGAATGTGAACTAGACAATCGTTTTCCTAAACCCCATGAGACCCAGGTATTCTTGACATGTGTAGCGAGGATTGAAGGGGCCCGAGGCTGTCTGTCCACTCTCCGTGGGCCTGCCTCTCCTTGGACTGAATCGAATGCATGGGAACACACCCCCCAGTTGTCTTTTTCCTTTGGTTTATATAATTCCTGGCATGTGCCTTTCAACGCTCCATTTATGTTAGAAGTTTGGTATTAGCCTCGGGGCTTTACTCTTGACACTGCTACTAATTCTCTACTTTATATTCGTGATTGCCCTTCTGAAAGGAGAATCTTGTTTCAAAATTGCACCTGGGCATTTTAAAGTAAATAGGATGCAAATCCTTAGTTGGCCTCTTGTGTACATTAACTTCAGAGTGAAGAATGAATATGTAAGACAGTGGTGGGGGATGGGGAGTTGAGCCAGGAAAATAATTTGCATAATGGTGTTTGCTGCCTGGTGAAACTGAAACCCAGCCTGTGTGGGTGGGGCCTTGTTTCCAAACGTCAGCGCTGCTGCCCACGAAGGCCTGCACCAACGCACGGTGCCCTCCAGGCCGCCCACAGAGGCCGGCGTCTGGCCAGGGGCAGGGGCTGGGGACAGCAAGTGTGAAACCAGCTGAAGCACCTGCAGCTCAGGCGGGCTGCAGGCTCCCTGCTCTCCCCCTGTGAAGAGCACACATTGTTCTTTCTTCCTGCACATTTGAATCTCTCAGTGGGGTCTCATTTTCTGTGACATGGCAAACCTCAAAAAATGGGAGTAAATCATTTCTAAAGGGCTTAGCTAGGCATGGTGGCTCACGCCTGTAATCCCAGCACTTTGGAAGGTCGAAGTGGGATGATTGCTTGAGCCCAGAAGCTTGAGACCAGCCTGGGCAACATAGTGAGACCTCATCTCCACACACACACACGCGCGCGCGTACACACACACACGCGCACGCGCGTGCACACACACACAAATTAGCCAGGTGTGGTGGCATGGTAATTCCAGCTACTCTGGGGGCTGAGGTTGGGAGGCTGGTTTGAGCCCAGGAGGTCGAGGTTGCAGTGAGCTGTGATGGCACTGCTGCCCTCCAGCCTGGCCGACACAGTGAGATCTTATCTCAAAAAAAAAAAATAAATAAATAAAAAATAAAAATTAAAGAGCTCCTGATTTCCATCCCCCACCAAGAATCATTTTCTGAGTCAGCTGGAGTGTTTCAGAGCCCAACACCCGAGGAGCAGTGCAGGGATGGTGCCCAGTTACAGGGGACAGCTCAGCTCTGAATGTTACAAAGGGCACTTCATGGACCACCACCTTTTCTCTGCTTGCTCTGTACCCCTAAAGTACTACAAGGCATTTTTGGTTAATAATAATTTGAATAGTATGTGATCTTGTAGATTCTACCGTGTTTGGCTAGCTAATGTCTCTAAGTAGCAAGATGATTTATTTTTTCTGGACAATACCAGGACTATATGCTGATACAGGACTGACTTGCTCTAAGGATCAGATTTTCCACTGTAAAATATATACTCCTTATAGGGTTGTAAGAGCAGAAGCCCTTCATAGCCATGTTTCTTTTTGCTCTCTCTTCAGCCAGCAGTTGGCCTGGATCTTTGCTGGTAGACACAGGGAATGTTCTCCTTGAGGAGTGGTTCCCACCCTGGCAGCCTCAGATCCCGCCATGTCGGCAGGGATGCTGAAATCCACCTGCCTGTCAGCCTTTGTAAATAACAAAAATCACAAGTGGCTCTAGCATTTATGTATCCTATGATATTCGGACTCTTGTGATATAAATAATACAAATCCTTTTACATGTGTAATTCAATTTATACTATGTTTTATCTTTAATTACCAGATAATAAAAACAACTACTCTCAGGGAGTGTGGGGGATGGTGACTCAGGCTAAGGTGAGCCTCACAGCCTGGAGGCTGGCTTTGGTGCTGGCCAGGAGAGCCACAAGGAGATGGCATATGCTGCCGATGAAGGTGTTCTCCAGGAATTTTCAGTTAGAAGTTTTGATCATTGTTCATTTGGCCTCAGGATGAACATCATGGTACTGCTTTTCATTCTCTATAATTAGTATACTTTTCACAGTCAACTTTGCATTTGAAAGTATTTATTTTATGGGAAACAGTGAAAAGTAGATAATTAGCACATGTGCAAATCTGTTTGGCATTTGTGGGGTGTTTGCCCTGAAAACCTATGGATGAAGCCCAAAGACAGGAGCTGGGGGGTTTCATTTAGTTAACTTAAAAGTTTTAATTGGTCTGTGTTACTCTTCTTGTTACATATTTTTTTAAGGCCCTAAGGTGAGCAAGTTACATTTTAAGATAAGGAGGAAAAGCCAGTTTTAAAAGTAGAATTGAGTCATTGCATGTGTTTTTTTTCCACAAACATTAGCTGTGTGATTATTATGTCCCGGGCACCTAAGGAATAGTGCCCTTGTCCTTGGGAAGTTCACAGTTTGGAAGGGGAGATAGTTGGGAAAGGTAATGTGAATATTAACACTCGTGTTTCCTGGGGGCCAAAAACGTTCCAGCTTCTGGGCCAGGTTAATTATCTGAATTATCTTATTTCATCCTTACATTGGGAGCCAGATGCCCCCAATGCCCTTCAGTGACTTTTTTGGTGGCTTTGAGGAAAAATGAGGCCCAGAGAGGTTATGTAACTTGTCCAAAGTCACACAGCAGGTAGATTTAAAGTCAAACAGTTAGATCCCAAAGTGCACACTCTTAATTACCATGCCACTAAACCAGACTCTGAACAAAGCACTCTGGGAGCACAGAGAAGACCTCTGAGGGTCTGTCTGTGTGAGTCTAGGGCATGTTCAAAGTTAAGAGCTGATGTTTAGCTCAGCAGGAAAGGGCTGGGGCACAGTGTTGGATACACATATCAGGTGGCATTTATTGCTGATGACAGTAAAAGAAAGTGTAAAACAAGATAATTTGTTTACATTTCAAGATGCATTAAGTTTTTTTTTTTTTGAGACAGAGTCTTGCTCGGTTGCCCAGGTTGGAGTGCAGTGGCACAATCTCAGCTCACTGCAACTTCCGCCTCTCGGGTTCAAGTGATTCTCATGCCTCAGCCTCCCGAATAGCTGGGATTACAGGCGTGTACCACCACGCCCGGCTAATTTTTGTATTTTTAGTAGAGATGGGGTTTTACCATATCGGTCAGTCTGGTCTTGAACTCCTGGCCTCAAGTGATCCACCCACCTCAGTCTCCCAAAGTGCTGGGGTTACAGGCTTGAGCCACTGTGCCCAGCCTCAAGATGCATTAAGTTTTAAAGGCCCCTGGTTATTTTTTGTCTTCTGAGATGCCATTCCAGTGTGACATGGTTAACATCAGTGAGGATGGCATTCCTGTCCCACACAGTAAAATGTCACCTCTCACACACATAACTCTGGGCATAAATCGAGTAAAAATATGAGACTTAGAAGAATATTTCATCATGGTATGCTGATTGGGGATTTCACTTACTGATACTAGAAAGGTTTTGCATTTCAGAACACGATGAAATAGGTAATATTTATCTGAAAGATGCAGATAAGTGGTGGAGGAGCCAGACACCCCCAATGCCTTTTGGTGGCTTTTACCAGACGGAAAGCAGAAAAGGAGAAATGTGTTTTATCCCATGAGAAGGAAATATTGGCTTGATGCCTACCATGCCCAGCCTTGCACTAGACATCCAGGTAGCTGCTCCATGGGTTCACAGGGTGGTCAGGATAGCACAGGGAGGAGGTAATACGCTTGAGGGAAGTCCAGGAGGGACTCAGGGAGGGTAAGCCAGTAGGGGGCTCCTGAGAAAGGGAATGAGGCTGTGCCTTGAAAGACTGATTAGATAGAGGAGGAAGTGAAGCATCAGAGGCCGCCCAACAGAGGCAGGAGCCGGGGCTGGGGTGGGCAAGGAGAAAATCACGCCATCCTCCTGTGTGAACAGTAAAGTTTTGTCTGCCGAGGGCAGAGGCCATGTTTTATCCAACTCTGTCCCCTTCTATGTTCCTTTTTCTCCTCCCTTCCCCATTCCCTGGCATCATATTGGGACTTGTTAAGGGCTGAATTGTGTCCCATCCCAAATTTGTATGATGCCACCCCAACTCCAGCACCTTGGAATGTGACCGTATTTGGAGAAAGGGTCTCTGAAGAGGTAATTAAGGTAAAATGAGGTCATATGGGTGGCCTGTAATTCAATATGACTGGTGTCCTTATAAAAGGATATTAAGAGCACGCCAGCTGGCACGTGTATACATATGTAACAAACCTGCACATTGTGCACATGTACCCTAGAACTTAAAGTATAATAAAATAAAAAGAAAAAAAAAGGAGATTAGGATATAGATATACACAGAGGGAAGACCCATGTGACAACATAGCAAGTAGGCGGTCATCTACAAGCCAAGGAGAGAGGGAGGCCTCAGAAGAAACCACCCTGCCAATAACTTGGTCTCAGGCTTCCAGCCATCAGAGCTGTGAGGCAATACATTTCTGTTGTCAGTCTCTAATACTTTGTTATAGTAGCTTAAGCAAACTCATAATCCAGTGCTCAACATATTTTTGTTGAATAAAAGCACAAAGAGATTCATGAGAGGAGGGAAATGTTGCATACTTAGGGTAGGAGCAAACCACAGAGGTCTTTCTCAGCCTGGGCAAAGAATGTCAACTCTGTGTTGGAGCCAGTAGGGAGCTCTGTGGGTCCTTGAGCAGGAAAATTCCATGGCTTAAGCAATGTTTCAGGAAGACTGGGATGTTAGGCTCCGGAGCTCTGAGCAAGTCAGATGGGACTGGGAGTCATAAGAAGGCTTGACTGTGGCTAGTGATAACCAATGGGCACTGGAAACATGGAGGGGAATCTTTCCTCCCTTTTATATCAGGGTTCTCTCCTAGAGAAGCAGATAAGGACCTCTGATGGACCAGGAAATTGGAATTCTGCCTGGGAGGCAAGCCCATGGAGGCCCTGATCTGCTTGGACAGAGAGTAGCTCCCTTCACCTGTAAAATGAGAGTGAATGAGCTGGTGTCTAAGGAATTCAGAATCCACACCCATGGAGTTCCACAGGGTATGTGGGATTTTAGGGGGACCAGGGTGTCCCCAGTGCAAGAAGGAGGCTTCCACCAAGGGGCTGCAGCACTGCAGATAACCCCCAGAGGTATGAAAAGAGGCTGAACTGGGGGCCTCCACAGTCAGAATCCATCCATTGACCCAGGATGCCAGGAAGGGGGAGGCCCATGGGCAGCAGAGGCACAACGAACTCCGTGGCCTGACTTGGCCACTGGGTTTCTTCAGCTCTTCAATGGCTGCCCGTAGGAGGCTAGCTGGCATTCCTTCCCTGACCCTTAGCTTGCATGGATCAGGGTTTCATGTTAAATTCTAAGCCCAATGACATGGCTCTTTTTATTTAAACTCAGTGCTGCGCAATGATGAATGAATGAATGAAAGATCAGGGCAGATGAAATGTCAAACCTCAGCAGTTGCCCTTATAGTTAGAGGTGTTTCTGTGAAGCAAATCAAAGCTTATAGTATCAAGAACTTTTTTAAAAAGTACACTTTGATCAAAGTTGGATGTTATTTCTAAGTGTAGTCAGGGTGAACACCTCTTAAAACCCCTTATTATGTATGCTGAGCTATTCTGAACCTCAGTGAGAAATCAGTAATGTCAAGAAACCTATACATAATTATTTGTTATAATATAAAAATCCAGAGCTCTTCAAGCATTATTCTGTCCTAGTTGGTCAGATTCTGCAGGAAAGAACACTGAGCCTGAAGCAAAATAAATTCCTTGAGTTGAAGAAATTTGTGTCTTATAAAAAAGCTGAATGAGAAATAATGTTAAAAATGGAAGGAGGCCTAATGATGACATTATACTGTCTCTTGTCATTATTAAGTCCTCCGTTGTTTCAATCATTTAATCTGGTTTTCTTTCTGGATGCTTTAACTTCCACTTTAATTTTCTTTATAGTTGTTGTGCAATTATAAAAGAGAATCTGAGGGACCCGCCTTGACAGCCTGGGGTAATATCACTGGGAGTAGGATCTCTCAGAATGCTAAGGAGCAGAGGCACTAAGAGAGCTGCATTTCACTCCATTTTATTAGATCTTTTGGTATACACATTTCTGTGACTTTAGTTAAATGGGATGGACTGTTGCATAATATTGAGGGCTATATGAAGGAGGAGGAGTCTATACTTATAAAAACCTTCTTCTTTAGGGGTGGGTAGTATATAATTGCAGAGGCATTTCTGATTTAATTAAGTTTTTTGGTTGGCCAGGCGTGGTGGCTCATGCCTGTAATTCCAGCAATTTGAGAAGCCGAGATGGCAGGATCATGAGGTCAGGAGATCGAGACCATCCTGGCTAACACGGTGAAACCCTGTCTCTACTAAAAATACAAAAAATTAGCCGGGTGTGGTGGTGGGTGCCTGTAGTCCCAGCTACTCGGGAGGCTGAGGCAGGAGAATGGCGTGAACCCGGGAGGCGGAGCTTGCAGTGAGCCCAGATCGCGCCACTGCGAGACTCCGTCTCAAAAAAAAAAAAAAAAAAAAAGAGTTTTTTTGGTTACAAGTGACAGAAAACTCAATTCAAAGTGGTTTAAGCAAAATCCAGAGTTTTACCATCTCATGTAAGTGAACAATCTAGGAAAAGGGTGTCATACATACAGCTCAAAATAAAATCAAGATATTTCAGCTCTCTCTTCTCCTCCTGGCCCAGTTTTTAATGCGTTGACCCCATTCTCAAATAAACTCAACCCTCATGATCCCGAGGTGACTGCCATTTGTCCTTTCAGGTCCAAATCCAGCAGGAAAAACTTTTGTCACAGCATTCCTGTAAAAGTTCTGAGGTTTACCCTGATTGGACCAGCCGAGGTCACATGCCTACACATGAGCCAATCACAGTGGATAAAGGACTGTGATGTACTCATTAATTTACCCGCCATTATCTCCACTCCTGTCCTGAGGGTGGAGTTATGAAGCTTGCTAATGGGGCACTAGGAAAACAAGCCACAGATGTCCACTAGGTTTTACTCAGTGACATAGGTGACCCACTAAATTTAAGCATATTGGTGTGCAAAGGAGGCATTTGTTGACTTGCAAGTAGCCACCTCTCACTTATTTGTCACACTCGCTCTTCCTTTTGTAAGCTGCCTGGGAGAGGGATCTCAGTGGCTTTCAAGATCACCCCTTGCAAATTAGGCATCATGCCCATCATTCCATCCCCTGTGTGAGATGGTGGCAGAACAGTTCCTATTCAGACACCTGCCCTCATGCCTCTTCCCCCGTCCTCCCAGCAACCCCAGCTCCTGGTTCCGAGCATCTAGCTCCTTCCTTATCAGCACAGGGAGTTGCTTTTTGTTTGTTTGTGTTTGAGAAAGACTTCTTATTTCGTGTGTGCACATTTCCTTTCTGTGAAGCAGACTCGGGAGCTTTGCCTTTCTGACTTATTCTGTGCATCCTATCGGTGAAGTCAGTGAAGTCAGTGAGTGGCTTCAAAAATGCTTTCTTTCTTTTTTTTTTTTTTCTGAGGCGGAGTTTCGCTCTTGTTGCCCAGGCTGGAGTGCAATGGCACGACCTTGGCTTACTGCAACCTCTGCCTCCCGGGTTCAAGCGATTCTCTTGCCTCAGCCCCCGAGTAGCTGGGATTACAGGCGCCTGCCACTATGCCCAGCTAATTTTTGGTATTTTTAGTAGAGACGGGATTTCACCATGTTGGCCAGGCTGGTCTCGAACTCCTGACCTCAGGTGATCCTCCCACCTCAGCCTCCCAAAGTGCTGGGATTACAGGCATGAGCCACCGCTCCCAGCATTTTGTTTGTTTGTTTGTTTGTTTTGGACAGTCTTGCTCTGTCACCTAGGCTGGAGTGTAGTGGCGTGATTTCAGCTCACTGCAACCTCCACCTCCTGGGTTCAAGCCATTCTCCTGCCTCAGCCTCCCAAGTAGTTGGGATTATAGTCACCCACCACCATGCCCAGCTAATTTTTTTGTATTTTTAGTAGAGACTGGGTTTTGCCATGTTGGCCAGGCTGATCTCGAACTCCTCACCTCAGGTGATCCACCCGCCTCGGCCTCCCAAAGTGTTGGGATTACAGGCGTGAGCCACTGCTCCTGGTCCAAAATACCTTTTTTTTTTTTTTTTTTTTTTTTTTTTTGAGACGGAGTCTCGTTCTGTCGCCCAGGCAGGAGTGCAATGGCTGGATCTGGGCTCACTGCAAGCTCTGCCTCCTGGGTTCACGCCATTCTCCTGCCTCAGCCTCCCGAGTAGCTGGGACTACAGGCGCCTGCCACCACACCCAGCTAATTTTTTTTTTTGTATTTTTAGTAGAGACGGGGTTTCACTGTGTTAACCAGGATGGTCTCGATCTCCTGACCTCGTGATTCACCTGCCTCAGCCTCCCAAAGTGCTGGGATTACAGGCGTGAGCCCCTGCACCCGGCCCCAAAATACTTTCTGATGCTGATAAAATGTTTTGTCTACTCTTATGCCCAAGGAACAATTCCTCTCTTAGCAGAAGTTAGTGGTTAAAGGTTCCTCTATGTTTGCCAGTCAAGAATGCCACAGGGCCAGCCTAAGTGTCCATGAGTGGATGAGTGGGTAAAGAAATGCAGCACACACATATATATACACAATGAAATACTATTCAGCTTTTAAAATGAGGAAATCCTGACATTTGCAACAACATGGATGAACCTGGAGGACATTATGTTAAGTGAAATAAATTAGGCACAGAAAGACAAACAACACATGATCTCACTTATACGTGATATAGAAAAAAGTTGAACTTACAGAAGTAGAGAGTCGAATGGTGGTTACCAGGCATTGGCGGGGATAGGGTAATGGGGAGATATTGTTCAAAGGATACAAAAGTTCAGATAGATAGGCGAAATAAACTTAAGAGATCTACTGTGCAACATGTGACTCTAGTTAATAGCAATGTATTGTATTCTGAAATTATTGAGAGTAAATTTTAATTGTCTTCACCATAAAAGATAAATATATGTGAATTAGCTCAATTGAGCCGTTCCTTAATGCTTATTTCCAAACATCATGTTACACAGTAAATGTAATAGAGTTTTTGTCAATTAAAAAATTACCAAAAAATAAAAAATGAATTCCACAGAGACGTTCTCTCTGTGGAGGGTCCCTTTCCTAGATCTGACTACTGGTTAGGGTTGATCAATGCCCCTTGGCAAAACAAAACCAACCCCACATTTCTTCATCTCCCATGTCCAAGACACATGCAGGGAGCTCTCAGTGATTACTACCAGCACACAAATGATGGCTGCTTTATTATTTGGTGACCTTTGTTGTTTGTTGTGATTGTTGTGTTCACTTTTAGTCCCTCACAGCACTTTCAGCCATTTAGAAAGACAGTATTTGTTCTGCTAGAGCATTTGCAGTCTGTTTCTGATTAGCTAAACTGGTCTTGACCAGTGCTAAGTTCACATTTCAGCTTTGATTTATGCCATCTCTATCTGCAGATATGTTTCTTGTTACGCTATACAAGAGGAGGCCTCTTCTTATTGACTTCTTGTTTTCATGTGAACGAGGTAATAGGTATCAGGAATAATTAGACAAGGCCATATGCGCTAATGTCATAGGAGACTGAGATGTGGAGAGTAAATAATAACAAAATTCCTGATTACTAGGGCATAGAAAAAAAATCTTAGGCAATTCCCCAAGTTGATAATCCCAAATGTCTAGGCGTCCTTCTCAAATAGGGAAACATGACGTTAAAACTACTCAAAATAAATGAGACTCAGTGGTATTTATAACCATAGATAAAAAAGAGCAAGGGTCCTAGGGAACTGTGCCAAGGCCCAGCCCTTTGATTCACAAGTATCCACAAAAACAGACCGTACGGGCTGCTTTCAAGAGAAAATGTGGCCATCAAGGTCAACAGTGGAAGCCCTACGGCCACCCATTCATTCCATCTCATTGGCCCTGAGCCTTTCGAAAAGTAGGCAGAGAAGAAGCCCAAAGAACAACATGGCAGGCAGGTTAAGGAAGAAAAGCAGAGTTCACAGACCTCACTAACAATTTCGTAATGACCTCATGACTTCGCTGGAAGGATTCCAGTGGAGGCGTCACCAGCTCTTTGTCCACCTCTTAGGCTGAGAACCTCAAAAGTTGCCCACACCTTGACCACATACTTTCTTCCTTTTCTTACACAATCAAGCTCTGCACCAAACATTAGGGGGACATTTGCATTTTCATTATATTCATGCGTATTTCTAGGAAAATACAAATTCTTCCTGATAAGATGTTGACTTGTACAGTGTAGCAAGGAATACTGTCATACAGCTGTGCCGAAAACAAGCCCATTTGCTTATTTTTTAAAAAATTAATTGTATATAATTCTTATAAAATAACAAATTTCATTTATTTCCTCTTGATCTCTGTCATCAGAGACATTTGAAGGTCTGAGGTGGGTTCAATTAAAAGACATAGTGCACTTGACAAGTTGTTGTATGTGTGCATTGTGAATAGGCCTTAACAGTGCATTCGTTTTATTTTCTCCCATTTTTACAGACTTTTGTTCTACTCTTAGATAAAATACTAATAAACAGGAAGTTGAAAAAAAATGTGGTGCAATTGTTCTGAATGTTGTTTTTCTTGCAAGGCTTTATGGCCCACACCACACCATCCTATTCAAAGCAGTCCCTGTAGGTGGTGGTGTTAATAAAGAAATGAGGCTGCCCAGGGCCGCCTGCCTGAGCCTCTCTGCAGCTGCTCACCTCCTGCTGAGGCCTCTGCCTTCAGAGCTAGTGGGGCCTGCTCACACATTCCAGTAGTTTCCTCTTTATTTGTCCTGAACCAAGTTGTAGAATTTAAAGGAGGTGAAGTAAGGCGATTTCTATGGAAAATATATTTTTCTTCTTTACTCCTCATGCTGAGTGCATAAGAATTTATTATTTCCCCTGAATGTTCAAAGTGGTATGTGTGTGTGTGTAAAAGAACCAGGAGCAAACAATCTTAATAGGAATGTGCGATCTTGTGTTTATCTTTAGCACACTTAATTAGCTACAACCCGGGACTGTTGCCATTTGAACAAGTTGTTAAGAAAATCCGCCATGTTTTGCTCTTTTTAAAAAGGAATGACTTGAATAACCATAGCAACACTTACTCAGTTTTGTGATCCACTCCAAGATTATGGGAGCAAGAACAGATACTCCTGAAAGCAACCCTCACCTCCTCCCCCGCCCCCTGCCCTCAGCAAGTCCTGGCCTGTGTTAACTGAAGGGTTTGGAAGCTCTGGACTCTAGGAGGGCCCAGAAGCTAGAAAGACTAGGGTGTACTAGTTATTGAGGGGCAGTTGTCAGTGGCAGTGTGGGGCCACCCCAGCTGTTATTCAAGGCACTGCATTGCTTTTTTGTCTCCTCTGTAAGCATCCTGCCTCTGTGTCAGGGCTTGCAGAACTAGGCCTGGAGTTATGCCTCCCTACCCGACCAAGGCTTTGCCTTTTGCCTTCCACTATGGTGCCACCTACTTGGGTTTCCCACAGTTGGTGGTGCCAGGCAGGAAGCGAGAGTGCAGGTTGCAGGAAGGGAGAGCAGAGGAAACAGAAGTTGCTTAGGAGGGAGTTGGGCAGGCTCTGTCCCCAGCAGATCCAAGGGTCCCTGGCAAAGAGAACGCCTCACCTCCGCCCCTCCCCAGAGACACACAGAATGCCCCCTCCCACCATCTCCAGGCTGTTAATTCACACCCACCCAGGCTGCCCCCAGGCTCCTCAGACCTGTGCCAGTCAAGCCTGGCCTGTGGCTGTGACACCTGCATTACCCCAGACGGTTGTCTGGCCTAGGCCCGTCCTTCTATCTGCTTTGTTTTTATGTTGATTACTAAGTGAAGCACAGTGTTAAAAATGGGAAGAAAAGGCTAGAAATGCAGTTATGTGAGTGTGAGGCTGGGTTGGAATAAGTGGGAGAAAGTCCAGGGCTGAGTGTGTGGACCCTGCTCCAGGGATCTGACTGGCTCAAGCCATTAAACAAAGTTGTTAATGTCAAAAAAAAAAAAAAAAAGGAGAGGGTAAACAAATCTCTCCTCTGTTATTCTGCACCTGGAGAAAAGTAAACCCCTTGGGCATAATAGGCTCTCACCAATTAGACATCCGGGAAAGGCTTTTCTGGGTTTAGCCCTTTTGGGGAAGCATGGGGGTAGATGTGTGTGAACCTTCACCCAAGTTCTGGAGAAGGATTCCAGAGTGAAAGAGGTTTCCATGCTGAGTCTTGCGTTTAAGGGACCTTCCATGGCATAGCTGCAAAGAAACCTGAATTGCCCAGGATTAACCACCTTTCCTTTAGACGGTGAGCAGTGTGTTTCATGAATACATTACACATTTTAGGGTTGTCTATGGAGGTATCGGCACTCTCATTACTATTTTTAGTATTTTATTCTCTGTTCGGGTCAAGAACTTCACCCACCTAAGTCAGCTCCTGTCACAGCATGGAATGTTCCAGCAATGAAATGTGAACTTAAGATATTTGGGTTAAAACCCCAAAGTTGAGTCAGGTTTAAATATTCTGCAAGAAGCAGTGAGCTCCTTTTGTCTATTTGGGCACAATTTTCGTGAATTATTTAGGCTTTTCTTAGATGCCTGAGCTCCGTGGTTAGACAGCAGATAAGTTATTTTTCCCTTTAATGCTGAGGCATTTTCACTGATTTCAGTCTTACTCATTAGAAAATTCTGTGCTCACCCACAGCTGCCAGGGTTTCTAGAACACAACACCCTACCTTCTCCTGTAGACATTTTAGTCCGTCCTCGCTCCTGCACTGTGGCTTTCACAGTCAAATGTGAGTTGACCAGCAGTCATTTGTGAGCTGTGAGCGGTATTTTTGGAACTTGCCCACCCCCATCCCCCCAGAGTCCTGTGGAGGTCACGCTCGTGGGTTCTGCCACCGGGACAGGAAAGTTTGGACATTACTACCAAAAAAATGCAACGTGACTAAGCACCGTTTAAAATAGCCTTTCTTATTCTCTTGTAAAATTGCAGGGATTTCCATGACAGATGTCGTTTTAGTCATTTTAAAACTTCAGCGCGTTGAGCCTCATCAGCATATTTTTATTTTTGACATTTCATATTTTAGAGTGGATTGAAAACTAATTTGATCCGTTTCAATTTGGAACATCCCTCAAGGTCATTTTACCAGCATTTAGGCCGGTGTTGATCTTGCTTTCATTTTAAACGTAGTTATTTTCTCTCTGTGAAGTGATTACTCCTTGCTTGGTGTGTGGTCTGGTGACTTGTTAATTTCAAAATTCTACGATGCAAGCGGGTTTGGACGTGGAGCCTGGCCCGGTGTGGCCAGGCTGTGGCTTTGCCCATCACAACGGCTGCCTTTGCCTCAAATGGCTCGAGGCTGGCACCTGGTCAATATTTGCTTTTGTCCAAAAGAAGGAAACAGTAGAGGACTTGGGTGGTGTAATTTTAGAACTTTAGTGTTGGGTTGTTGGCTTGAAAGAAAGATCCATTCTCTTCTATAAATATATATACATATTTACTCCTCCAACCTTTCCCTCCACACAATTAAGAAACCCTACAATTAATTATGCCAAATCAAGATTTGCTTTTCTACATGATTTTTTCCCTTTTCCCTAGGAAGTCTGTAATGAATTTTCTTGTTTATTGTAATATTTTATGTTTTTATATACACTTATATATTGTATATTCTTATAGCATATATATGTATATATGCAAACTTTCTGAGGCTTCTAAAAAAGAGAAACAATATTGGTTGATTAACCTCAATTTCTTTTCAATATCAAATGTGTAACAATAACCCCAAAAGGAGAGGTTTCAGAAATTAAAACAAGTTGACATTTGCCCACTTCTGAATTAAAATGCAGCATTTGACTTTCATACTGTTTTGGCTGTCAAGCCTTAGTTTTTTCACACTATCAGGTATTTGTGGATCAAAGGTAAATATGATTTAGAATTATATTTCAAATTAGAACTGTCATATGCCCACACACACATTTTACTGATATACTTACAAACCAGTAAACAATGCTCTTTAATCAACAATTCATAATCTGGGTCAGTGATTTTTATCTCCATATTTGCTCATACTGTATGACATTAATGTTTTATATTGGCTTGCCTATAACTTAATATTTTATAAAAGCTTACCTATGAAATTCATATTTCATATTTGCTTGGCTATGAAATTAATTTTTGTGATGCTGCAATTCACCTTGTAGCATACAAGTTGAGAAAATTAGCAAGCTGCATGTAGTTTCTTGCTGTACAAAAACAAATGACACATGGTGTCTTTATCACTTGTTTTGTATTTACAGACAAATTTTAAAAATAAAACTTGCCATTTCTATTAACATGGAAAACTCCCCACCCCACTCCCATTCTTGGTGACTCTTTTTTATTTTTAAACAACAAATACATAATCAACTTCAGTCATCTCATTTTCAGGGGAATTACTCATTGTATTTTCTACTTACAGTCACCGGGGCTGATGTTGGGATCTGTGATCAGTTTCCTGTTGTTACGCATAGCTTTTCTCAGTGGTGAGAGAGACAACATGTACAGAGTACACACGGAGGGTTGAGATAGCAGCCTGGTTTATCTTACTTCTGATATGACTTTTAAAATATCGATTTTAAAGGTGTGTCTTTGAGTGTACCAAAATAGTATGTCCCTGATGCTTCTCACTGGATGCGATCCCTGCGCAAATGCTTTCTATGCAATTAGATTTTGGGGCTCGGCTTCCATTTCTTAAATCTGTGAAAGCATTGATCATGCCAACAGCCCTGAAGAGGGCCACTCTGTTTTAGTGTCATTTACATGTATCAGGACAGGACACAAAAGGGACAGCATATTAGAAACAAAATAAAACTGTAATCTTGTTCAATCCTTGTCATGCTGAGGATGTTTGTAAATATAAAAAAAAATTGTATGGATTCCACTTACATGAGATAACTGGAGGGGTTAGATTCATACAGAAAGAAATTAGAGTAGTGGTTACTAGTGGCTGGGGGCAAGGGGGAATGAGGAGTTATTGTTTAATGGGAACAGAGTTTCTGTTTGGGAAGATGAAAAGGCTCTGGAGATGGATGGTGGTGATAGCTACACCACAGTGAGTGTACTTAATACCACTGAAGAGTACACTTTAAAAATGGTTAAAATAGTAAATTGTATGCTATGCCTATTTTAGCACAATAAAAGAATACACATTCATGGAAACAGGGCATTTAAATCATTATGCATAATAAAGTGAGAAGCTAGTTGTGATTTGCAAAGAATTATAGAAATTATAGGGAGAAACAGAATCTCAAGAGCCACCCTGGAGTCCAGAGCTCTCGTTTTACAGATTCAGGAGTGGAGGCTCAAAGAATATGTGCTTTCTTAATGACAGGAACCCGGACGGCAGGACCCCCACACAGGGCTCCTTGCTGACCCTTTGCTGCCTTCCCCCCTCCCTTAGACGGGCCATTCTTTATTCTGAGTAAACGTGCCACTGATTAGATGGGCTTCATGATAAAGACCTGCAGTAAGGACGTTTTAATCCTTTAATCTAGACGGTTCACGAGTTCCACTGGTGTGTCTCTGGGGGCAGGCTCCCAGATCACAGACTGGTTCCACCGTGCCCCGTGACCTCAGCGTGCCATTAGATAGGAGGCCTTTATTTCAGGGGAAAAATCATGTTTGAAACTAAGT
This sequence comes from Pongo abelii, assembly GCF_028885655.2. Lineage (NCBI taxonomy): Eukaryota > Metazoa > Chordata > Mammalia > Primates > Hominidae > Pongo > Pongo abelii. The sequence goes on along the minus strand of NC_071997.2, from coordinate 41,402,712 downwards.
GGGTCCCCGGCAGTTTGCAGCAACAGTGGCTGCTCAAAAGGACGGCACGAGGCTTTTCACAGCATGTAGATGCCATGGCTTTATGAGAGCTTTGAGCTTGGGAGGGTCTACTTGTGCTTTTGCAACCTTAGTTTAGATTTCATTTGCATCTACTATTTGTAAGTGCACCATTTTTCTAAGGGAAGTATGTATGTGAGAATTATCTACATGATTTTTGTAGGTGGCTCACAAAACAAATGTCAGTAGCCATTCTATGGCCTTGGAGTATCATTTCCCACACCTTTTCTATGGGCTGTCTTTATTTTTGACTCTAATATGTATCCCTTATCATACAAAAAGTTCTTGAGCGTATTTGATATATTTTAAAACTTCCACCCCAGTGGAATTAACACTAATTATATTTAATTCCACACAAACTTTTGTCCCAGTTGTAGACCGTTTACCTACTTCCTGACAGCAAACACTACACCGCTGTGAAATTTTATTTTAACACAGTTGTGCCCATTTTCAGCATTCATAATCGTGTGTGGAAGTGGCAGCAAAATGAAGATATCACCTGAGCGTGGAACCACAAATGCCTGAACGTGTGATGGCATCTCAGTGAAACAAGAGCATGACATACTTTTTCTTTCCAAATGAGGCAGTGCCACAACTAAAAAAGTCAGTTCGCCTTTCGCTTTCTAAAATACATCTTGCTGGAGAAAACGGTTATCAAATCCCATCCACTGCCCATGGAAAATAAATACCATTCAGAAAAGCACGGCATGGATGGCCATACTTCTGATGGGTTTATAACTGTACATTGCATACGATCCCAACGTGAAGGCTGAAATACGACATTCAACGTCAGGCTTATTCCAGGCTATTGCTGTGGCTACTTTTGTAATTCAACCAGTGGGGCGTTTTAGGCTAACGTATATTTCCTATGAGCTGATAAGCATTTTCCTGATCCCAGGCTCCTTCTAAAATTGAACATACACATTCAGCTGGGGACACCTAGATGGAAGAAACAGAAAGAGGAGAACCCGAAGTGAAGAAAAAGTCACCAAGAACAGTTTCGTGGGAAAAAAAAAAAAAACTCTCAAGAATTAAGAATGTTGAGTTGCTTGAATGGAGCTTGGGCAGGAAAAAGACCATAACTCTCACACATGTGAAGGTTACTGATACCCAGGAGGTAAAAGAAGTATTTAACATGCTCTAAAGAAGGGTAACCAGAGTAATGGGGCGAAACCAAGGGAGGACGTCCTGGACTGTAATATTAGAGATAAACTTCCAAACAGGGAAGTGTCCATCCGAGTGTGAAATGGGTTTACCAGAAACAAGCTGCATGCCAGTTTCATTGACATTGCAAAGAAGGTTAGAATAAAAAGCTAATGAACAGAAAGAAGAAAGAGGCAAACAGGGTGTGTGTTGAGAGTGGTGGAATATGAAGGATGGTGCATTTGTCCAGGCTGGGGCTGCTGGCCTGAGGAATGGTGGTGGAGTTTTTTTACAGAGCATCTTCTGAGCACCAGGAGAGTCCCGGAAGCTGAGTTTGACACTAGCAAGACCTGCCCTGAATTGGGGACTGCTGGATGCCTGGAAGCTTCCCTACACTTATGTTCCTGAAGTTGGGCTTTTTATCACCTTAGGACTATGGCTTCCGAAACTTGGCAGTCAGTGTCCCGGCAAAAGCCTCTCTATTACTGCGAGGTATTGTTTATGGAGTCACAGCTAAGAATTACAGAGAAAATCATAATAGGCGAATCTTTTTTTAAAAAAAAAAGAAACATTTTTTGACTTTGCAAATAAATTGCAGAATTATCACCGTTGTTGAAATATTTTCCATTAAAACTAGAGTTTATTAAAAGTGCCTGGAAGGATGCCCCCTGCTGCCTCCCTGAGTCATCGCTTTGGATTTGTTCTTAAGAGGCAGAGATTTATTTCCATAGCAGGGGTTTTCAGTTTTGTGCTTATAGTCCTGCAGTAAGTCTTACTGGCTTCATCTTCTGACCGGCTTTTAAAACAGTCCTCCACCGTGCTAGGTACACAAAGCGATACTTTTTGGGTTTTTTTGAGACAGAGTCTCGCTCTGTCGCCCAGGCTGGAGTGCAGTGGTGTGATCTCAGCTCACTGCAACTTCTGCCTCCAGGGTTCAAACAATTCTAGTGCCTCAGTCTCCCAAGTAGCTAGGACTACAGGTACTCACCACCACACCTGACTAAATTCTTTTTTGTATTTTTGGTAGAAACAGGGTTTTGCCATGTTGGCCAGGCTGGTCTCAAACTCCTGACCTCAGGTGATCTGCCCATCTTGGCCTCCCAAAGTGCTGGGATTACAGGCGTGAGCCACTGTGCTGGGCCCAAAGTGAGACTATTATAACAAGGTAAGAGCAACTTTTCCCAGAGTTAAAGGATGGTGCTCCATGGAATAGTGAAAGTCTGGGACCAAAGCACCTTTTCCCTTTAATATCTCCAATTGCTTTTAAAATATTCTATGCAATAAGCATCTGAGTCCAAAGGGAGGCTGTGTCTTCCTCTAGGGTCTCTCTGAATGAGGTCAGTTTCTATGTTAACTTTTACCCTTCCTTTTTTGTCTCATCCCAAACCATTTCTCCTCTTGTCATCCTCTTTTTCCTCCTCCTTTTCCTTCTTATTTCTCCTGTTGCCTTTTTTCTACCTTTTTATTTTTTGCCAATATACATAAAATTACTTTTTAAAAAAAGATCAAAGACAGCATTTTTATATTTTTTTCTTAAAAAACAATATGAAGGGCTGGGCACGGTGTCTCATGCCTGTAATCCCAGCACTTTGGGAGGCCAAGGCGGGCAGATCATGAGCTCAGGGGTTCAAGACCGGCCTGGCCAACATAGTGAAACCCCGTCTCTACTAAAAATACAAAAATTAGCTGGGCGTGGTGGCACATACCTGTAGTCCCAGCTACTCGGGAGGCTGAGGCAGGAGAATTGCTTGAACCTGGGAGGCGGAGGTTGCAGTGAGCTGAGATCGCTCCACTGCACTCCAGTTTGGGCAACAGAGCGAGACTTCGTCTCAAAAAAAAAAAAAAAAGAAGTTAAACAATGAAACCACCCATAATATATTAGTCTTCAGAAAGAAAAGAAAACTGAGGTAAGATGTAAATAACAGAAGTACAACTTTTATTTTTCTAATTGTGGAGTGACTCCAAGAGGATTCTGCTCCCACCAGGTAGGTGATAGGCATCCTGTCGGTGGCATGTAAAGGAATGGAAAGCTACAACGACCTGGGGGTTCCAAGAGGGGCTGCTGCAGGGAGCCTACCCACCCAGCCTTCCCCATGACCACAGCCACCCACTCCCTCAAAGTGGGACTTCAGGCCAAGCAGGAGAAGATCTCAGGCGAGGAGAAACAGTCCATCCGAGAGCTCCCTGGGAGAATCTTGTAGGCTACACACTAATGAGATAGGCCTGTCGCCAAAGGTCACCTCCGCACTGCCTTGGCCAGAAATGAGGCCTGAAATCCTGCTATTAGAGTTGCACACACACAGGAGCCTCCTCTGGGAGTTCTGTTAACCACTGGTCTGGGAGAAGAGATGGCACAGATGGCCTCCCCAGTCTTTCCAGGGCAGAGCGGTGGGGGCGGAAAGGAAAGGAAGTGCCGAGTAGTTCAGGAGAGGGGGTGGGCGTGGGGTTGGGGGGCAGCCTGGGGACACTATGGCCCCATCCTAGCCTGGTGGGAGCTAGAGGAACAGGGAAAGTAAGTCTAAAGTAAGCTAGACTCAGGAAAGGGAAAGAAAACTCTGCGTGTCTTTTTTTCTTTCCTTCTTTTCCTGCCACACATAGTCTTGTGCTCTCTCTGGGCTGGTTCCACTAGTGCAGTGATGCTATGGGGGAGGGGCCCAGGGCCCTGATAACAGGTGGGCGTGTGTCAAATAGCAACTCAACCAATGAATGAATGAATCTGCCTCTCCTACCTTTCCGGACAGTTTTGAAGTTTAGGTGAAACCATGTGTATAAAAGCTCCTGTGAACTGGAGACACTTTGCAATCCCAAAGTGGTTAATAATAAAAATAGTAATACTTTTATAAAATCATAACTAATAATAATAATGCTATTGGAACCATCAATCTAATACACTTTTTTTCTGTGAAAGACTTATTGGATTCTTTCCTTGGCATGAAAGCCCTGCTTCTCCCAACACAGGCAGGCTCCCTCTGGCACAGGGTGATTGCATCATAGACCTGACCCAGCGTGACAGAGAAGCGGTTCTTTCTGAGTTACCAATGGCCATCCATCTTTCAGCAGGAGTGCCTTCCCATTTTCCTTGCTCTGCCCATGAGAATTTTCAGCAGAACCTTGGATTAGGTGTGCCAGACATGTTCTACTCTTGATTGTGAAGATTATACACACTCTCACCTTCTGAGATAAATGTTATTAAATTGGATAAACAACCTTGTGTAGTTTTGCTTTTCTGTTTTATCTCAAGATCCTGCTGACATGGCTAACAGGGCAACTGTGAAAAGATTTTTATTCATGTCTACATCAGTGTGAAAGGCTTCATCCTGGTGTGTACTAATCACTCAGACAGTGGTATGAATAAATGAAGGAATGCGTTGACAAACTAATATACAAGGTGATTCCGGAAAGGCGCACCTCCTGGGATAAATACGGTGACAGTGGTGAGTCTGCTCTAGGTCTACTAAGGTCTTGCTCTTAGTAGAGATCCAGACACCCAGTGTTGAAGACAGTTCCTCTTTGCTTTAGAAAGCTTTGTGTGCAGGAGATGGCAAACTACATCTTAAAAACTGAGAGTCCCGTAAACACATGCCAAGGTCCATGGTGCTCCAGGCAGGGTGCTTGGTGCCGGAGAGACAGAGTGAACTGAGCTGGCCATGGCATCTGTCCTGGAAAAGTCACACTCCAATCAGGAAGGCAGGAATGTGGGCCAGACCTACAGCCTCTGGGGAAGGGTGTCCATAAGCTGTGAGGTGGTGGCCACTGACTCTAATGGCAGAGAAGGTGGGGTAAAAAGGCAAGGACATCTGCAATCCTTCTCTAACTCTTGACTTATTGTTATCTGTGGCAGGTTAACCATCCCTGTGTTAACTTCATTCTCTCTAATGAGGATATTAAGAGTAGTTGCCTCAGAAGGTTGAGCAAATTTGGTAATTTACACAATGTGTAGTTGTCCCTTGGTATCCATGGGGAATTGATTCTAGGACCTCCTATAGATATCAAACTCCAAGGATGCTCAAGTCTCTGATACAAACTGGCATAATATTTGCCTGTAACCTACACGGATCCTCTTGTGTACTTTAAATAATCTCTAGATTACTTATAATATCTAATGCAACATAAATACTATGTAAACACTTGTTATGATATTTTTATTGGCATTATTTTTATTGTTTTATTATTTTTAAATATTTCAATCCATAGTGGGTTGAATCCAGTAATGTGGAACCCACAGATATAGAGGCCAAGATACCTCAATGAGTGGCAGTTCCAGCATTGCCCATCTCCCTGTACCAATCTGTGCCAACCTCGGAACTGTGGTTGAGTCCCAAGCTAGGGGGTCGGTTCACACCACCCATCCCACCACCGCAATCCCGTTTAGCAGATGCTCACCCAGCGTCAACTGTGAACCGAACACCATTCTGGGCAGGGGTGAAGGTGTGAAGCACAGACCTTGGCCCTGCCCTCCCCTCCTCGGGAGCCCAGCAGAGCCAGTCCCCACAGGTGGGACTCCACTACCCAAGGGAAGCCTGAGGCATGAGGCCTGTGTGTTGCTCAGTGACCAGGTCCATCCTCCCAGTGCCGGAGAAAAGGAGGTGCCCCTCAAACCACAAAGTAACCCTTGGACTTCTCTTTAGCTGGGATGGTGGCTGCTGGAGAGAGCCCCGCTTGCTCATCTCTGCCAGCTTCCCAGTCCCTGCAACCAGCAGTGGCCAGCCTCTGGCCACCCCCATGAAAGCACATAAAAGGGTTGCGGAAGCCGCAACCCCAGAATTGAGGTGAGCTGGAGTTTGAGGACATAGGTTGCTTTTCACTTATCTCTGGCAAGAACCATGTTATAGATCATTGGCACAACGACGATTTTATGCTTCTAATTGAATACTGATGAAAAATGGCAATGGTTTCTCAGTTACTTCTTGGAAATAAATTGTGGGTAAATAACATCTGCTTAAAGCTTGGAAACCCAGTTTCCTTTGGTTTGTGTTTTTAAATGCTTTGACGATGTGGTTTGCTTTTTTACTCCAAGAAAAAAAAATACAATTAAATAGAGGCTGACAACTAGGTGAGATCCACAGCCAAGCTATTCTAAGAGCCTGAAGTCACCCTGGACACCCAGGTTGGTGACAAAGGGCAGAAATTCAATATGGAAATAGGATCCACTCCAAATGCACCATCTCCGACATTATGATGAAGAGAATATGTATTTCATGACAGGGCAAATGTTGCCATCCTTCTGAAGGAAGATGTAAATGAGGATGCTTTTAGGGATGATTTCTACGTTGTCACTAAACTGAGACATTTGTGCTTGCTCGTGCCAAGTGAAGATTGCTGTTGCTGTTGTTCTCTCGCGGTGATTAGGGTTCATTCCCTAGCAACAGGCAGCAGCAGAAAGGAAGCTTTGCAGGCAGAGTCACCGAATAAACGCAGTGGGAACAGTATCAACAACAAACCCAGTGATGAAGGGAGGGGCATGTGGGGCATACCACATTGCCTCTCTGGCTTCTCGTCTGCACCTGGGGCCAGAGGCAGGTGGGAAGGAGACCTTGACAATGTGGGAAGTCCCTTTGATTTGCTGAAATGGAGGAGTTCACATTTTACTGTGCAGTCTAACATTGCCCATTCTGGATTAGCTCCATCAGACATGCTTTTGTGCTTTACTGCAACTCTTTCTTTATTTATCCTCCTCGAAACTGATCCATAATGCCAATTTGCTGATCAGCTGTCCCTGGGACTTTGGTGTGCTGGGCTAGAACCTCAGTCTAGTGTTCAGAGGAGCTGGCAGAATGGGTTGTCTCAGCATGGAGGACCCAGAGGCAGAGCTCCCTGGCGCTTTGGGGGAGAGTGAAGTCCTTCATTCCACTCCTCCTTGCAGACCAGCTTTCCTGGTATTCACACACTGCTTTTTGTAACGCCTCAAATGAAGGCCACAGCTCAGGCAAGTAGAAGAGAGCTCCTAATAAATGAAGTCTGGTTGCCTTTGAATTTATAAAATAATCAAAGTTGCTATTTCCTGCTAAGAAGACAGGTACAGAACAGGTGATAAGCCACAGTCATTACTGTCCCCTGCTTGTTCCCTGGGCCCCTGGCCTTCTACCTTTTCTAACTGCTGTCAGAACCCTGGTTGGGGAATTCCTTTTGCCTGGCTCTCCTGGGCTTGAATGGCAACCTATATTGACAGATTTCATGCCACAGTTCTTTTTCAAACAAGATGATTAACAATGGAATAATTGGGATTGGGAAGAAGACCTTTTTAAAGCAAACTATGGAGAATAATTGATGAGTAGCGCAGTTTTATAAAACTTTTTTTTTTCTATTACCCTTTAAAAACTGTGTTGCTAACTGCACATCACACTGCATTCATATCCTGGGACTAATACTCCTTGACCTCTGCCATATGAATTAAGGTGGAAGAAGGGTCATAAGTAACAAAGTTTCGAAGTTGAATGAACCTTTTTTTTCCTGTAACTTTACTGACCATTTCCCTTTCTGTTTGAGAGATCTGTGCAGTCCTGTTGCTGAGGTTCTGTGGTTCAGGGGTGTTATCGGCGACAGAGTGCTGATTTCACTTGGGTCTGTTCTGGTTTGTCTTAATTTCTCTTTTAGAGCTTAATTTTCATTTCCAACGAATTAGGCAAGACAGAAAGTGACATTTGGAAAAGAGTGAATGGATGACTAAACATTCACCAGACGTCATTCTTGTAACAGTTAAATGGTAGTGATTCATGTCTCCATCTCTTGATAAAATATAAAGCATTAAATCTTGATTGCTAAACACACTGACAAAACTACTGAACCATGTTCCTGGTTGAGGATACCTGAAGGTCGACATTTATCTGGGATCTTTTGCTGCTGCTTTGGTATGACTTCTATCAAGATAGCTTTCGACGAGGTAGAACGTTTGCTTTCACTCTGGGTTTTCCTTGGTTTCGACAATTTTTAAGTGTTAACTGAAGGAAATCCCGTCTTGTCAGAATGTTCTTTTCAATACAAGTCGCAGTGAAATAACAGGCTAGAAAGATGTGGATCCTTCTTGATTTTAGGAAGCAAACGCCTATCGGCAACTCTCTCTGCCTGGCCTGTGTTCACGGCGGTATTTTTGCCTCTGTCACCATCCTTGGGACTAGGTACAAAAATAGGCTTATGTTCCACGTGTCACCCACCACTTCACTTCCTTTTTAATAGATCAGGGGTAAGGAGGTGAGAGGACATGGGAAGGACTGGTATGAAGTAAATAACAGTTAAATCTTTTCAGCCAGGGGCGGTGGCTCACGCCTGTAATCCCAGCACTTTGGGAGGCGGAGGCGGGCGGATCACCTGAGGTCAGGAGTGCGAGACCACCCTAGCCAATGTGGTGAGACCCCGTCTCTACTAAAAAATACAAAAATTAGCCGGGCGTGGTGGTGGATGCCTGTAATCCCAGCTACTCAGGAGGCTGAGACAGGAGAATTGCTTGAACCTGGGAGGCAGAGGTTGCGGTGAGCTGAGATCGTGCTATTGTACTCCAGCCTGGGCGACAGAGTGAGACTCCGTCTCAAAAAGAAAAAGAGTTAAATCTTTTCAGATTTCTAGGCTGGAAATCAACAGAACAAGATCTGCTAGCAGAAGTTGTTACATCTCAACTAAGTATAGACTGGAGATGAATCTGACAACCTGTGACATCTTTAAATGTCAAACCCACCGCACATCACAGATGACATCGTACCTAATGATCAAACTCCCTTTAAAATATACTTCATGTAAATACATTTTTGCGAAACCACAAGCTGTTTCTCTCAGTTTTGTTTTCAGCTGGCTTTGATAAGGAGATTGGTTGGCAGCCTACAGCTAATTAAGCAGCTTTCAAGCCAACATCAATGAAAGGTTTTAGGTGACTATCAGAAATACATTCCACTCTTCATGGTCCACCGGTATCCACTATGCCTTTTAATTGTGCCAACAGACCCTGTCAGAAGAGAATGATTTTGCACTAATCCGAGTTTACAACCAAAATCATCCTGTTTTCAGTGGTGTAGATCCAGTGTCTGTATCTATCTGTCTTATCAACTCACAATAGCATTAGCACAGGGGGCTGGATTTATGCTCTAAGAAATGCAATTCACCTTTCTAAGCTCACTTATATATATTTGTATCTAACATATTGTAAATTTCTTAAACTTGTTACACATTTAATTTTATAACTAGAAATCAATTTTATTTATTTATTTATTTATTTATTTATTTATTTATTTATTTAGTGGAAAACAGAAAATGAAGTGCAAGAGACCCTCATTTCCGGGGCAAGAATTCTGAGTTCCTTGGCTTCTTTCATTCTTGTCTGACTTTCCCCTCTCCAGTTGCAGTTATTTCTAGATTTTGGTAAATTATTCATTGCTTTAAAAAGAGAAAAAGCTCGATTTTCTAATTCTACAGTTGAGCTAGCCCTAACCTCTAAAGCCAGATTGCTTTAACAAAATTGTCATCATTTTATACATGACAGATTGGCTTCAAATAAAATATTAAATGGGAGGAAAACTATATTTTGCTTACACTTAGGAATGCCTGTAAACGTAACAGAGTTTAAAAAAAAATCTTGGTGTTTTAACAAATGCATATTGTGAAAAAGAGGAAGAATAAATTAGCTGGTTGCCTGTGAAGTAATTGTGCTAAAAACATTCATTTTTAATATATGAGAGTTCACATTTTAATTCATATACTTGCAAAAGAAAAGTGGGAATTTTTTTCTTAATGCTTTGACTATTTAAGGAAAGCTTTTGTGCTGTGCCAGTCTGCTTTTAAGAAATTCCAGAGTTACAGATACAATTGAGGGTGAACTTGAATTTGTTCCGTGGGCACGGCCTTTTCTGTTGTGGTAAAACAAAGTTAAAATGACAACGGTTCTGAAGAAAGTGCTTCAAGACCATGTCCTGTTTCACTCTTTCCAGATGACTAAAATCACCCTCATTTCCCAAGTCTTACATCGGGGGAAGAGGATATGTGGTTTAAAAGAGTGGCAAGTACTAGCTAAGGTCAGGCTTTTTCTGAATGTGAACATTCAGTTTTGCTGTATGAAGATAGGGGCAGGTATTGCAGAGTAAAATTCTCATACAGAAAATGTCTGAAAGTAACAAATTAGGTGATTACCACAGTCTCCTTATCCACTGTCATCTTTAATCGTCGTGTTTTTTTTTCAAGGCTGTTTTGTCTGTTTTTAAATGCTGATGTCTTATATAAGTCAGGCTGCTTGCTTTAAAGTACCAGAAGAGTCCTATAATACTGAAAAAATTGAAATATAAAAAAGTGAAGTAAGAATTCTGAGTCACATGTTTTAGATATGGTGTTAAACAACATAACACATTATCTTGAATGGAAGATGTTATTACCTTGGTGCTCTCATCAGTTCAGCTTGCCCAGAAGCAATGCCAATCTTTCACTGAGAATCTTTTAAACTGACCACAAATGTCCCTATTCTTCTCAATGATTTAAAATGTCCTGTGCTAACTTTTCTATCAGTCAATATATATTTTTCAGTGTTTTTACTGAGTTTTGTTATTTGCTTTTAGTTCTTTTCACTGTTTATTTGCTGGTTTATGTTTTATGAAGAAATCCACTTTCAGAAGAAATGATGACTTATTTTCTGTGGGTGTTTCCTTTCTTCACTACTTTAAGAATTTTCAAGTATAAATAAATTGTGAGAATACATATGTGTGCAAGGAGCATGGGGAAGAGTTAACTAGTTTTTAAATTGAAAGGAGGGAAATACTGGGCTGACTCTACTGGTGTTTTTCAGAGTGTTCCTCAATTTAACAAAGCAAAGCACTGAGTAGTGTTTCTTTCTAATATAGATGTTTAAAAACATCTTCTAAATGTAAGTAGCAAGGACTAATGCTCAAAGTGTTGTCTGAAAAATCTAGAAATATCTGCATGCTGTTATGAACAATTCTGTTTCTTTATGGAGAGTTGTTTGGGCTTTTTAGAAACTCATTAATTTGATTGTAAGCGCCTCACTGTTATCAGGAAAAGAAGCTTTAGAAAATGGTTTCAGAATGTGTCATTTTCTCCTTGTTTTAATCTGAGACAGTGTGTGGGCATGCTGGTATTTTAAAAGGCTAAAAATGTTGTACATATTGCTGTATCTTCAAATATGAGGGAAGATTACAAACAGAAGTTTTCTTCAAGACTCTGTCTGAAATTCTGCTTTTCTTCTCAGTAGTGATTCTTAAATTTTTACGGAGAGATCTTTCATTCTTTTTTTTTCATTTTCAATCTGTTGTTGTAATTCAGCAAAACAAATATTTTAAAAGGCAAGTCAGCTTTCTACCGTTTTGATCTTAATATTTAATGCTTTATAAAATAAAACCCTGTGTTTTAATTTTAACTAGTTTCATTCTTTTTTTTATGAAATGATTTGCGGTATTAGACTGTCATTTGGTTTCAATATTAATATATAACATGAACTACGTGGGTGTCACTTATTTTCAGTAGTAAATAACTGCTTAACCGATTACTTTACTTTAACGTAGTTCTACTGTTCTTCTTGAGCCTCGTGATCTGCATCTTCAAACAATATTTGGTGTGTGTTTTTGCAAAATAGCATTTACATACTGTGTCATTAAAAACTAGTTTCATGGTGTCATGGTGGTCGGAATCAGGGAATGTCGTGTAGTTGGTTTCAAAATCCATCAGTAGGTTAATCATTAATTATTCCTTTTCCAGGAAAAAACTGATGAGGTTGTTTCAGAATTTGAATTTACTAGAATTCCTTTTTTTTTGCATTTAAAAAAATTTTTGCATTTTAAGCTTAAAGGGGGTTAATTTGGTAAGAAAAGGTGCCTTTTCTGTTTGTATTGTGGCTTGTTCATTTTCTCATAAACTGTATTTGGTAGCTAAAATGTTGAAAGCAGTTTGGGAACAAAATGTCTGCTCAAACCATGACAAAATTGGCCACAATTTGCCGATTGGGCTGATAACAAAAGCCAGCAACACAAAATAGGTAGAAAAACAGTTTGTTCGATGATGTGAGACCACTGAAGCTCTTTTTTGCATGTTTTTTTTTTTTTTCATTCTGATGCTTATGTTGTGATGGAAATACATGAAGTCTCTGCTTACCCATTGTTTCTGATTAACTATTTCATCTTTGGATTTCTTTTAAAACTTCAGAAAACAAGCTGCCCCCTGGGCATCTGAGACAAATTTGAAATAAGAGCCAGCTCTGCACCTAAACCTTGTGTTTTCTCTAGACCCCACTTGGTTGTAAATGTCCCAAAGCTCATATTTTGATCGTTTAAAGCAGCATTTAAATTCCATTTCCCCCACCACCCCAATCTTCAACATTGAATTGTATGGCTGTTACTACACTTTTGCAAGTGTAAAACAAAAATTCTAGTTTGCAGTTTAAAAGAAAAGTTCTCTACCTGGGCATATAGTTGACAAAAATGTCAACAGCTAAAAGTACATATTGACTCTCATATTATCTTCGCAGACTGTAAGCAACTATTAATGTTTTACATGAGACAATACATTTTTTTTCAAATGATAGAACGAGATAACAGCCTCCTCTCCCTTGCCTCTGCTGTTGTAACTTCTCATACCTTGTGTTGCCTCTGTGTGTGTGATGGTCTTATTTTTTTGGTCTTAAAAATCAGATACTCCAGGACAATAATTAGGATGAGGTTTATGTTTCTACTTATCTAATCTTTGTTTTCACAAATAAATACAAATAACTCAAACTGAAACTTGATGGCTTTGGTGATAATATAATAGCAGCCACGGGGAAATTTTCTTCATTTTAATGTTCTTTCACAACCCACATTCAGTTTCGGTAGGAAAATTATTAACCTTTTCAACAGCATGCTGAAATATGGGTTCACAATAGACTCTTGAGTATGATTTGCAGGTTTTGGTTCTATTTTGAGATTTTGGTGTACAGTTTTTCTTTTTTTCTCTCTTTCTTTCGTTCGTTCATTCTCTCATACCAATTGCTTTCTTTGACACCAATCGCAATGACTTAAAATCCTTCAGTTGATATCTTTTTAATGTGTGCACGTTATACAGTGTTTGCATTTATTTTTTTATTATGAGAAGGGAGAATTCCTATTTCCTTCTCTCCTGCTGATTGGTTCTATGAAAGAGGACATATTCTTTATTCTCACTGTTTTTCTCCACTCTAATCCTCATGTGGAGGTTGTGTGTCCTCCAGCCCCATTTAAAAAAATCCAGTTGAGCCACATTTCCCCGAGGGCACCTGGCTCCATGTCAGGCATCAGATCTGACTCCTGTCTGCCTCCAGTGGCCTCGTGTCTGTGTCCATCACACCAAAGCAAGTCCGCCCTTTTGGGCTTGCTGTCCTGAAGGTCTGCACAGCCTCAGGCTTCCATGGAAGGCCTGGGTGGCGGTGTCTCCATAGCTGACTGCTGCTGGGGCTGCAGGTCTGGAAGGGCTATTGGAGGGAGGTGATCATGATTTTGTAACTCTGGCTTCTTCACCTGAAACACACACAAGGGCAGGACCTGGGGCCAGAGAGGCAGGTGAATAGGAGGATCTCGGATAACAGTTTCTGTTTTAGGTGTCCCCTTCTCCAAGTCTGGCTGGGACGGCCACACCTGCAGGGAGGGCCCTGATTGGAGTCGTGGTCCTGTCCCACATCTGGCAAGCCTGTGCCTCATGTACTCACAGTCACCATTTTTGTTTGAGCCCCACTGATCCTAAGTCCCCACCCCCCCGCAGTGCCCTACCCTACCTGTTCCCACCATCCCTGCAAAGTTGAATATGGAAACTGAGAGACACATATTTTATCTGTAACAAATGTGGACATTTCCAGTATTGTAGCCTGGGTTTTTTTTTTTCTTCTTCTTCTTCTGCTTCTCATACTTCCTGTATGAGGTTAGTTTTTTTAAAATGATAAACAAACTATTTTTTTTTTCAACTCTTTTGGGAGGCCTGGTTGTCTAGTGCCTCCTACCTGTGTTGTTGTGAGCCTTTTGCTGGTGCTGTCTACCTGGGCACAGAGGTCGGTGTGAGCAGAGCCTGAAAGTGGGAGTGGGGGATGTGGTGTTTTGCACAGGGTTGCAGTGAGGAGGGTTGAGCTGGTGAAAACACTTCTGTTCTCCTATTTGAGAGAGATGCAGCAGAATTCGTGGCTGTCATGTTCTGTGCAGGCAAAATGAGCTGAAGGCTGGAAGGCAAGGGGGATGGGGCAGGGGTGGAGCATGGCTAGAAGAGACATTTGATGTTTAGGGAGAGATCAGTGGTGCAGATTGAATATCCCACAGTGCTCAGTCCTACGCTGTGCCGATCAGCAACATCTGGAAAAGGAGATTAAGGGATGAAGCGTGCCAACATTTCTCCCCAGGTCACCCCAAAAATGAGTTGAAAATTCTGGATGGCTTCTGAGCTGCTTGCTCTTTCCGCCCCCAGTCGGGATCTCAGGGGAGAGCGTCCGGCAAGTAGCTTGGGTACAGTTGACTAAGTCTGAACATCAGTAGCCAGCCGCATAGCCAACCTGCAGCCACCCATGGCCCTGCATACAAGAGTGTCACTAGGAGCAGATATCACTTGCCACTGGTGGTTGTGTGTATCTGAATCACCTGGACGCTGTGAAACACACATTCCTAGGCCCCAGCCCCAGGGTTTCCTTCTTAGAATATGTGAGGTGAGGCCGGAGAATTTGCATTTCTAACAACTCTCAGGTAATGAGATGCTGCCAGTGCTGAAACTCCCATTGAGAACCGCAGCCTAGAGCCAGGGTGCTTGAAATGCCTAAAAACCATGTCTACTGGAGTCTGCAAGTTGACTCCACTTTTTTCCTAATGTCCCTTTGTGTACCCTACCACAAACTTAGAATCCACACCAGCCTCTCAGAAGGCCTTTTGCATTTCTCAGTAACTGCACAGCAAGGTTCCCTGTCATCTTGGCCTTTTACCATGTCCATCAGACTATAAAGTGGCTAAAATGTTTTTGAGGTTTGAAAAACCTCAAAAATGGGGTTTATTTTACAGATAGTGAAAGAGTCAAGCTGTAGTGTGTGGTATGACTAGACTAGGAAACGATCTACCAAGGGCCAACCCTTGGGTTGCTGCCCCTTGACAATTTCCACCTTTATTATAAACTAAGGGAGCTGTCATAGGTTCTTCCCTATATAGAGCACTCTTGACGTAAGTGACACCATCTTAGAAAAAGACTCCATCTTACATGTCAAAAGGCATCATGCCAACAGGGAACAGATGGCCACCTAATCAATAAAGACCACACCCAACCAGATAGGGACATCACTAGCCCTCTTCTACTATCAGTCCTTGCCAGATGTCTCAGGGCTATAAGAAGAGCAGGATTTCGCCAGCTTGAGATGGTCGTCTTAACAGAGCCTTGCTCTGTTGTTGCTCGTGATCAGCACCCGGCATCTGCTGCCAAAGACTGTGCCCACATCGAAGACTCTTGATGTCTGTCTGGAACAGGCCAGGACACTCTCATCCACATTGCTCTCATTGGATTGGCTCATTAACCCTTTCTTCTATCCCCTTCTCACTCTTTTTTTTTTCAAAGCCACATTTATGCTCTTTTATCCCCTTTCTCTCGATGTTAAATGTTACTGTTTCATGTGGAATGTTTAATATAGCATTTATATATTGATTAAGTTAAGGACACTGCTATGTATGGTTTGCAATATTGACTGACTTGCAGAGTGGCTTGAGCCTGAGTGCTCACAGCTCTGATTACCAGTTGAACAGGACGTACTAAGGAGAATCACTTCCTTGGGAACTCCATGTAACTTGTGGCTTTTGTGATTGAAATAGCATCAGTAAAAGTCTGACCCTGTGGAAAGACACAAATGTGCATGGACCTGGCTATGTCTGACTTTGTGCTGCTCAGGACACTCTCTGTAACCAAAAGTGAGCAAGCCTGGAAGACTCAGGGGGTCAGATGTTTGAAGGGGCTGCTGAGTGTCCCGGCAGGCAGCATCACCATCAGTTTGCTGCATGGAAGGCTGTGTGCCTCTATTTCCCTGCTATTTGTTGAACTCCCTTGAGCTCCGGTCCTTCCTAAGTGAGAGAGATGATCCCAATAGCACCAACCTGAGAGGGCTGGGGAGATGTTTGAAGGAAAGCTTGGCTGGGGAGCTGTAGCTGACCTGTGGTACATGCTCCGTAAATGGTAGCCAGGAGGACCCGGGTGTGTGTCCTGGGACTGTCACACTCTGCTGACGGGGGTATTGAAAGTCCCCACTCAAAGACACAGAATCTTCCTGACCAAGTGTAGGTCTGTAATGATGCGTGGAGCACTTTGCAGAAACTGCTTCTCAGGGGAGGTCCCCTTGAAAAGGTGCTAAGTCTGCTCAGAGATACGTGGCTGGAGCTCTAGACGCAGGAGCCTCTGTCAGAGACAAGGGCAGGGGGACTCAAGTGCTGCTGCCTGGCTCCCCTGCCCTGACAGCTCTAGCAGCACACGAGTCTGATTTATACAAAGAACCCATCTCATATCTCCCTAAAATTAGTCTGTGATAAGCAATATACATTTCCTGAGTGTGCGGTCTAGGTTTTAATATTCTGAAAAATAAAAACAGTGGACTCCTGAGAGCTGAACAGTTTGGTTGTTACTGAGCAGGCTCCATCCTCCTTGGCAGTTCTTTTGAAATCTCAAAAAGTTGGCTTCCTATACTGTTAGAATCTGATGTGAGTCAAGATGGACAGGGTGTGAGTTCCTCACTCGTCCCTTTTCTGTGCATTGAGGAAGACCTCGGTGCTGCCAGTGGGGCAGAGGAAGCTCAAGTGTGTTTTTGCTTGAAGCTGGCTGGAAGCTCTGGCTTGGGCTCTCAAGCAGTGAGGTATTGGCAGTTCCTTGGATGTCACAGCAAATTGAAGCTTGCGGTCTTCACTTCCTCCTACCTTGAGACTTACTGCGCAGAAAGTAGAGGCTTGGATGGTTCAACTTCAGGGGCAAAACAGCCTGCCTTGGGGGTGGGACTGGGGGTATGCGTCTGTGCCACTGCTTCTCTCCCCTTGTCAGTTTACCATGCCAGCAGCCTTCTGTCTGTCATCAGGAACAGAAAGAGCATGATTTGGGAGCTAGCTGGGGAGCTTCCTGAAGGTTGCCTGAGCTGCATTTGGGGCCCCTGATGAGGGCTTCTATTCAGGGTGATGCGTGTGACCCTGAGGCCATCTCTCAGATCTGGGGGGAAGTGAGGTTGTGTGCCCACAGTGGGGAGACCTACCTGGCGGCTCATCAATATTAGATACCTGCAGGAACAGCAGGTCAGCCAAGCCAAAGAGTAAGAGTGGCCCTGTCTGTGACTAGATGCTTCTTCAGGGCTGCCTCAACACTGGAGTGGCGCTGGTGGTCTCCACCCACTCCCAGTGTACACTGGCGTCTAGGAAGCCATGTGTGTGATCGGCTCTGAATTAGGGGCAAAACTTTTAGTTCTCAGATGAACTGTCGTGGGTTTCTTCAGTGATAACTAGACAGCCAGGCCAACATGGAGTTGATTCATCCATGCAAAACCTCCCAGACAAGGCATTGCAGTGGAGAACTGGAATTCAGAGTCTTCTCAGCTTTGGCCAGAAGCCAAAGGTAGGAGAGGTAGGAGAGACCCAGGTCCTGGTCCCAGCTGTGTCCCATCCAGAGTGACCTTGGGAAGGTTGCCAACTTCCCTTTTCAGTGAGCCTTGCTTTCTTCACCTGCAAGGTGAAGGTTGGTTGGATGATCCGTAAGGGCCGGCCACCTCTCACTCTGTGACTTTGGCCCAAGGTCCACATGGTTGGGTGTTCCATACTGTAGCCCTCCTGGGCTATTACATTTTGGTTTTTCATTGCACTCAGAAGTGGGGGTAACTGGTGAGGGGCACGGGTTGGTAAACCACCTCTCTATTTCAGTGATGAAACTAAAGAAACCAGGTTTCCCCTTCCACCCCTACCAGCCACTGATGCATTACTTAGTTCCTGTTTCTCTTTGCCCACCCAGGAAGGCACTGCGTATGAAATCCTGGGCCCAGATGCTGGACTTTAAGTCACATTAGAAAATGCTAGCTCATAGGACTCAAAATGGGAAGCTGGCTTTCCCAACAGATTCATCTGGGCAGCGTTCTTCCCAGAATGTGTAGGAATCATGGGGCCAGGTCCGTCAAGGCTCAGGAAGCTCAGTTTTTCACTGTCACTAGCCAATGAGGCCTTTAAGGAAAAAACAAACAAGACTGTAGGAGTTTGTATGGATCCGTTAACTCACTTGTACGAGACATTGGGAAAGATACGGGGGGTGGGCGGGGAAACAATACAGAGTTTCAAAAGATAAATAGAGACTGTCATAATCACCACATGTCCTGGCAGCCAGGGCTACGGGGTCAGGAGAAGCTTTATTCCCTGGCCTGCAGCACTGCCAGAGACCCTAGGAGGAGGAGAGCTCCACCAGGCCCTGCAGGCTGGGCAGCCTGCCTTCGGCCACATTTCCTAACACCACTCAGCAGAACCCTCCCAGCAAAGGCCAGTGTGCAAAAAATGTTATGCCCCATATATGTTCGGGAAGTGCACAATAATTTAAACAGCTTTCTTATTTCTTAACTTCTCTGGGTATTTTGTGTGCTACTGTATCTTGTGAATGAATCTCAAGAAGAAGGATGAAGCTTTTCCAAAATCACATCCCTTCATCTCATTTTACAGAAAAATTTGTGCCTAATATTAACCAAAGGAAATGGGGAGCGGCAGGGCCAGTGGGTTTTCATGGTGAACTCAAGGTTGCATCTTGGCCAGGTTGCATGTGGAAGGGACAGCAGGGTTCCCAAGGAAGCTTTGCGTGGTCATGGGTAGAGCCATCCCTTCTTCATCCATAGTGAATGTGGCTGGAAATAGCGGGTAGTCTTGGATTTGACCTCCCTCCCATGGAAGTGCTGTCTCCAGCTCGCTCCTGGAAAAACTGCTTTCTCCCCAAAGTGTGTCTGAGCAGCAGATTTAAGCATGAAGTTGGTTTTGTGGGGCTACAGTATGGACTTTGGGAAGATGGTGCCATCTGTATTTCTGATTCTACCGTCCCTCTGTCTGTCTTTGGAAGTATCCTTTCACTTGTTTGGGAGACTGAGAATGATTTTCTGCAAACAGTGAGCCAGACCATGCTGGTCTCAAGCAGCAGAGCAGTTATTAACAGAATCACAGTCTTTCTGGAGCTGCTGTCAGTCCTGTGCTGTCCTCAGGGCCTTTGCTTGGTCAGGGGCCCCCCACTTCTTATCTACCCTTCCCTCTACCTCACCGAGGTGGCTAGGCCCAGGTGTATTGTGATTATTTGATGTACCCGGGAGGCCATGTCTCCCGGGGAGGCCCAGGACCTCACTGGGCTGGAATTCCACGGGGATCTCTCATTGGGTCTCTTTGGGCCTTTGGAGAGGGGAGTGCAGGGCACCACCTGGGCAAACACCTGTGCCATCCTGTAAGTCCTTGTGTGACTCTTCATCCAAGTCAAAAGGGGCATGTAAGGGAAGAGCCTCAGGGCCCATCAGGAGTCAGACCCTGACCAGGAAGTCAGAACTGAATCAACTTTTCAATAAACACACAGGCTGGCCCCAAACAAAGCAGCAGGCTTTTGGGAACATCTGCCTTTTCAGTCTCTTCTGAATTCTGTTTATGTGGACACCCCATGTCCCGCACCACCATTGCCGCCAGTAATGTTTGTTGCTTGTCAATATTTGAATAGATGCTGATAAATTTGATTCTCTGGCTTATTGTGGCATTCATGATATGTCTTTCCCTTTTCAGTTTCCATGTACTAGAGCGACTGTCAGTGTGGCTGGCAGTGACCTGTGTTTTTCATGCATGTTTTTGTTTCAGAATAACTGGGAGATGAAACAGGAAGCTCTATGACACACTTGATCGAATATGACAGACACCGAAAATCACGACTCAGCCCCCTCCAGCACCTCTACCTGTTGCCCGCCGATCACAGCCAGAATGCAGCTGAAAGATTCCCTGGGGCCTGGTTCCAACCGCCCGCTGTGGACTCTGAGGCCTCTGCATTTGCGGGTGGTCTGCCTGTGATATTTTGGTCATGGTCTGGTCAGGTCGGTTTCCCATTTGTCTGGCCAGTCTCTATGTGTCTTAATCCCTTGTCCTTCATTAAAAGCAAAACTAAAGAAAACAGAATTGTTTGCTTATTAGCTATCTTTAAACACTGATTGAAAGGATATCGAATAGTGTTTGAGGGAACCCTGGCACATCCACACAGCTCATCTGACATCTTTAAATGTGTGTTGGGCTTGACTCTCTCATAACTCAGCCACGCTTGCCTTGCTGCTTCTCATACCTCTCCAGATTGCTGTAGAGTCAGTGTGGGCAGACTGACATTTGAGAGAAACGTCGGGCTTCATCTGGAAGCCTCTTTCCACACCCACCCTGATCGTGGCCTGTAAACTGTGACCCCAAGATCTCCATTAACCTTGGGCTTTCCACTAGAGACATCTGCCATCTCTGCTGCCTCCCTCCCCTCACACATCCTTTACTGCTTCACTTATTCATCCCGTAAGGATTTCTTAGGGGCCTGCTGTGCGCTGGGTTCTGGAGACAAAACAGTGGATGGGACCAGCTCAGCCCCAGTCCCCACCCAGCACCTCTAGACAAGTCTGAGTGGACTCTGCTAAAGAAGTGTTGGGTGCACTGCACAGTTCATCATGGTCGATGGCTCCATCCCATTTCACTTAGATGCCCCAATTTCCTAAATGCTTTCTTGAACTCCGACACTCTGGGACCGGCACCTGAACAGTCTATAAAACGGTGAAATGTCGAAGCATTCCTTCTGTGTAATCCCACTCTCTTCCCCAACCTCAAGCAGGACAATTTGACCCCCTCCTGAGGACATGGCCAGACAGGCCATTAGTAGGAGCCTTCTAGAACTTTCTGGCAATCTTCACTTTTAAGCTTAGCAAACATCTAAGAATAATTTTAAATGACCATGTTTACTCTTTTGTACTTGTTGGAATTAGTTTACCAATAGGCCATGATGATGATCACAAAACCCCCTATGTACATGCACAGTGTTCATTGCAATGCGTATCCAGGTCTCAATCCAAATGTCCCCTTCTCAGGGAGAATTCCCTGAGCACCATGTCCTGAGAGAACCCTCCTTCCTCCCCACCATTTCTATCTTGTGATTTTATTTTATTTTATTCATAGACTTACCATTATCAGCACTTATCCTGAATGTTCAATTATTATCTGTCTGTCTCTCACTCCACTCCCAAAAGGCAGACTGTGGTCTGTCTTATTTCCCGGTCTGTCCCCGGCGTTTGAGATCTGAGCCTCATCAACAACTATGTGCTGACTGGGTTCATCCTCTTATTACTTCTCAGGCACACTGAGATGCTGAGCAGCCCAGTGCTCTGACCATGTTTGGTGGATAAGGAAACTGATCTGAGTCTGGTGAATGGTCTCACTAGGGTGAGGACCCAGGCTTTCCTCTGGGACATCACCCAGCAGAAAAGGGTGATTGTGAACTCTCTACTGTCTGAACAGTCAGGTTCTCATCAGAAACCAAGCTTTGCCTTGCCGATAAACTTCCTAAAGTTTACGTAATTTGCCGCCATCCTGGAAGATAAAGACCACTGTGTTGTGGAGGGAAATAGCCTCAGCTGGGCGTCTCTGGATGCTACTTTCCCCAGCAGAACACTGAGAAGATCAGATGAGATGAATACAAAGATTCCACCCTGCCCTGAGTTTCTAACTGGCTCTACCTGAGTTTCTAACTGCCCTGGTTCTACCTGGCTAGGTTCTAGCAGAAGAGAAGGAAGTATACAAGGGTAACATGTGCAAGGGCAGTGTACAAGGGTAACATGGGCATCAGGGACAATCCTCCTGAGGATGTGAGGAGCCAGGCCCAACTGTGGGTTGGCAGACCTGCCCCAGGGGTTGCTCACACACACACATAACTCCGGCCCCTCTGGACACACCCTTGCCCAGGTGCAAGGGGCTCCACTGGGAAGAACATCTCCACCCAAGTGATCACTCTTCCTCTGTGTTTTTGAGCAGGATGAAACCACATTCTCTAACCATTTCCCAGTCTTACCCCCAGCATTATTTATGACCTCAAAAAGATGGAAGTCACAGGTGCAGGGAGGACCAGACATAACCCATATGATGCCTGCAGGATAGTTAGTTCACAAGGATATTAGGAGAAAGAGCAACAGAGAAGTAACCACATAATTCTAGATGGTTAAGGCAATAGTTCTGACCCTGGCCAGACATTAGAATTACCCAGGGGTTATAAAAAATCCAGACACCCAGGATCCACTTGGACCAATCACAAAACAGAATCTGGGGATTGAGGGGGTGTAGACATCAGTATTTTTTACAACTCTGCAGGTAATTTCAATGCATAGCCAAGACTGAGAAACATTGGTCTCTCAGCATACCATCCAATATGGTAGCTGTTAGCCACAGATATCTACGGAACATTGAAAATGTGGCTTGTACAACCAAGGGACTGAATTTTTAAATTCCTTTTTATTTTAAATTTAAATATCCACATGTGACTTGTGGCTGCCATATTGGACTGTGCGGATACAGAACATGTCTACGGTCACAGGAAGTTCTACTGGCTAGTGTGGTCCAGGGGAAACTGGAGTCCTATAACTGCCAAGTGAAATCCTGCTGAGTCTGAAGGGACTTTAAGGTAATTCCGTCTGTTAACTTCACTAACAAGCCCTCCTGTCTTGGGTTTGCTGTATATTTTCATCTATGTTTCAAGGCAGGGCTTGTGCAGCAGCAAGGGTGACAAACTTTCAAAGCACTGCACTATAGGATTGAAAAGCATTGAAAATACGGTTATGCACTCACTAATGTCTCAGTCAACAATGGACTGCATATACAATAGTGGTCCCATAAGATTATAATGGAGCTGAAAAATTCCTATCACCTAGTGATGTTGCAACTGTCATAATGTTGTAGCACAATGCATTATCTTTTCTGTGTGAAGACATGTTTAGATGCACATATTCTTATCATTGTGTTACAATTGCCTACAGTATTTAGTGCACTGAAATGCTGTACAAGTGTGTAGCCTAGGAGCAATAGGCCATACTATATAGCCTAGGCATGTAGTAGGCTATGCCATCTAGGATTGTGTAAGTATACTCTGATATTCGCATCACAAAGAAATTGCCTAACAATGCATTTCTCAGACTGTATCCCTCTCATTAGCAATGCATGATTGTATCTGTAAAAATCTAAGGCCCAGACCTCAGTCTTTTGGTGTTCATTCTGCTGGTTTACTCAGTATGCATCTTTGAAGACCCAGTCCTAGAAAGAAGCTTTCTAAATTATTGTTTAATTAGTGTAATCCAAGAATTTACGAGACTTTTGGAAAAGCAGAGCGCTAGAAGTGCCACCTTTCGGAGATCACGGATTTAGTCAGGTGGCCCAGCAAACTCGACTCGTTGGGGTTAGAGATGGAGAATTAGAACCAAAGCTGAATCACTTTCTGCTTATCACTCATAGTCTGCCAGATTTTCTTCTTTTGTTGGAGGGAAAGCACCTTACAACAAATAATAATACTATTTTGAATTTCAGAGCTTTCCCTTTTTCAAAGCACTTTACCATCTCTGACTTATTTTGTCCTCCTAACAAGGCCATAAGATAAGGAAGGGAGGGCTTTTTAGAGCCTGTCTAACACCCTAAGACAGAGCTTAATATTGCTGAAAGCATTGAAAAATATAGGTTTTGTTCTCTCATCCCTGGCCACACTCAAGTACTTAGTGGCATAACTTGAAGCAAACTGACATAGATTTTTAATCCTACAGTGGACTGTGTTTTTAATAGACACTAGAGCTTCACATTTGTTCTCTTTGGTTCCATCCCGGGTTTCTAACCCTTGTGCCTAAATTTTGGGGGGCCATTTCTTCCGCAGAGCTTTGTGTGATCTGCAGATTTGGTAAATATGCCTTCATTTACCATGTCTCCTTCCAAGGTGGGTTTCACCATGTTGGCCAGGATGGTCTCGATCTCTTGACCTCGTGATCCACCCGCCTCAGCCTCCCAAAGTGCTAGGATTATAGGTGTGAGCCACCGCACCCAGCCTCCAAGGTGTTTTTTAAATGGTGAATGGGACAGAACACAGGACAGAGTCCCATGGCTCTCCATGAAGAAGGTCCTGTGTCACTCCAAAGGATGTTCCCTGTGCAGAACCAACCATGCTAGGCTGACACCCTCACTTTTGGGTCCCCAACCTTCTCATGGGTAGAGCTGCAGAGAGTCATTTCAAACCACACTTGCCTGTGGGCAGAAAGCACGGAATTGTCTGTCCAACTGGGGACACAGGAGCAGCCTGGCTGTCTGCAGCAGCTGCAAAGGGAGCAAAGGCAAGCAGGACTTCCATGAGCTAGGAGGTGGCCTTCTTTGGAGATGAGTGTCCTGCCAATTGCAAGTCCTCCTGGTCACACCATCATCTGGCCCATCTTTTGTATCTTAGATCGGATAGGGTGAGAGGTTTTCAAAGGCTTTACTGAAATCAAGACACACTTTCTGGGGCATTCCCCTAATCGACTGTTCTGGTGAAGCTCGTCAAAACAGGAAATGAGGTTAGCATGGAATGACTTTCTCTTAGAGAACTTATATTGCTTCCTTGAGACCACCACTTTCTTCCCAAAAGCTTGCGAGCCTTATTTCGTGTCTCTTTTAGGTTTTCTTGGAACTTGGAGGAAGTCTGTTCTTCTGTAGTTTTTAGAATCCATTCCTCTGGAAAATGGTGGTGGCATTTGCTTATTCCCAGCCTTCCAGACTGTCTCCCTTTTTCTCCAGTATCTCTAAGATGTTTGCAAGTTTGTCTGAAGTGACATCTGCACGTACTTGAACTACAGCAAGAATGGGATTGAGCCACATGCTCTGTGCCCACGACCAGGCTGACAGGGCCACATGTGGGCTCTCTGACATGGGCTTTAGGCAGCTCCTTCCCCTGAGAAGCTGTTGGATCCACATGTTCTCACTGTATCAAAAATGGCAGGAGGAGAAAACTAACCTGGTGGAGATGAAACTTAGTGGGAACACTCCGCTTTCCTCCCCTGCTCCGTGTGTGAGCACTTGGCTCAGAAGTGCACTGTGGCTGAGACAGCCCTACCTGGCTTCACCTAAGCCTACCCCCGTGTTGAGTTCTTTAACTTAGTTATCAAAGCAGCAAGGGTTTCAGATCTAGACAAGCTGCATCATGCTTATTTTTGCTGAGGTTTTCTGACAAATGGCTCTACTTGAAATTTCCAGATTTAAATGTCTGTTTTATTAAAACTAAAGTACTTTTGAGTCATATTTGCTTTTATGTAGTAGAAGCAAGTAGAAGATAGTCCATGGGAAGGAATAGCGGGCTTTGCCTCACAGGTGTTTAGGGAGGACTGCTGTCTCCAATGCAAGACCTGGATTACCTTTTAGAGATCCACCTACCCCTCATGTTGCTGGAATCATGGTCTGTTTCATGCTTTACGTGACTTAGCAGGATCTTGAAAGCTGTCCTGAGTGCCCATACTGGAATGGGGTAGATTTCAGTTCCCTCTCCCTCAGTCCCACGTGAACCTCAGCCTCACTCTACTCGGGTCTAGGGTACTTAGTGTGTTCAGTGATGATTGTCTACGTAGATGGATTGATAAATGTACACCTTTATAATCATCCCAGCTACCATCTAAGGTTCTAGCTTTCTCTGGAGACATTTTTGGTGGTTTACAATGTTATTTTCCAGTGTGCATAGGAGGCCCCAGAGGCAAGGTGATCACCCCTTTGTTTCAGTTAAGAAAACTGAGTTTTAGTGAGGACAATCAATTTTTCCCATATCACGAAACTGGTCATGTGATGCTGCATCCCATATTTAAGTCCAGAGCAGTGAGCTTCTCCCTATCCCTCTATTATGCTGCCATTTTGTATTTTGTAGGTGTGTAAAATCAAATGTCATTCTTCCTTAAAAAGGACTGTGAACAGTAAGCAACAGTTGGGAAGGGTGACACCAGACAATGGCTGAAAACAGGGCGACTGGAAGTTGACTGATGGGTGCTGAGCGCTTGGCTCCCCTTCCTGCTGCAGACCCCACTGGAGTCTCCTCAGAAGGGGACACTGGTGGCCTCCATTGGCCCTGCCTCGCACCAGGGCTGTGTGAGGATCTACATGGGCTGGGATGAGGGTGGATGTTGTTCTCTGAAAACTGCCCACTACTCAAAAGTGATGTTGTGGCTGGGCATGATGGCTCACAACTATAATCCCAGCACTTTGGGAGGCTGAGGCGGGTGGATCACGAGGTCAGGAGTTCAAGACCAGCCTGGCCAACATGGTGAAACCCGGTCTCTACTAAAGATACAAAAAATTAGCCAGGTGTGGTGGCGCATGCCTATAATCCCAGCTACTTGGGAGGCTAAGGCAGGAGAATCACTTGAATCCAGGAGGTGGAGGTTGCAGTGAGCCGAGATTATGCCATTGCACTCCAGCCTGGGTGACAGGGTGAGACTCCATCTCAAAAAAAAAATAAATAAAATAAATATAAATAAATAAATAAATAAATAAATAAATAAATAAATAATTAAATTGATGTTGCTGGGTCAAAAAGAGAGAGGCCCCACCCTGACCCCCTAGCACCAGAATCTGCATTTCCACAAGATCCCAGGGGGCTGTCACAGTTGCTAGCTCTGCTCTTTATGCTCGCCTCAGCTAGGTGCTGAGTACCTGTTAGAGGAGTGAATTCGGTCTTTATTCTTCAGAGGCGCTGGTCAGAGGGTGGAAACATCAGACAGGGACTCCTGGGCCCCCAGGCAGGCCTCCATGGAGATGGAGCGGGGGATGGAACATTTGAGAATTACCAACATGCAGCAAGTAAATTAGTGAGAAATGAGTTCCACCTGCCAGAAGGGAATCTCAGAAGGGAATGCACAAATCAGGAAAATATACCATCAAAAACTACGACTCTTCTACCTCCAGCGCTCGCCACCAATTCCTATCCCATTATTTTATATCCGAGAGGGTTGATAGGCAGCAGACACACTGATTCTGTAAGCATTGTCCCTAGTCCCTGTAGGCAAGGTGACCATGCACCCGAGTTCACTCAAGGTGGTCCTGTCCATGCCTATTAGAAATGAGTTCATAATTCCTTTCAGCTCCACCTTTCACTCTCAAGCGTGCCCTCGCTTGACGATTCCTATCTGGCTTGGATACCCTCACTTATATTACCTTATATCTGCTATTATATTTCCCCAAGAAGTTGCTTTACAAACACTGACTCCTCAACGCACGGTCATCTCTAAAAGGAAGGGTGTTTGGCAGTTCCTCGACAGTTCTGGAAAGGCTGCCTTACTAGAAACAGAGTCAGCCATGGGGGGGTGAGAACGAAAGTGTGCACTCAAGCATGTGTGTGTTCGGGGTGTGTGGGTATGGGTGTGTGACATGGTCATATGGGTTCTGTGTACCTGCATGTGTGACACAGGTGTGGGTGCAGAAGAGGACACGGGGTATCTGGTGCATGGGTGCCTGTATGCACGTGGGGTGGTTGCGTGCATCTGTGAGTGCACATCTATGGTATGTATGTATGCTTGTGCATACATGCCTGTGTGTTTTGCATGTGTGGTGTGGTAGCTGTGTGGGAATGCATGGGTGGATATAAGTGTGGGTGTCTTAGTGGATGTGTGCATGGATGTAGTATGTGATGTGGCTGGATGTGGGTATGACGTGTGCAGTATGAGAGTAGGGTTCTGTAGCGTGTGTGTGTATGCAGTATGTATATTTGTGATACATGTGCATTGTGTGTGGCTGGGGGTGGGTGTCTATGTTGCATATGGAGTGAGGTGTTTGTGATGTGTGTGGGTGTGTGCGGTGGGTATATGCTGGTACCTGTGCGCATGTGTGTTGGTGTGTGGAGTGGCTATAGGTGACATGTGATGCCATGTGTGCTTCCTGAGCTTGTTTGTGGTTGTTCCCAGACCCACTGCAGACTCAAGCATGGCTCCACATGGCACCACCACAGGATAAGCCTCTGTGTGTTTGCAGTATGTATGTTTGTGGTATGTCTATGCCCTGGGAGCTGGTGGGGAGGAGGGCCTCACCCTTGTCTGTCCCTGGGCATCCACTGTGGCTGCACTGGGAAGCCACTGGGTGCAATGGTGTTGCTGTGTGGGACGAGGCCTCAGGCCCACAGGCAGTGAGCATCGACCAGATCCACCTAGCACCCTGACTGTTGAGGATGGGCCCTGGGCTGTGTCTCTCTAGCCCAGCTAGCTCCTGCTGCATAGTCAGGCCTTGGGAGGGAGGAATCACTGAATGGATTTCCTTTCTCCTGCCCTGCTTGGATAGGGGCACTTGTGGATGCTTCTGGCTCCAACTTTTGTGTGCAGTGACTGTGATGGAGAAGCAATGAGCTCCCTCTCCAGCCTTCTGGGCTGCTGGCATTCCCAATATGTCTCTCCCTGGGGACACTCTCAATGAGGCCAATTCTGGGCTGCTGGGGGCTTTTCTTTCTGTCACTGTCGGGCCTCCACAGGGATCTGCCTGGCTGCAAGATGCTGATGGGTGGAGGGGTGGCCCATCTGGCCTCCAGAAGCAGGAGCTCCCTGCCCACTGCCCGCATGGCCCTCAGCCCTGGCCCTCACCTGTTGCCCCTCTGGAAGAACGTTGCTCTTGTTAGCTAACAACCACCTGACTTTCCTTGATCTGTCTCTCCCTGAGGCAAGAACGACCTAGGTCTGAAGACTGAAGATCAGTGCTGGGGCCCCTCTTGGAAGGCTGAGGAAGTGGAGAAGTGCCCAGGTCTAGTCTGCTTAGCCTCCTGCTAGTTGTTGGAGCTCTTTGAGCGTTGGTTTCCAAACCCATAAACTGGGAGAATGACACCTACCCCAGCAGCACAGAGGGATCTTTGCAATAATGCGAGAACCCACTCAGCATGATGCCTGGCACGAAGCACAAACCCAATAAATGGTGGCTATTATCACTATTATTTTAATTCATAGATTCAAATATTGAGAATGAAATAAATATATCAGAAAGTAGTAGCATCGTGCCATCAGAAAAATACTCTGATGGGGTCCTAGCAATCTTATCCATGAAAATAAAATATCAAAAGAAAGACAAGACAATCTAGAAAGAAGGGATGCCGGCAGTCTTAGAAAAAACAAAAAAACAAAAACAAACAAACAACAAAAAACAAAACTGGTGGCAGAGAGTGAGACAACAGGAGCAAATACAGGGCCAGCCAGCCAGACACTGCCTCCTCTCCCTTTGACAGGCAGGACAGGGGCCCGCTCCCAAATCTGCAGGGTCAGACGCAGTAGATGAACAGTGATTTGCCTGAGTGTAAATATTGTAATGTCTTTCTTTTCTTGAACTTTTAACCTTGCTGGTAAACAGGGTGCATCCAGAATTGTTTTTCTGAGAACTGACTTTTGAGGAAATAGGGGGGAAAAGGGTTTTTATTAGCTAATTTTCAGTCTTGTGCATGACTCAAAACCTTCTTATTCTGTTTCTTAACTTTGCTTCAGGAGACACTTGGCCCAAACATAGCTTTGTTTTTAATTGATGAAAGAAAAATCATTACAATGTGTAAGTATGCCAATTCAAACATGGCAAAACTTTCAAAGGCAAAGCAGGGGTGGGGAAGTCATTCTGAAGAAGATTTCTGAGACAAGAAAAACAACCAATCCAAATCCCCATTTGTGTTTTCTAATGAGAAACTCCTCACACGCCATTGTCCTGCTGACCCCAGTCTTACCTTGACCACCTCGCCCCGTTTTTATCTGTTATAACTTCTGAGATATTGTAATGGAAGTATAGAGTAAGCTTGAGATACACTGTCAGCATTCAAGGTGCTGCCTGCCTTTCTCCAAGCAGGAGGCTGACACAGCCGCTTTTATTTACAAATGCCGTAAATTGACTGTGCAGGATCCTTTCGTGAGAAAGGAGAATAACGGCAGGGAACCATCCCAGCAAAACGAAGGCCTGGGCTCCACCGCCAGCTTTTCCCTCGAAGGTCATATTTCACCTCTGCCCTGTAATTTCCTGAATTGTTTAATGAAGATGTGACTTCTTGACTTCCAAGCTTCATGGAGGTGTTGTCCAAACACAAGGTCCATAAAGTGCTTTGGAAGGTTTGGAGAAACAAAGAAACACTCTTGATCTGAAGTTGTGATGGAGTCTCCTCAACATTGTAGCTGATGGTGGCGAGTGCTGGAGGGTTCATCAGACCTGACAGCAACCCCAGCCTTCAAACCACTCTCTCCCCTCACTATTCATATCTGCATTTGTGTCTGTTCAGTTGAATGCGGGCAGACCGTCTTTCAAATAATGCTCCTGTTGGAAAGTAAACTGAGGACATTGAGAATAAATATCTCCAGTCTTCTAAGCTATACGGCAGTGTTGATGGGACCTGTAAGAAAGTTTCTCCCTGCCATCTTAGAAGAAAGAGGAAGAGGAGAAGGAAGCAGGAAAATGGAACAAATTGCCGTACCTTTTTAAAAGATGAGATTGAAATAAATCACAAAGAGTGTTAAAACAGGCAGCTTGCGGGAAGCCAATTGCTAACACTCTCAGGCCCCATCTTTTCCTCCTCCTCTTCCTTTCAGAATAAATTAAAGAATGGGCCCAAGTCCAAGTTGTGTGTATGGTATCTTTATCTGATTGACCTTGTACTCCTAATAATATCTTATCTTCGCTTGTAAATCATTAGCACCCTTTTCCGTTCTCCTGGCATGTTACTTCTTTAAATGTTATGAACACTCACAGGAGTCCGCTCTGCAGACAGACAAAGCTACTGCAAGGGTCCTCTGTCATTCATTTGGCGATTTGGTCCTGAAGGCCTCAGCTGGCTTTACTAGCAAAGTGTTTCACAAATTCCCATAGCCCTGCAAACAGCCACGCCCCCAAAGCAAACAACCTGAGACATCAGGTAAACACTGAAGAATGAAAATTTCATTCATTTTCCTACCTGCATCCTCTCTAGTTGACAGAGAATATCAGTCAATGCAAGATTTGTTGAGAGTGGTACACTTGAGGATTTATTTGTAGGCTGTGTTAATATACTTTTGAGAAATTCAGTTGTATCTAATTAACGCTTTTTTCCCTTTGATTCATTCCAAACTATTTAAATTGGAAAATTGTGTGCTATTTCAAGATGCACTTTAAAACTCCTTTTGTTGTCATGGTGCCTGTTGTCACTGCTTTTTGTTGGTTGGTTCTTGTTTCTATGGGGCCCCTCCTCTTTGGGATCATGTGGGTACAGATGAGACTCACAGTTCCCTAGCCAGATGATCTATAGAAGTTTTTCAAAGACTGCATAGGTAGTGTTACTGAACATAGATCATATGTGTGTGTGTGTTTCTAACCTTGCAAGCTCCTTGCAAAACTACATAAATACTTGTATGTAAGTTGTGCTGTGCATATGAACATACCTTATTATGAGAAAGGTAGATTTTAAAGTATTCCTTCCATGGGTAAATAAGTCTTCCCTGATGATAAATCATTACAGTTGCTTTCACCTCCCAAACTCCTTTAGCTCTCCTCTCCCATTCAGCCCCTGTAGAAAAGGGCTCCCTTTATTTACTGCCCCACTTGTTGCAAGTTGGGGGCTATTTCTTTAAGTCTAACTTAATATTTCTTGTATTTAGTTCAAACTGAAAAATTCTCATGTTTAACCACCGG
The DNA here is from genome assembly GCF_028885655.2 of Pongo abelii. Lineage (NCBI taxonomy): Eukaryota > Metazoa > Chordata > Mammalia > Primates > Hominidae > Pongo > Pongo abelii. The sequence continues at coordinate 41,370,937 of NC_071997.2, read as the reverse complement.
GCGGGGCAGAGGGAAGTAGTGTCTACTTTAAATCTGTTGCAGCACACGAACTTAAATGACAAAACAAACACAGAAGACTGGAAAGTCAGAGACCCTCTTAAAGAAAAGCTTACAAAATTATAGTGTCCACTCTAGGCAGGGCTTTCATATCCTTTATCTAAGTGTCACATGATGGGGTGGCATGTCGATCCCCCCAGAGCCTGGATGATAGAAATATTTGTGGTTTGATATGCGTCAGTGCTTATGACTTTGGCATAAAATACAATCTCCTTTGTTTCTTCCCCAAATTCAAGAAGTGCATCTTTCCATAATATTGAGAATAGAACCTAACATTTATTGAAAAGCTACGAGCATATTTTGTCTTAAAAAAAAAAAAGCACTTCCACATACTCAGCAATGGCCCAGTGAGGCAGATAATAGCTTCATCCCTTCTCACAATGGTGAAATAAAGATCAGAGGGAGCCAGTAACTTACCCAAAATGACTCCCTTAGGAGGTGGCAGAGCCCATACTCAAAGTCGGTTTGTTTAACCAAACTGCTTAAAATGTCAACTTAGTTTGCAAAACAGCCCTATGTGGTTGGTGGTATTATCTGCAATTCATCACCAACACACCAGGCCCAGGGCAAAGCTAAAAGCAAAGCTAACAGCCAGAGTGACCAGAACTGGGTCTCACCCCTGCTACACCTGTGCCGGGGAGAGAAGATGAACACTCTGAAGTGCTTTCATGCACTTGGGGGCCTTCCTGTCCAAGTGCAGTATAAATGTTCTCTGTGCCCCATCTTAAAGGAATCCTCTTACAGAAGGGGCTTCCCATCTGAGTGGCAAGACCCAAGGCCGCGCTGATGCCTCTTCCTTTGCTATGTGAGACCTGAAGGCAAAGTCAGCCTGGACTGACACAGATGGATGTGGCCTCTGTCTGTCTGTGTGTCATGACAGAAAGGAGGTGGGAAAACTTGGAAAATGGGAACCCTCACTTTCCTGAAATTCCCAGCAATCAGTTCCAAGAATTGTAACCTTGAAGCACGGGAAAGCAAGACCCTCAGCCGGGAACATGGAAGCTTTTTTTGGGAATTCTTTGAGGTCCTGATGAGGTGACACAGTGGCCAGTGGGGGTGGCACTGCACCGGTCATATCAGGAAGAGCAGTGTAGTCAGAGAGCGTGGCAACCACCCTTTGCCTGGTAGACAGCTCATTCCATCTGCCTTGCATATTTTCCTACTTCCGCTGAGCTCAGAATGGGGAAGATCGAATACAGTCTGCTCTTATCACCCTGAAGACTTTTAAAAAGGCTCTGCATACTCACACAAAAATTGGGAACTTGATCACTGTTGCCTGACAATGTGTTTTGAAAAAGCGGGGGTTGGGGGCGGTCAGTCTTTCCCTGAAAGTTCCCATCCATTGTTGAGTAAACATCATAAATCTATCGCAGAGAGACAGGCTGCCTGTACTCAAATTACCGCCTGCTACAATTTTAGTTTCAAGTTTTAATGCCCTAAACATGAATAACGTCGTATCCCAGCACAGGTCTGATTAATGAGGCAACTTTGCCAACTTCAGGGTCGGAGAGTGGCTCCCCACCTCCTTCCTTTTCTTCCCCCTGCGGCTTAGTAACCATTTCAGCAAATTTCCTCATTAAATATACAAGGCGACTGAGTGCAATAAAAACTAAAGGATGTGGCAGATAAACACCAGCGTCTCTCTGGGCAGACCTCGCTGGCCAACAGAGCAGGCCAGCTCAGGTTTGCTGGGAGGAATCCAGAATGTTCCATCATGAATTCCAGCATAAAAGTCATGCACGCATTGCCCTTTGCCGTGGGTCATTTTCAGTCTGTGGGTTACACTTACAGGACCGTCTGCTTTCCGAGCTGTCACGCGGTTTATACATGGAACGCCACTCATGCCCTACTTGCACGTAAAGTGACCAATGGCTGGCTGAAGGTCACACTCAGGAGATGACCCAAATTAGCACATAATGTCCAACCTTGAAAGGAAAGAAGGAAGTTTTATCTTGCCCAGATATTGTCTGTTCCCCAAATAAGATTGTGTGTCGCTTGAATGATTCCCGAATAGGAGCCCATTTTTTGAGCACTTAATGCACACTGGGCACTGAACAAGAAATGCAGAGGAGTCCCCAGGACTTGCTGAGTCTCCTAGAGACAGTGGAGGTGCGCTGCTCACAGGAGCTCATTTTCTGCCCACAACAACCCTGTGCCATCAGCTACATTAGCCCCAGGTTTCCCACACAACCAAAGCTGAGGCTTATAGGGTGGCACAACTTTCCCTGCTCTGGTTCCAAATTCAATATTCCTAAGCCATAAAGCATTTCTCTTTCCTCCCCGTCCTGTTCCTTTTCCAAGTCTCTCCATGAACACACACACACACACACACACACACACACCCTTGTCTACACTTGAGCCGTAGTCTGGGCCCGTTACATCAACAACACAACCGCGGCAGAACCTGGATTGGTCCAAATTGCAGAGATTTTAAATCTAAATTTCCCATGCCATTGAGACTTTACAGAACCAATCCTTCAGGTGAGTTTTGATTTTCTGTTTAAGCCAGGGTTCAGCAAACATTTTTTCTAAAGGCCAGAGAGTAAACATTTTAGGCTTTGCTGGGCTGCATGGTCTCTATCACAACGGCTCAACTCTGCCATTGTAGCATGAAGCAGCCACAGGTAATACATAGAGGAACGGCAGAAGGTGTGTTTTAATACAACTTTATTTTTAAAAACAGGCAGAGGGCCAGATTTGGCCTACGGGCCATAGTTTGAGACCCCATAGTTTGAGATCTAAGTCATCACTAAAAGTGTTATCAGTAATCTAGGGTTTTAGACATTGCATCTGTCTAACCTATTAGAAGTAAGATTGGGCACCAGGGCCATTGCAGTGAGGCTGTGGAAGTTCACAGCTGCTTAAGAAGCACTGTGACCAATATTGCTCCTTACCCCAGATAGGCCAGGCCAGCAGTCACAACATGTGCTCCATGGGGAGACAGCAATAGGCATTTTGCTAGAAAAGAGTTCTCTGGACTAGTAAGTTTAGAAAATCTTGGGCTATTATTATCATTATTATTATATTATTCCATGATTGCAGGACTTCTCAGGGCTTTCAAAATGCTGATGAACATGAATCTTCCTAGATATTCTGGATCTGTAGGAAGGGAAGGTTTGTGTGCAGAGCATGTCTGCACAATATTCTTTGGGAAGACTGTTCTGGCTCCCGTCCTAGAGATTCTCATGCTATCTTTTCTTTCTACCTCTTTTCCCAACTGTTCCCACTTGGCCTGAGTTGCTGCCAACCTTACAATATCCAACTCCATCCTCAGAGCCACACTGCAGTCCCACTGGGGACTTTGGTGGCCCTGCCTCCCTGCAACCCCAGGTACTCAGTTTGGAGGGTGTGGAGCGGGGAGGGTTGGAATGCAGGCTGCTGTGTCTCTTTCCTTCAATTTTATCACCAGCTGCTGACGATGCTTGCTTAAAGGTCTGGTATTTATGGTCTCCTAGAATCTCCCAGAACCTCACAAATACCCCCGGGCTCCTGGTTTGAGGGACTAGATGGGAAGCCCCCCTCCCTGGGAGAACACAGGCCCAGAGCTTCCTGGAACTTAGGCAGGTTGGTCAGGGAGTGTGAGGACTCTGACAGGCGCATGGGTGTGGGACATTTATGCCTGGAAGGCCCTCGCCACCTGAGACCTCGGTGTGGAGGCGGGACTTGGAGGAAAGGAGTCCCTGCTATAGTAGAAAAACCAGCCAGGATAGATACTTTTGTATAAGACTCTTAACTCTGTGAATACTTCTGTTCATTATCTGCAAAATATAAATGTCTATCCCAGCAGCTTAGGCTTAGACTGTGGAGGACTAGCTGAGGCGTGTTTGAGAAAGTTTTGCAAACATGGCTGGGCACAGACGGCTGAGCTATTGTCTGGAGGAAAACTCTCAGGGCAATTCAGACCTTTCTGCGCCCTTCTGAGGAGAGACGCATTGAGGGGACACTGTTCTCTAAGCATACGCTTCAGTCACCAGCACTGAATTCACTCCCAAAAGCTAAGTAGTAGCAATGAAATGCTTAAAAAGTTCGACGCAGACTGCAAAGACCCACAGCAAATAGAGCTCAGTGGCTGGCTTGGGGAGGGACCCGTGGTCCAGACAGCAGCCAAGGAGTTCTTGAGCCTTATTTATCATGTCATAATATTTTATAAGGAGGGCTATGCATTATTTCTCTAACTGAAAGTTACTTTTAAAAACAGACAAAGAGAATCAGGAAAAATGATGTGAGGACTTTAGGCCCAGATCTGTTTCCGTTTCAACAAGATGTGTCAGGATGATGAAAATGTCATTTGGTTGAGCCGTGGTCATCACCCCGCATTGTTGTTCTTTCACGTGTTTGTGTGTGTGTGTGTGTGTGTGTGTGTGTGTGTGTGTGTGTTTCCCTCTGAGTTTCCCAGTAGTCATTACTAAAAAAACTCCTAAACTGACTCAAAACAACAATGATAAAAACAAAAGCAAACAAAAAGACCCAATCACCACAGGAGCCATTCAGGCCCTCTTGTCTGACGGTGTTCACAGACTGTGCTTGTGTTTCTGGATGTACCCGCTTCCTTTTCTCTCTTACTCACCAGATATCACTGGGAATCCCTCCTTCTTGCTCCAGGACCCTAAAGGAGACACTGGGGTAAGACTCATATGGGTCTTGGGGCAGCCCATTTCCAGGAGAGCGTGACCCCCACCCCCCAAGCCCCAGGAGGAAGGACCCTTCCCAGCTGAGGCCTCCTCTGCATCCAGACCAGGGCCCTGGGCCTGAAGCCGGGTTTTAGTGAAGGCCTTTTGTGGGTGCCTCCCTTGCCCAGGAAACACAAGGTCTTTAAGCTGAGCCTGTTTGTGGGGAGAGCAACCCATTTCTTAGAGGGACTCAATCCATAGGGAGGACACTAGTCCATCAGGGGGTCCTTGTATTTTCATCCTAGAAAGCACAGTCCCCTGTTTCCTTCTGGGACATAAGAAGTTGCTTCTAATGCTTCATCCCCACAGCCTCACTTCCCCATCCTTGATTTGCAAATGGGCCCATAGAGAGGTCCCAGGCAGCTACTTGACCCAGGCAGTGAAGGTGAGCGTGGGTCCCTTCACTGCCGTGAGCCAGGCAGAAGAGCAAGCGAAACAGCTAAGAACCAGACAGGCCAGAGTTCAGGTTGCAGCTCTGACCCTGACTAAGCTGTGTGACCCCAAGGCAATTCACCCAACCTCTCTCAGCCTCAGTTTCCCCACTTGAAGTGGAAACAAGACCAGCTCCTGCCTCATGGAATTGTCATGAGGAGGAGTAAAGTGGTGCTCGTGCAGAGCTGGTGCCCAGGGAAGGGGCTCCGGTGCCAGGCCTGACAGCTCGTCAGGGAAGCCTGCTGCCGGCCATCCTGGGGAGACAGTGCCAGATCAGAGGGAAGCTCAGCAAGCCACTTAAAAGGGACCTTGACTCATTTTGTGGTAACTGAATGTGCAGTTCAGGAAGTGCTTCGCAAAAGCGAACTGGGCTCCAGCCGCCCCCTCGTCCCCCTGCCCTCTGCTCAGGATTCACTGTGCGAGGACCCACCTGACACCACCTGATGCATGCCAGCAGTGTGGATGGCAGGCCCTATGTGTCCTCGAGCCCACCAAAGGCTGGTGGGTGTCGCCTCTCGGAAAGACAGCCTGACCTCCTGGACTCAAATTCCACTCCTTTCTTTAGTCCAGGTGCTCAACCTCCCTGAGCCTCTGTTTCCTCCTCTGTAACTGGCACTACCGCATACTAGGGCTGGTGCAAAGCCCTTGGCAACCAGGTATCATTTAATTCTCACAAGCAGCTCTAAAGGCAAGTATGAAACCTTGCCATTTAAGGATAGGGAAGCTGAGGGCACCTTGACTTATGCCAGGGCACACGGAGGATGAGTCTTGGAGCTGGAATTTGAACCTGGGGAATGGCACTCCTTGGCCTTCCCTCCTAACTCGTAGTATCTACAACCTGGATTGTAGACCTAGCTAGTAGGTCTTGGGGGTCCTTCCCTCCTAACCCCTGGTATCTAGAACCTGGATCGTAGACCTAGCTAGTAGGTCTTGGTGGGTCCTCACATGGATGGAAGAGATGCCAACTTCCATTAACCATGCACGCTGCTGCTTGGTGGGCAGGTGAGGAAGTGGCCTGAGTGTGGAGGAAGCCCAGGACAGGACCCTCTTTGCCTCCCCATGGGATGTCCTGGCTGCCCTGGGAGGATATGTGTGGCGTTCTCTACACCCACCTGAACCTCTAGCTCCCCAGAGCCTCTGACTGCATGTTCCGAGGGCAGTGGCATCAGGAACCCATGGGCGCAGTGTGCAGAGACTGGCCGAGGAGAGCCGTAGGGGTTACCTTTTAAGGAAGCAGGTCCCAGCAGGGACTAGGGACTGAAGAGGGTGGAGGGAGACCAGAGGGAGGAAGAGGCTGCCCTCGTCATTAGCCCAGATCCATCCCACCCACTTCTTCCCATCTCCCTGTACTTGCCCCATGGGGGTTCCCAAAGAGAGGGAAGTAGAGGGGGAGAGGGATACATGGACACAGGAGAGCGAGTGAGCACCCTACCCCACAACAGTGTCCTGAGGAAGGCCCCTCTTTTGTCCCCTGCTTCACAAGCCTTGGGAACAGGGAACTCTGCAGGCTGAGCGGCATCCCTGCTGGGAAATGAGGGCCTGTCTTAGTTCCTCATTTAAGGCACCCACCCTCATTCCCAAGGCAGTTAAAAGCCCCAAGTTGCCCAACTCGGTCAGGGGAAGCCTGTCCCATCAGTCTCACACACCCAGAACTTGATTCTCTGGCCTCTGAGACTGGGCAGGGACCAGCTCTGTGTCCCCGAGCCCACATGTAGAGGAGGGAGCTGCGAAGCTGATAGCCCAGGAACGTCTATTCCCCACTTGTCATTGTCAAACTCTGATGTCTTTTGGGACTAAATTTGAAGGACAGTTTTTACTGTTGTAACCAAAAAAGCAAAAGGAAGCAAACAATTAACAGGCCCCCTTCTTTTCGGGACTTTTTTCTTTGTCAGTAGAAAGCCATCTCAGTAAACAAAAGCTGTTACGAAATGTACCTCACCCCACAGTACGCCTGTAAAGCATCTCCCTTCCCCCCACTGCACAACCCATTGTACAAGAAATATTATGATAGATACCTTTGGGTTGAGGCTGGAACAAAATGAGCCACCAGGAAGCATTCCATTTTCACCTGGACTTGTTTCTGCATCTTTTGGAGGATTTCTGCAGACCCACAGCCCAGTATGGCATTTCCCATACTCTGTGATGAGAACCTCCAGGATAATGTTGGTGGCTCAGGGATCAACTGAGCCTTGAGCAGCTTCCACTCTGATCTGGATGCCTCTGATGTGTGCTTGTTCAAGCAATCAATGAGCCAGTCATGGGCCTCAGACTCATGGGAACTGGGGGAGTGCCCAGGTCAACCCTGCTTGCTTTTACAGCTTTCCTATAAAAGCTTCTCCACTCTTTGCCTGGGCAAGCCCATGCCCAGATCTCCAGCACACACTCCAGCTGCTGGAGGGGGTGGGGGGGCTCCCTCCTGCGTCTGGAACCTATCCAGCCAGCCTGAGATTCAGAAGGGCCTACCTGCTGGAGCTGAGGGTGGATGAACCCACCCACTTGGGGCTAGCGAAAGATTGCATCTTGTCCCAAGGCTCTGCTGGACCTCGGAGGATTCCCACCATTGTCTTTTTGGGATTTGAGGGAGGTGTTCCAGACTGGGAGACCAGGAGAATGTTTCCCAGCAGAAGGCAGAGGTTGGGGTTCCTGGGATGTGGCTCCCCACAGACCAGGAGGCTGACACAGTTCCTCTCTCTGTCTTCCTGCTTTTCTCATGCAAACAGCACCCCTTTCACATGGCTGCTCTAACATCCTTGGTAGCTTAAAACAAAACACAAATGCATTCTCTCACAGTTCCGGAGGCCAGAAGGCTGATATCTGTTTCAATGGGCTAAAGTCAAGGTTTCGGCACGGCTTTGTGGAGATCAGCTTCCTTGTCTGTTCCAGCCTTTGGACGTGGCCAACGTTCCTTGGCTTGTGGACCCTTCCTCCACTTAAAGTCCATCACTCCAGTGTCTGCCCCATCGTCACATGGCTATCCCTTCTTTAACCTTCTTGTCTCCTTCATATAAGGACCCCAGTGGTTACGTTAAGGCCCCACTCAGATAATCCAGGACCACCTCACTATTCCAAGATCTTCAACTTAATCACATCTGCAAAGTCCCTTTTGCCGTGTAAGGTAACATTCTCAGGTTCCAGGGATTTGTGGATGTCTTTGGGAGCCATTATTCAGACTCGGATAGTTACAGTCAAGACCTATGAGACAGTCTTCTACATCCCTGAGTGATACCTGAAGCAGCCTAGCAACAAAAAAAGCCACAAAACTTTGTCAGGAGAGCTGTTTTTGGGGCCACCCCACATTGACCCTTACCGCTGCAGCCCCTGGTTTCCTCTGGCCCCTGCACTTGTGTGATACCTTGAGAAGGGGTGGATCCACATGCCAGCCTACACAGGAGCAAGAGGACCAGTGCTTCCTCTCCTTTCTTGGTACATGCCTGCATGGTCTGTGGCTGGGATGCTGCTCTCTGAGACTTGGGAGCTTACTTGTTCACCTCAGCAATGAACCCCGACCACATTTTGCCATTCCTATTCTCAGCCCCCTAGGCAATCTCATTCCCAAACTCAATGACCCAGTCTTCTGCATGGCTCAGAGAACTGCCGGAACTGTTAGCACCTAGGAGTTCACAAATGCAGATTCTGTTGCTTAAACTCCAAATCTGTGATGCAGGATTATCTGCTATGTGGAATTAATTCAGGACTTGAGGAATCCTTGTAGTGCCACCTTACAAATGGGGTGGTATCTTGGAAACCCAGTCCCGGCATCCAGGCCTTGGCATCTGTCAAGCAGAAGTGTGCCTGGGGTGTATTGGGGGAGGGGCAGTGTTGGAGCTGATTTCACCGATTTCTGCCCCTGGCTCTCTACTGTGCAACAACAGGCTCTTCTGTTCCTTAAGACGGCAGCATTATTGCCAGGTCCTTCTATTTGCTCATAAAACTCCCATTTACACAGCAGTTTGCAGGACACATCAAATACAAAAATGGATGTGAGGTTTAGTAGAGGGAGACCATAGCCATAATGAATCCTGGCAGGGTTTTTATTTTGGTCGCATCTCAGAAGCACTTTGCCAAGCAATGTATATGTGTTGACTGAATGAATGAATAAATGAATGAATGAATGCTGGTGGACTGACATGGCCATATAGAACTGTAGTCACCCTTCAGAGAGAAGCCTCTGCAATGCACCTGAAAAGCAATGACCATCTACATGTTCTTCCTTTTCTTGTTACTATGTTTTACGCCACCAGGATGCCCACTGACCAGAAACTAAACAAAAAAACTCATGTTCCTGAATTCACCTTTTACTTGAGGGTAAAAGCTTGGGGTAGTGAAGTGAATGTTGGTGCCATATCATATTCAAGCATTTTGGAATGATATAGCTCTAATTTAGACAACAGCAACAACAAAGAAAAGGGACTCCATCATCGGAATTGATAGGTTAGTAAATTTACAGATAACTCAAATATGTTATAACAAAAAAACGAAAAACTTTCTAAACTCTCGGTCTTCTTGGGAAGTAGACTGCTGTCGTTGGGCTAGAGATACCAAGAAGAGCCAAGGCAGCAGATTGTGGTTGAAATTTAACACGATGTGGGGGTGGGTAGGCTGGCGGCACAGGGGCTGCCGTCAGAGATAACACACAGCCTGGAGAACCAGGGTGTAGGTCAGTGCATCAGAGCCCTTTCCAACGGTCAGGAGAGGAGGCAGCTGCCCTGGGGCAGGGAGGACCTCTGACCCACAAGTCCTGACCTCCTGGCAGGAAGACCATTCCTGGTTTGCTTGCGTGGGTCTGAGACATTTCCGGAGATGTGGGACTTTCAGTGTTAAAACCCAAATAGCCCTGGGGAAACTGGGATGGTTTCTCACCCAAGTTCCAACTTGTCTATAGAATTATCTGGCTTTGAAAGAATGTCACGTGCTTTTATCTCGAATCTAAGGTCACTGGCATGCCCCTCTCATCCACTGGTTATTCTTGATGGTAAGGGGGCGGAGTGGGTAGGGTGAGGGGAGGGGGAAGGGGAGGTTCCCCCTGCCATTCCTTCTTGGAGAAGAGACCAGGGCCTTTCCAGGATTTTGGACTCTGACATGGAAGGAAAATACTTAAAGACCTTCAGGATTTCATGAGAATAACAAGATTTTATTTTAACCATAGATTTTAATATTTGATTAAATGCAGACATATTGTTTCTCAGAGCCCATACTGAGTCAGTGTGGAAAACTGCCTTTCTCTGGAGGCAAAATTGCACTGATTAACTTGAATTACAAAGGGAGCATTGCTTACCTTAAGCTAAGACAGCTCAATCGGACCTGCTGTAGCATTTTTATTACCAGGATACACCTGGTGCAATTGTGCACATGTACCCTAGAACTTAAAGTGTAATAATAATAATATTATAATAATAATAAAAGGAACCTGAAAATCTAGACATGGAGTGCTTGCGGTCTCCAGACACTCAGGTCTCTCCTCTTACCTCCTCTCACCTCCTCTCAGAGCCCATCGCTGATATTTAGATCCTCTAGAAACACAAGCGTAGCTCAGCTGCATGTCAGAAGTGCAAAAATATTTAACTTTAATTTTTTTATGTATATGTCTAAACTCATCTTACACTTAGGGTCCCTGTTTTAGTCTGTTTTCACACTGCTAATAAAGACATACCTGAGAATGGGTAATTTATAAAGGATAGGGGTTTATTGGACTCACAGTTCCACATGGCTGGGGAGGCCTCACAATCATGGCAGAAGACGAAGGAAGAGCAAAGGGACTTCTTACATGGCGGCAGGCAAGAGGCATGTACAGGGGAACTCCCCTTCATAAAACCATCAGATCTCATGAGACTTACTACTACAAGAATGGCGTGGTGAAAACCTGCCCCCAAGATTCAGTTACCTCCCACTGGGTCCCTCCTATGACACATGGGGATTATCAAAATTCAAGGTGAGATTTGGGTGGGAACACAGAACCAAACCATATCAGCCCCTTTCTATTGGTGGCAACAAAATATTTCATTTTACTAACTAAAGATTTGTAATCTCTACTGTATTAAAACTTACATTCATTAAGGTTCTAAGTTTCTGATGCCGCTCAAGGATTCCCCACTCCCCTCCTTTCCCAAAATGCAGCCCAGGTGCCAGGAGAAGTGGGTGTGTGTGCCCTGTGGCATCTGGGGAGAAGGGGCTGGCCTTCCAAGGAAGCAGAGCTTCTCCCTCCTGGTCTTCAGGTGCCACCCTCATGGGGTCCCTGCCTAGGTGTCTATGGCTGGGGTTGCTCATGACCTGTTCTCACCACAGGCACAGCATTAAGGTCCGTGGTGACTTGTATGTGTCCCCGAATTGGCTGAGAAGTAATTCATTGTATGATTATAGCACAGTTTGTTTAGTCATTCACCTGCTGATGGCCATTTGGGCTATTTCCAATTTTGTAGTACAGTAGTCCCCCTCTTATCCACAGGATAGTTTCCAAGGCTCCCCAGTAGATGCCTAAAACTATGGATAGTACTGACTCCTCTATACACTGACTGTGGATAGTATTGACACTATCCGTGGATTTGATAACTGAGAGGGCTACTAAGTGACAAATGGGTGGGAAGTGTATATGGCGTGGAGACACTGGACAGAGGGAGGATTCCTGTCCCTGGTGGAATAAAACAGGACAGCACGAGATTTCATCATGATACTGAGAAGAAGGCACAATTTAAAACTTATGAATTGTTTATTTCTGGAATTTTCCATTTAATAATTTTGGACCATGATTAACCACAGGTAGCGAAAACCATGGAAAACAAAACTGTGGAAAAGCGAGGACTACTGTATCATGAATAAAGCTGGTAAGAACAAGTACAGGTCATTTTGTGGACAAGTGTTTTTACTTCTCTTTGGAAAGTAGAAGTATTGCTAAACCATACATAAGTGGATGTTTAATGTATAAGTAACTACTAAATAGTTTTCCAAAGTGGCGTATGTTCCCACTAACAAAGTACGAGAATTGCTTCACGTCCTCACCAACATTTTGTGTCTTTAGTCTCTATAATTTGAGCTGTTCTAGTACATGGGAAACGGCATTTAGTTCTGGTTTTAATTTGCATTTCTCCAGTTACTCCTTATGTTGACTACCTTTGCAAGTGCTTATTGACCATTTGCAAAGTGTCTGTTTTAGGCCTTTTATTAGACCTATCTCTAGGCTGTTCTAGGCCTATTTTTATATTTGGCCATGTATTTTTTATTATGGATTTATAGAAATTCTTCATGTATACTTGATACAAGTCCTTTGCCAAATAAATATATTGTGAATATTTTCTCCCAGTCTTTGGCTTATCTCTTTTTCATTTTCTTTCTTTCAAAGAGAAAAATTTCATGAAATAAATTTATTACTAAAATAAATGTATAATTAATGTATGATTAGTGTTTTTTGTATCCTAAGAAATCTTTGCCTAACCCAAGATAGCAGAGATCTTTTATGCTTTCTTCCACAAGTTTTATAGTTTTAGGCTTTTATTTTTAAGTCTATATTGATAAGCCTAAAATTGTGTTAGTTAATTTTTGCATGAAAATTTTTAAGATATTATGTGGTTGTTGATTTCTAATACCCACTTAGTTAGAGAATACACTTTGCATAACATGACATAGACAACAGGGGTAAGCAATGGGCAATTATCTTTTAAAGAAATTAGAGAAAGACAAAGAGAGTAGTCTTTTATGGTTACACACATATTTTACCTATCCATGGTTGTTAACATCTTGGTATCTGCTTCCATTCTCAATACCCTAGTTTCCATCTGATGTCATTTCTCTTCAACCTGAAGAACTTTCTTTCATATATCCTGGTGATGAATTCTCTCAGCTTCACTTAACTGAAAATGTCTACATTACGTTCATTTTTTGAATGATGTATTTTACTGGACATAGAATTTCAGCATTTATTATTCCATTATCATAAAATTTTGTCATCTCTGACCTCATTGCTTCTGATAAAAAAACTGATATGATTTATATCTTTGGCCCCACGCATGTAACATGCCTCTGGCTGCTCAAGATTTTTCTCTTTCTCTTAATTTTTCAACAGTTTGACTGCATTGTGCGTGTGTGTGAGAGAGTGTGTGTGTGTGTGTGTGTGTGTTCATCTTCCTTGGAGTGTTTTGAGATCCTTGGGTTGATAAGTTAGTGCTTTTCATCAAATATAAGACATTTTCAATTACATTTTCTCTCTATTCCTCTTCTGAAATTATAATTACACATATGTTAAACTATGTGATATTATACCAGATGTCACTGATACTCTTTTATCAAAAAACATTTTCTATATGTTCTTAAGATTGAATGGTGTATATTGACCTCTCTGCCAGTTCACTGACCTTTTCTTCTGTTGCTTCCAATATGATGTTAGGCTTATCCACTGAAATTTTCATTTCTGAGTTCTAGAAGTTCTATTTGTTTTTGTTTTTTGTTTTCCCCCAAGTTGTTGCTATTTTCTTCTCTGATTTTCTATCTGTTCCTTCATTATGAAAATATTTTCCTTTACGTCCTTGAACATATTTATAATAGCTACTTGAAAATTCTTGTCTACTAATTCCAACACCTAGAGTATCTTGGAGTTTGTTGCTATTAACTTTTTTTTTCTTTTGCGTGTGAGTCTCTTTTTTCTGTTTCTTTGCATGTTTATAAGTTTTTATTATATACTGTGTTTTGTGGATAATAGATTTAGAGATTCTGGATTCTATTGTTTTCCTTTGGCAACATCAATCAGTTAATTATGGAATGTCACCTTAAAGCTGTAGAACCTTGGTTTTATACTCTTTAGGGTAGGCCTATTTAGATTTTTCCTTAGACTTAGGGAGTATCTTTAATCCTGGGGGCATAGTTATTACTCTCAGGTATGACCCCTTCCTAGGATTTCAGTGAAATGCCCAAGATGTTTCCAAACAGCTCTTTTGGAAAAATTCATAGGATTTAAACTCCAAAATCTGTTTCCCAATCATTGAGCAGTGGGCAATTGGTTGAAATCATTATTCAACTTTAAAAACTTTAGCTCTTTCCAGGATTTATCCCCCTCAATTTCCAGTCACTCTGGCAGCCCCAAACTCTGTCCTCTGACACCTCAAGCAATAGGATCACAGCTTTCTGCCTGGCGGACTAGAGAGAGCCCTTAGAGAAAAATAGGGTAAGCATAGGAAGCATGGGTGCAGTTCCTTCTTTCAAAGGTCAAACTCCAGTTTCTCTCTGCCAGTGCTTTCAATTGTTTTTAAAATATTTTGTTCAGAGTTTATAAATCTTATCTGCAGGAGGATTGGGCCAGTGGAGGATACTCCATCATCATTAAAACTAGAACTTCTTCTATACCCACTTTATGGTTCTTAAAATGTATTCCAAAATTGACCTCCACAAAGATTAGACATTCTCACTGGCAAGAAATGAGAGTACCTGATATCCTTTCCCCTTGACAGCCAGAATTTCTTAGACCAAATTGCATAGAATGCCAGAACCTTAGAAAACATCAGACCCAGTACTTCCCAACTCAAGGCTCCTGAATCCCAAAAGGGTTCATGAGGGTAGCACAGGGTCAAATGGCAGCTTCTATAAGTTATAAGCACTATGTATTTCCAAGTATAAAATATACAGTTATTCATAACACAAATCTTAAATGTCATTACTTTTGGTTGGCATTACATCATAGTTTTCCTGCAGACATGGGTTTTCTCTTGCTCATCAGAAGCACTGCTTTATAGTTAAGTACATTTTTGGTCAACCTCAAATGGCAAGGTGTATTATTATTATTGATAAGTGACATGTGGCTTTTAGGACATAGGAACCTCAGAAAGAAAGTTTATTAGAAGAATTCTTGGTGGCCCTGGGCACTTTGAGTAGTAATGAGTGTTTCTGGTTGATGAATTTAGATTTAATCATTGGATCTATCTTTGTTTATAAGAGCTGCTATAGCTTTAGCTTCGTTATTTGCTGAGGCCCCAAGAGATGAAAGCACTTGCCTGGAGTGACACAGACTAACACCCCTTGTGGGTTCAGAGATCAGAAACTAAGATCAGACTTTGTTCTGAACACAGCAGCATTTATAACTGTGAAGGACTAATTCTGATACCTACCATGTTTCAGAGACAAAATATAAAAGGGTAAACTTAGAGAGGAGCACTTTAGAGAGGCATCCAGAGAGAATGTTGATGATTGGATGAACATGACCTTTTGAAATGCCTGTGATTTCTGTTCCATTTCTTACCCAGGCAAGAGTAAACCAATTGGAATTCAGGTGAACGAATTTTGATTGAGCACAGATTCATCATATCTTGCCAGGTTTGTCCTTTATTTGTCTCCAGTGCTGATGCATGTGGATTCACATCAACTCCATCCACTACACTTACAAAGGCAAATGCTTCCCCACCTTCTGTAATCATGCAGGAAATGTATGGTATAGGGCAAGCACATAGGTGGCTTTTTCTTTATAACTCCTGTAATATCCAGGCCAATGTTACATATTCCTTAATATATATTTACTGCAGCAAAATTTAGATTTAGTTCACCATATTTTTCCCCAGAAAAGTCAGCATCCCCATTTAAAGAAGCAATCACAGAAACATGGAGAAATTCATTACAGTCTTAGTGCCTCAGAAAGACATAAATCAACTTTTAATTACCTCTACCTGGAGATGCTTGGTGCAATGCGCTGTGTGTGTGAGACTGAATGTGTGTGTGTGTCTGAGATTGAGTGTGTGAGTGTCTGAGAGGTGTGTGAGGGTGTGAGGTGGGTGTATGTGAGATTGTGTGTGAGAGTTAGCTACGCATCTCCTCTGTCTCCTCAGAGCCATTTCTTTTCTAATTGTGCTCTCAGACAACCAGCCAGCTAAGCAGGGTCTGGCGAGTCTGAGACATTCATGCTGGGGTTTGCATGAAGCTTGTCTCCAGGAATCCAGGACACAGTTTAGATTTGCTCAGACCCGTCTCAGCGGCCTGGAGTTAGGATGACCAGATCCTTTGAAAGGTAAAGAAGCTGCTGCATAGGAAACAGAAATGAGTCAATTTCTGGGAAGTTGCTACAGTTTGAATATTTGTCCCCTCCAAAACATGTGTTGAAATTTAATTCTCAATGTGTCAGTATTGAGAGGCAGTGCCTTTAACAGGTAACTGAGTCATGAAGGCTCTTCCCTTATGAATCATAGGGTTATCATAGGAGTGGGATTGATGACTTCATAAAAGAGGAAGAGAGACCTGAGCTAGCAGGTGAGCATACTCAGCCCCCTTGCTATTTGATGCTCTGTGCTGCCTCATGACTCTATAAAGAGTCCCCACCAGCAAGACAGCACCACTAGATGTGGTCCCTCCACCTTGGATTTCTTGGCCTCCAAAAGAAAATAATAAATACTTGGTTTCAAGTGCTCTGTTATATGCCACAGAAAAAGACAGGAGTGGAGAGGCTTATAACCCCCAGGATGGCCACAGGCTTATATCCCTTTTATCCTCAGGGGCAAACCCTTGCCTACCTGTTTTTCCATCCAGCCAGGCCAGTACTGTAGCAGAGGGAAAACCCAAGGGCCCCACATCCTGGCAATGCAGCCAGGACTAGTGTCCAAAAATGTACTGGGAATGGTGCTGTGACTGCACGTTGTGAGTGGAAACACCCTGACTGCAGAGGGAGGAGTCAGGAGGGGCTTCCCAGAGGACAGGGTGGGGTGGGGTTCACCCCTAGTGCAGCCTCAGCAGGAGACTGGAGGGTTGTTCTCTCTCCACTGTGAACCTGGTGTTCTTCCCTTCTCTGGGGTCTGGCTCTTCTACTGGGAGAACAAGGTGGGCAACAGAAGTCACCAAAACCTCCTCCAGTTGTGCAATGCTAACCTTGAGAGCAGGGCCAGGCTGAGACAAACACAGAACCCAGCTTCTTGCAGATAAGATGTGAAAAGAGTCTGTTACTCATTCCAGGTCCTGTGGCACTTTTAGCAGAGATGGATGTTTCCAGCTGGGGCTTGCCTTAGTTTACTAGAGACACTATAACAAAACACCTTAGTCTGGGTAATTTATAGGTAATAGACATTTATTTCTCAGTTTTGGAGGCTGGAAGTCCAAGATCAAGGCTCAGGCAGATTTGGTGTCTGGTGAGGGCCCACTCTGTGCTTCATAGATGGTGCCCCTTGCTGTGTCCTCATAAGGTGGAAGGGGCAAGCAAGCTTTGCTGCAGCTGTTTTATAAGGGCACAATCCCATCTAGGAGGCCTCCACCCTCATGACTTCATCATCTCCTAAAGGCCCACCTCTTAATACTATTACACTGGTAGTTGTCTCAACATATAAATTTCAAGGGGACACATTCAGGCCTTGCAGGGCTTTAGATCCCACCACTTCATCTTATCCTCTTTCTTGTCCCTTCTCCCTTCTCCTGAAGCTTGAACTGAAAGATGCTTGATTTTGGCCTCTACTTTGTCCTCATTGCCATTTGTGACAGATGAAGAAATTCTATGTATGGTAAGGACAGCACCATGGAACCCCTTAGACTTTAGACCTGTCCATTTGGCTCTGTGGATATGGGTTGTATTTTCTCTACTTTTCTTTGAGCTCTCCAAATAAAGAGTTGATAATCTGAATACATTGACCATGTATTCTAGAGGTATACAGAAACATGTGTGGACTCTGAAGCCAAACTTTCTGATTTAGTCCTAACTTCAACACATATTAGAAGTATCACTTGGGCAAGTTACATAAATTATCTGGGTCTCAGTTTTCTCGTTTGTTAAAAAAGACAGTGATACAGCGAGGTACGGTGGCTCACGCCTGTAATCCCAGCACTTTGGGAGGCTGAGGAGGGCAGATCACTTGAGTTCAGGAGTTTGAGACCAGCCTGGCCAGCATGGCAAAACCCCGTCTCTACTAAAAATATAAAAATTAGCCAGGCGTGGTGGCTGGTGCCTGTAATCCCAGATACTCTGGAGGCTGAGGTGGGAGGCGGAGGTTGCAGTGAGCTGAGGTTGCCACCACTGCACCCAAGCCTGGGTGACAGAGCAAGACTCCATCTCAAAAAAAAAAAAAAGAAAAAAGAAAAGAAAAGAAAAAAAAGACAGTTATATAATAGCAAAGACATGGAATCAACTTAAATGCCCATCAATGATAGACTGGATAAAGAAAATGTGGTACATATACACCATGGAATACTATGAAGCCATAAAAAGAATGAGATCATTTCCTTTGCAGGCACACGGATGGAGCTAGAGGCCATTGTCCTTAGCAAACTAATGCAGGAACAGAAAACCAAGTATCACATGTTCTCACTTACAAGTGGGAACAAAATGATGAAAACATATGGATACTTAGGGGGAACAACACACTTTGGGGTCTGTTGGGTGAGTGGGGGATGGAAGGAGGGAGAGGATCCGGAAAAACACCTAATGGGTACAAGGCTTAATACCTGGGTGATAAAATAATCTGTACAACAAACCCCCATGACATAAGTTTACCTATGTAACAAACCTGCACATGTACCCCTGAACTTAAAATAAAAGTTAAAAAAAAACAGTGATAGTACCTATCTCATAGGGTTGTTCTTGGAATTATGTTAGCTATTATATAATTCTTAAATATTTCCTGGCATGTAGAAAGTACTATGTAAGTGACAGCCATCGTTGCTTTTGTAATGATTATTTTGCTTCCTTTCTTTTTGTTCATTGCACATTTAAATTTCTAAAAGAGATTCCAATGTCTTTATCATTAAGGTGGAGGAAAGCCTGAATTTACCTTCCCCCTCTTCCCAGCTCTGCCCCTCACAGCCCCAGACCTTTGCTTTGCTTGCTGGACCCAAAGACACACAATTCTTGTCCCTGTGCCTGGGAAGGGGTGTTGGGATTCAGGGAAGATGTATTTACCAGACTGTGGTTTGGGCCCCTGTGTTGTCTTTTAACTTATAAAATATCTGTATAATTATTTTTAATTACTAGCCACCACATTCCTTTGTTATAACTGCTTTTTTGAAAATGAATATATGCACATTGTAAACAATTTCAAGTGAAACCCCCTCCCCATCCCTTGTCTGATGGCCAGTCTCCCTCCCCTGAGGGCCGACGCCACTGCTTGCCAATTTTGACATAAAGCTTGAAACCAATGAGTGTCAACTGACTGGGTGAGTTTGATTCCTTCTACTTGTCTTGGCCATCCCAAACAGTTCCAGGAGAAGACTGTTTCTTGGAGAGTGGGTGGCAATGAAATAATAGCAATGGTGGTCAACCTTTATTGAGCAGGAATTGTCTGCCAGGCAGACAAGCTCCTTCCAGGAGCTTTGCCTGAGGGATCTCGTGATCTTTGTGATGAGCTACCAAGGCAGCTACTGCTGCGACCTGGGATGGAGATGCCCAGGTGGAGGCTCAGAGAACGGAAGTGTCCTTCTAAGGCCTAACTAACAGGGGACTTCCATCTGCTCCAAGGATATCTAGTTCCAGAGTCCACACTCTTGGAATCTGGAAAACTCCATCAGGACTAATTCATGAGCATCTTAGAACCACTTTCCCTGAAATTTCCTTTCTACAAACCTAGGAAGGGTTTTTTCTCCCTCTTCCTAGCAAGTTCTTAGCTTTTTATGGAGTAAGAAAAGGCACAGAGTGGCCTTCATCCTGGACAGGCTCCTTTGATGTGAGCCATGAGGCACCTTGGGCTGGGTCATCTGTGGCCTCTGCAGGTGGCCACCACGTGTCCTTGGGCTTCCCCATCTGCCCCAGGCTTTGGTCTTTTTATTTCAAACGCAGGGAAAGAGTAGGCTCACCTGAACCTTCTCCAGAGTTCTTTCTATTACTCAGAGTCCATCTAGCTAAACATGTTTTAAAAAATATTTATTTGCACTGGTGAGCCCATGGCCATGGTGGAAGTGGGGACATGGGTAAGCAAGAGTCCACCCTGCCCCACGGAGCTCATGTCCCGCAGGAGTGGAACACACAGCAGCCCTGGGCAAGGCACCTCTGGCCTGTCCCTCACCTGCTTTGCACCTGGTTATGCTTCCCTTACTCCCAGTGGCAAGTGCCCCAGGAACCCCATGGGTGACCTACTCAGTGGTGGGCTGTGCCTGCTTGCAGGAGGGACTAGAAGGCTACCTGGGGCTACTTCTCAGGCATGAGCCAAGGGTCACATTATAAAAGCTATGCCAGATGCCCCATAGATGATCCTCTATCCAAAAATTAGGAACTCTTAAGTCATAAGATGAGTCAAATCTTCCCCCTTAGGATTCAACATAGCTATGTTCAGTTTTACTGGAAAATAAGTCACTGGAAAGCACTTTTTATTGTTTTCTAAATCTCTCTTATGCCCAAAGAAGTGGTTCAGCTCTGGTCTAAGGCACTGCTCATTTACTCTGATTGCCATCTTCAGCATCATTGTGATGATGATAATGATGATGATGATGATGATGATGATGATATAACAAGATAGTAGCAATAACAAGAGCTGCCTCCTCCCAATTGTGAAATTATGTTTATGGATATCTGGGGCTCACTGTTCTCTTTAGGAATGACCCCTGAGGGCTCATGGCTCCCAGCCCCCAGTACTGCAGGTAAAGCAGTGACCCTATCTCCAGAAACGTGGGTACCACCACCACAGTCATAGCTTAGATGGGGCAAAGGGTGCTGACTCTAGAAGCCACCATCATCACCGACTGTGTCGAATTTGGAAATGGGGACAGAAATGTACACATACACATGGGCTTTGCAGAGAGGCAATCAAACCTACTGTTTCTTTTTGGTTGTAAAACCCCGAGGATCTCTCTGCATTTCTCCCCTTCCCACCCCCATTGTTTAAGCCTCAGTTTCTCCTTTGAGCTACCTGGAATTCTGATAGGCAGGATTGCTCTGTAACCGCTAAGCTCTGTCCACACCTCAGCCATTTTGTGTCTCTGGTTTGCTTTGGATGGCAGTTTTCCCCTTATCCTGCCCAGATTTCCAGTATCCAAGCCTGTTATTTTCTTCTTTTCTTCTTTATGACCTGTATTTTTCCAAAGATTGGGAAGCAAAAATGTCAAGGTGATAGATGCATATAGATAGGTAAAAAGATGACAGTCAGTTTTAATCCTCATTTTGCTTTTCTGTATTTCCAAAATTTCTACAAGGAACATCTATTGTATTTGTAATAAGAAAAATAGTCTAATGAGGCCGGGCGCGGTGGCTCATGCCTGTAATCCCAGCACTTCAGTGGGCCGAGGTGGGCGGATCATGAGGTCAGGAGATCGAGACCATCCTGGCTAACACGATGAAACCTCGTCTCTACTAAAAATACAAAAAAATTAGCCAGTCGTGGTAGCGGGCGCCTGTAGTCCCAGCTACTCGGGAGGCTGAGGCAGGAGAATGGCGTGAACCCTGGAGGCAGAGCTTGCAGTGAGCCGAGATTGCGCCACTGCACTCCAGCCTGGGCAACAGAGCGAGACTCTGTCTCAAAAAAAAAAAAAAAAAAAAAAAAGAGAAAATAGTCTAATGAAAAGCAAGTTGGTGCCTTGAAGTTGAGTGTTTTGGTTGAATGTTGGCTAAGGATCCAGTCTCCCAGAGGTTAGTTAAAAGCTTTTCCTCCAGCCCTATGCCCACTGGGGTAACAACTCAACTCCTCAGGCCATGAAATTTCAGAGGGTTATCTTTGTCCTGAGCCTGAGACTTCTGTGGATCCAACAAGGGCAGGACTGTCCAGCAGTGGAGACTTGTCATCCCACTGGCTCCCGATACTTGGAGCTGCAGTGTTTCTTGAGCACTACTGTGTCACACAGGGCCTGAGTGCCTGCCCCCATCTTCAGAGAATGGCACCCCAGTCTGGTTGGCTCACCTCACTCAAAGTGGCAGGACCGTCTCTACTGCATGCATTTTCTGTGTGGTGTGTTTTTCTTTCTTTGGTAGCTCATAAAATTCCCCTATCTGTGCTGGGCCTCTTGGTCTTTAATCTTCAACCTCTGCTGGAGCTGTCCCTATTTCTTTTTAATTATGCCTCTTTTTTTATGGAAGTTTCCTATTGAATTTTTATGACTATGTAGAGCTGTGGATAGACTCCAACAAAAATGAAATCTTTATGAAATAGTCATTTCTCTCCTGGAGCCCCTGATAGATGTTCCTCTGTGGATAGACACACATGTGTGGTGGGGGCGGGGAAAGTCCCTCTGGTCTTGGCTGCAGCTCGGCAGGATGCGGGACAGGCAGCTGAGCTGCTTATTCCTCAGCGTGAGGGCTGCTGGGAGCGTGGAGTGCAGCTCAGCTGGGGGGGTGGGGGTGACATGGGATACAGAGGATAAGAAGTAAATCTTCCCTAGGTGCAATTTCTTTGCCTTGGTGTCTGCTGAATTAGCATTGCTCCCTAATCCCAAGCCATTAAGCTACATGGCTGCATATGAGCGGAGACATGTCCCGTTACTCCTTATTCAGAACCTTCATGGCCAGGCATGATGGCTCATGCCTGTAATCCCATCACTTTGGGAGGCCAAGTGGCAGATTGCTTGAGCCCAGGAGTTCGAGACTAGCCTGGGCAACATAGTGAGACCCATCTTTATATAATATAAAAATTAAAAAAAAAAAAAAACAAAGAAGAAGAAGAAAAGAAAAGAATCTCCTGCCCAGGTCTGCCAGCTGAGCTTGCAAAAATGTTATCCTTGGGGCTAACATTCTGTATTAGTTCATTTTCTCGCTGCTGATAAAGACATACCTGAAACTGGGAACAAAAAGAGCTTTAATTGGACTTACAGTTCCACATGGCTGGGGAGGCCTCAGAATCATGGCAGGAGATGAAAGGCACTTCTTACATGGCAGCGGCAGGAGAATAATGAGGAAAAAGCAAAAGTGGAAACCCCTGATAAACCCATCAGATCTCGTGAGACTTATAAACCATCATGAGAATAACACAGGAAAGACTGGCCCCTGTGATTCAATTGCCTCACCCCTGGGTCCCTCCCACAACATGTGGGAATTCTGGGAGATACAATTCAAGTTGAGATTTGGATGGGGACACAGCCAAACCATATCACATCCTAAGTGACTGTCTGGGGTCACTGGACCCTGGCATGCTTTCCCCTGTGCCAGCTACCAGCTATGTGGTCTGGGAATGGCTTGGGATCCACAGATAGCTCTCCAGGGGGGTCAGGGACCAGAGTTGCTGTTGCAGGGTGTGAGTCCCCATGCCAGGGAGGGAAGGGACAGTCATTCATTTATAAATAGATGTTGGGACTCACCCAAATTGAGTGCTGGGCCTAGATCAGGGCACCAGGGATTTCTCAGTCTTAGTCCCGTGGAGCTGATGTTCCTGAAGGAGGAAATGGAGAAAACTCAAGTAAGCATGTAAATGAGTGAGGTGGTTTTAGATTGTGGTGAATGCCGGGGGGCAAACGGAGAAATTAAGAGAGCTGCCAAGGGAGGAGGAGGGAGGGGTTCTGCTTTCAACAATGTTCAGGGAAGGCTGCCTGCTGGGGCGATCCTGGAGCTGGGACAGGATGATGAGTGGCTTGCATACTCAGATCAGGGACAGAGCCTTCCAGGCAGCAGGACCAACAAGTGCAAAGGTCCTGAGGTGGAATGAGTTTGTCAAGTTGAGAAACAGAAAGATGAGCATGGCCGGGGCAGTGTAAGCCATGGGGAGAGTGGAGAGACAGGAGACTGGGTCAGGCATTGGAGCTTTTCAATCCTTGCTAACTTATTTTAAATGTCTAAAGACACCATTTTGACTGCTGGACAAAGAATGGACCGTGGAATTGCATTGAAGTCCAGATGTCCAGTTTTTGGAACCATCAGGAAGGCAACACAATGCCCCTACTCTCAAAGGGATTTGGGGAATGGGAGAAGGTAGGGTTATTGTTTCATCAGGCTGCTTGGATTTAGACCTGTTTTCTTAAGCTGTAAGACCTCCTACAAAACTGGATCCTCACCTAAGTTTGGAGGGCAACTGAGAAGTGATAGTTATGTTTGCCTCCCTGCAGAGAATAAACTCTCAGGATAGGATGGAGCACTGCAGCTCTTACCTATGAAAGTTGGTAAGGAATGGAGTCTCCTATGTGAGTGTGGCAACTGTCTACTCACTGGAAGGAATGGTGATACATATCATAATAGGGAAGGAAATGAAGAGCATCCATTGTGTGATAGTGTCTATCCCATGTGTTAGGTCCTGTAACTGACAACAACTGCCCTGAAAAGTATTATTGCATATGAGACTGGAGACCAGAGAGGTTAAGTAAATTGCCCAAGATCACATAGCTACTAAGAGGCAGAGCTGGGGTTTGGACTCATGTCAGCCTGAATCCAATGCCCTTGCATCTGTCACTCGTGCCCATAGCCCTAGACAACACCCACATGCTAAAGACGTCAGTGGTCCCCTGTAACAAAAGCTGTTATGGCTTCTCAGACAGACTGGAGTCCATGACTGGGAGAGGCAGGGGTACCCTGGGGAGAACCATGTGTCATCAGGGTTCTTTCCAGGCCCTTCCAGCCACCCACCCATGGGCATAAGGCCTACCCCAGCTCTGCAAGGTTTCAAAAAAACATGCTTGACACTTGAACAAAAATTGGCTCCAAAACATAGGAAGAAAGCTGCAAAACCATAATTAGTAATTTAGATCAACGAAGAATAAGGACTATAAAGAAGAGAGTAGGGGAAGTAGGGAAAAAAAGGAACACAATGTATTTACTACCATCGAACAATACATTTAAAATGGTAAAGATGGTAAATCATATATGTATATTTTACCTCAATAAAAAATGAATTAAATAAAAAAAAGCAAAACAAACGATCTTATTTTACCTTCATTTATGCTTTCTCTGCCCTGCGTCTCTGCCTGATGCTGACCCCAGTTTCTGACTAATAAGGTTTTCCTTCTGCCTGAAGAGCTTCTGCAAAGCTGTCCTTAGGACAGATCTACTCACTAGGAATTCCTTCAGTTTTTGTTTGAGAAAAATATTTATTTTTGTCTCACTTTTTAAAAATTCAGCTTTTTTGTTTTGTTTTGTTTTGTTTTTACTATAATTATCTTTTTTTTGTTTGTTTTGTTTTGAGACACGGTTTCACTCTCCCACCCAGGCTGAAGTTCAGTGGCTCAAACATGGCTCACTGCAGCCTCAACCATCCAGGCTTAAGCAATCCTCCCACCTCAGCCTCTCAAGTTGCTGGAACCAGAGGCACACTCCAATACATCATGCTTTTTTTTTTTTTTTTTTTTTTTACTTTTGTAGAGGTAATGTCTTGCTATGTTGCCCAGGCTTATCTCAAACTCCTGGGCTCAAGCGATCCTCCTACCTTGGCCTCCCAAAGTGCTGGGATTACAGGTGTGAACCACCATGCCCAGGCCAAAATTAAGCTTTTTTATCTGGAGATCATTGTAAATTATTCTGCAGTTTTAGGAAATAAATTGGAAAATATATTGTGTGCCCTTTATCCAGTTTCCCCTAAAGATAGCATCTTGTATGATAGTATAATAGCACTGCCAGAATATTGGCATTGATACACTTTTACTTGTCCTCATTGTGTGTATGTGTACACATGCATGTGTGTTTAGTTCCATGCAATCTTATCCCACATGTAGGGTCTGTGTATCCATCACCACAGGGTTCCTCTTTCTGCCTTTTTATAGCCATACCTCCTTCCATCCTCTTCTCCTTAACCCCTGGCAACCAATAATCTGTTCTTCATTTTTATAATGTTGTCATTTCAGGAATAATAGACTCATGGTGTGCATGTCTTTTTTGCTCAGCACAATTCTCTGGAGATTTATCCACACTGTTGGGCACATCATTATCCAATGCCTCCTTTTCTTGCTGAGTAGGACTCTATGGAGTGGATGCTCCACAGTTTATTTAATCAGTCACCGACCACACAGAGTGAGGCTGGAGAGAATGGCAGATGAGAGAGGGGAGAGGTCGGGACAGGGAGAGAAAACCCTTTCAAAGACGTCTCACGATATCTGCAGTAAAACCTATACTCTCAAACAAAAACTTTCTTGGTGGACTCTTTTCTTCTTCTTGGAAAAGAGGCAACATAAATGGACTCAGATCACCTGCCACATACACATGTGCATACTGATATGTCCCCTCCTGTGCTCATGCGTACACGTTTTTGCACATGCATACACACACACACACACACACACACACACACACACACACACACAGACATGCCTGTGAAGAGGCCAACCCCAGTGTGCAGCAGCTGTGAGGGGGCTCTGCCCCTCCTCTCCTAGAGTGGAACATACGTTCTTGTGAACATAGGGAGTGACATTTTCTTATGTCGATGTAATGTGAACAGCTCCTGGTCACCAGCCCCTTTGCCACGGATGCCTCTTCATGGGTCGGTGAGTGAGGGAGACACAGCCATTTATTCCTGGCATCTTGAATTAAACTTGAAATTACTGCCCACTAGAAATAAGACCTGGGGCATAGAGTCTTATTATTAAAATCTTTTGTGGAAAGTCACAGGGCTCCAATCACCCCAAAAACATTGTGTCTATGGGAAAATGCACCTTGAGTTCCATCTTACAAATGGATTTGTATCAGTTTAGGTTTCATGTAAGCTGTTCACAGTATCCTAGTGATACATGTTTGTGGTAAAAAATCTTGGAGGGTAAAGAACAAACACTGCCCATAATTTTTTACTGTATACACTTTTTTTCTTATAAAAATGTTACTCTATTGCACATAGTGTTTTGAATCATGCCAATTTTTATTTGGCAATTGTATAAACGCAGAACTTTAAATATCACCCCCAACATTCTGTGCCTAAGCCTCAGAACCTATGCTTACAAAGAGCAATCATATTCATGACTACGTATTTAATGCAACATTAGAAAACTAATACAGTCATAACCCACAAGTGTTTTCCATGCCAATGACCTTTTTGCCATCTGGTTTAGTGACTGCAGAGTATCCCATTACATGGTTGTCTCACACCTTGGCAAGCATCCCTTAAGGATGGACACTAAATCATCATGGGGTTTAATACTCTCATCCACAGAAGGGACTCCCAAGCCAGTCCTCACATATCTTGCTCTCATTACTAGGGCAGAGTGTTCTAAGAATTTTCCTCTTATGGGCCACCGCCAGAGCAGACCAGACTCACTGTTTCCATGCCTGCTGGCTCTTGCTGCCACCATGCCCTGATTTCAAATAACCACTCCATCCATGAGCTAACTGACCTTAGAAAGATACACTTTTAAAAAGCATATCCTCCCAATTTTCAATTAAGGCCAAAAGGAGAGTAGAGACCAAATATATCCTCTTTCATGAAACAAACAAAAAATGGCAAAAATATGTGAATCTACAAAAAGATACTAGAACTCTTAAGTGAATTTAGAAAGGGTAAAAGCTATAATATCAATATTTAAAAAGTCAATTGCATTTATATGATTAACAATGAACAATCAGAAAGTGAAATAGAGAGTGCCATTTATAATAGTATCAGAAATATAAAATACTTAGGATAAACCTGACAAAGGATGGGGAAGACCTGTATACTGAAAACTACGAAGTATTCCTGAGAGGAATTAAATAAAACTTAAATAACATACCACATTCGTGTATTCAGTCTGAATTACAATGTCTAAAGTTAAAAATACTGACCACACCAAGTGTTGGTGTGGATGTGGAGGAACTGGAACTCTTATATGTTGCTGGTAAGAATGCAACATGGTACCTCCACTTTGAAGAACAGATAGGCAGTTTCTTAAAAGTTAAACATACATTTACTATATTACTCAGCCATTCCACTCCTAGGTATTTACTCAAGAGAAATGAAAGCATTTGTCCACACAAACGTTCTTACATGATTGTTAATAGCAGCTTTATTTTCAATCACTTAAAACTGAAAATGATCCAAAAGGTATAGCAACAGATAAATGGACTGTGGCATATCCATAAAATGGAGTACTATCAAGCAATAAGAAAAAACAGACAGCTGGGCAGTGGCTCACACCTGTAATACCAGCACTTTGGGAGGTTGAGGCAGATCACTTGAGCTCAAGAGTTTGAGACCAGTCTGGGCAACTTGGTGAAACCCCGTCTCTACTAAAAGTACAAAAAAATTATCCAGGTGTGGTGGTACACACTTGTAATCCCAGCTACTGGGAAGACTGAGGCAGGAAAATTGCTTGAACCCAGGAGGTGGAGGTTTCAGTGAGCCAAGATCACGCCACTGCACTCCAGCCTGGGCGACAGAGAGAGACTACGTCTCAAAAAAAAAAAAAAAAAAAAAAAAAAGAAAGAAAAGAAAAGAAAAAAAATTAGCAGGGTGTGGAGGTGCACACCTGTAGTCCCAGCTACTCAGGAGGCCAAGGTGGGAGGATTGCTTGAGCACAGGAGGTCAAGGCTGCAGTGAGTTGTGATTACATCACTGCACTCCAGCTTGGGTGACAGAGTGAGACTCTATCTAAAAAAGAAAGAAAAGAAAGACTATTGATACATGCAGGGATATGGATGAATCTGAGACCAATTTTGCTGAGTGAAAGAAAGCAGAGGAAAAAACATACAAGCAGCATGATTTCATTTCTATAAAATTTTTAAAAGTGCAAACTAACCTATAGTGACAAAAAGCAGAACAATGGGAATTTATAATGTCAAACACATATATTTATTAGAAAAAAAAGATCTACAGTCAATCATTCAGGTTTCTATCTTAGGAAACTAAAGAAAGAAGCCTAATTTAATTTAAGCCTAAAGCAAGGAAAATAAGATAAGTAATTAAAAATTAGAACAGAAATTAATAAAATTGTAAACAGGAAAACAGTAGAGAAAAATCGTAAAACAAAAGCTGGTTCTTGGAAAAGATCAATAAAATTGATAAACATTTAGTCAGGCCAATGAAGAGAGAAAAGACACAAATTATTAACATTAGAAACAGAAGAGAGGTCATCACAACTGATCCCATAGGCATTAAAAGGTTAATTAAGTAATATAACAAACAACTTTATGCTCATAAATATAACTAAGGTGAAGTGCAACAATTCCTTGAAAGACACAAACTATTAAAACCCCCCAAAGAGCATAGTCTTATATTCAAAGAGATTGAATAATTTAAAACCTTCCAGAAAAGAGAGCACTAGGCTCAGATAGTTTCACTGGTACATTCAACAGAATACTTAAAGAGGAAATAATAACAATTCTCCACAATATCTTCCAAAAAAATAGAGGCAGAGGCATTGCTTGCAAACTCATTTTATGAGGCCAGTTATCTTAGTCTATTTAGGCTGCTATAACAAAACACCACACAAACTGGGTGGCTCATAAACAGTAGAAATTTATTTTCCACAATTCTGAAGGCTGGGAAGTCCATGAGCAAGGCACTGGCAGATTTGGTGTCCAGTGAGGGCCTGCTCTCTGCTTCATAAATGGTTCCTTCTAGCTGTGTCCTCACATGGTGGAGGGGATGAGGAGTCTCTCTTAGTCCTCTACTATAAGGGCATTTAGGTCTCTTCTACAAGGGATCACCCATTCATGAGGGCTCTGCTCTCATGATCTAATTACTTCCCAAAGGCCCCACTTCTTAATACAATTACCTTGGAAGTTAGAATTCCAACATATGAATTTGGGGGAACACAAACATTCAGACTATAGCACAGTATATTACCCTAACACTAAAACCTGCTAACGACATTTTAAGAAAGGAAAAACTACAGACCAATATCTCTCATAATCATAGATACAAAAAAATCTTTAAAAAAATTATTGAATCATATTCAGTAATATTATATACCATAACCAAGTGGGATTCATTCCATATATACAAAGCTGGTTTGACATTCAAAAATCAATGTAGTTTACCATATCAATAGGCTAAAGAAGATAAATCACATGACTATATCAACTGCTAGAGAAAGTATTTGAAAAAAATCAATACCTATCTACAATAAAATCACTCGGCAAACTAGAAACAGAGGGTATTTCTTCAACTTGATAAAGAACATGTACAAAAAGCCTGCACTAAATGTCATGCTTATTGCTGAGAGCCTGGGCACTTTCCCCCTAAAATCAAGAATAAGGCAAGGATGTCCTCTCTCACCACTCCTATTGAACATCATACTGGAAGTCCCAGCTACAGCAGTAAGAAAAAGAATTAAAAGAAAGGTATACAGACTGGACAAAAAGAAACAAAAATGGTCTTTATTAGTAGATACATTGTCAATGTAGAAAATGCCAAATAATCTAAGTACACAAAAAAAGGTGAAAAACCTCACTGGAAAAGGTGAGTATAACAAGGACACAGCATACAAAGAAAATATAACAAAGTCAATTGCTTTCTTATATACAATGAACAATTAGAATTTGAAATGAAATTTACATTACCATTTACAATGGCATCCCCCTAAATCAGTATTTAGTTATAAATTTGACACAGTCTATGGAAACTGTATGCAAAAAGCTAGAAAATACTGGCAAAATAAAATAATCTAAATAAACGGCAAGATAGTCCCTGCTTATTTATTGGAAGACTTGGTATTGTTAAGACGTGAAGTATTTCTAACTTGATCAGAGCAATCCAATTCAAAATCCCAGCAGGTTATTTTTTAGGTATTGATAAACTGATTCTAAAATTAATATAAACAAGCAGAAGGCCTAGAATAGCTAACACAATACTGAAGAAGAAGATCAAAGTTGGAGTACTCAGAGTTCTTCATTTCAAGAATTACTATAAAGCTATAATAATCAAGACGGTGTGGTATTGGCAAAAAAGGGACACATAAATCAACAAATGGAGAGGCCAGATATAGACCCACCCACACAATACAATAACCTGACTTTTGACAGAGGCGCAAAGGCAACTCAATGGAGCAAGTGAAGTCTTTTCACCAAGTGTTGCTGGAACAGTTGGATGTTCATAGGCTAAATGAATCTGGACACAGAACTTGCAACTTACACAAAAAATAACTCCAAATGGACCATAAACCTAAATTTAAAATGCAAATTTATAAAACTTTTAGAAGAAAACATAAGAAAAAAAATTTATGTGACCTTGGGTTTGGTGAGGAATTTTTAGATACACGACCAAAAGCATGAACCATGAAAGAAAAAAAAATAGAGAAGTTGGACTTTATTAAAATTAAAAACTTCTGCTCTATGAAAGATTCTGTTAAGATAATGAAAACACAAGCTGCAGACTGAAAAGAAATATTTGCAAAACATGAACCTGATAAGAAACTTGTATCCAAAATATTTTAACAAATCTTAAAAGTCAACAAAAAGACAATAAGTAATCCAATTGAAAAAATGAATAAATCTGAACAGACACCTCCAAATCACCACCAAAGATGATATTTGTGTGTGTGTATACATATGACATATACGTATGTACATATATGTATATATATATATCTTACAAATGGTAAATAAGCATGTGAAACATCATCTGTCATTAAAGAAGTGCAAATGAATACAACAATGAGCTTTCAGCACACACCTATTAGAATGGCTAGTATACAAAAAACCAACAATACCAATTGCTATGAGAATTTAGAAGAATAAGAACCCACATGCATTTCTGGTGGGAAGGCAAAATAGTACAGCTACTTTAAAAGATGTTTGGAAGTTTCTTAAAAAGTTAAACATTATTTTACTGTATGAACCAGCAAGCATACTTCTAGATGTTTACCCAACTGATTGAAAACTACATCCACAAAATACCTGCATGCAAATGTGTGTAGCAACGTTATTCATAATTACCAAAATCTGGAAAACCAGGATGTCTTTCAGTAGGTGAATAGATTAATAAACTGTAGTACATGCATATAAAGGAATACTATTCAGAGATATAAATAAATGAACTATCAGGCTATGTAAAAACATAGATAAAACTTAAATGGATATTGTTTACTGAAAAAAGCTTATCCATTTATATTATGTTCTAGAAAAGGTAGAACTATTGAGATGGTAAACGGATCAGTGGTTTCCAGGGGCCTGTAGAGATGGCAGAGTAGAGCTGGGAAAGCACAAGAGATTTTCTTTTAGAATGGTAAAATTATTGTGTATGATACTTGGTGGTGAATACATGACACTGCATTTTTCAAAACCCATGGAATTTTACATCACAAAGAGTGAACATTAACATATGCAAATTAAAAAAATAATTAAAGATGTTGGGGGATTCCAAGATGGGATGCTGAATATGACAGAAGACTAACTGTATTACAAATGTATAAAATAATTCCACTGAAGGGGTGGGGGGAAAATGTGCTGACCAAGTGGCATTGGAAGTGAGTGGAGACTGTAAGACTAAAAGCATAAGGAACTGTTCACAACCCTGTATTGTAGTAGATAAAGCTCTTTCCCAAAAGGATATAAATTCTGAAGCCACTAGTCACACACTCTGAAATGTGAAGTCACCGGATGTTTGTTGGAGGGGAGGCTACTAACAAGCAAGCAGGAAAGGTTGCAGTGATTCATATGGCAGTGGTTAGTGTTGGGGACATCAACGTGGAATCGAGTTCAGCTCAAAATAGATGCAGATGGATATGTAGAATATACTTACAGATATGGGTTGGTATATATTTCCTTGTTCTGTCTCCTGACAGGGCCTGAATAAGTGTCATCCCGGTAGCAATGAGCACACCTAGTGTTTACGTCTTAGTTTTTGATGCTGTTCTTTTTTTTTTCTTTGTAACATTTAATAAGCTCAATCTACATCCAGAATAATGTACATGAAAGGACAATATTTATGTAAACAGAGCTCAGTCGGGTAACCATGGTATCATCAGAGTGCATCCAGAGGAAAAGAGGGAGGAGGGGCCGAAGGAGACACAATCAACAGCACTCCCACACTTTTACTGTTTGATCTATGCTGCCAGTGACCACATAGGGTGCCGTCTTGTGGAAATCCAAGGAGGTAACAAAGTGTTCATGCGCATTGAGGGTCTTCATGCATCATCGCTTGTTCTTGTAATCCCATACGTGTAGGGTCTTGTCATCAGCACAACTCAAAATAAATATCCCCCCAGAATTGAACAGAACTCCAGGTACCCAGTTACCATGACCCACGAGGGTCATAAGGCACATGCCAGTACTGACATGCCACATCTTAATAGTCTTGTCCCTGGATCCAGACAGCAAGAATGGCCCAGGTTTACCACTTTTTTTTAGTCTCAGAGCCTGTTGCTTCAGAGATGGAAGAATATGAGCTTTCTGGAGCCCAGGAAATGCATTCTACCACATGCTCATGTTCTTAGAGCTCAGCCTTGCATTGCATTGTTGCTACGACCCATACACGCACAGTCTGGTCATTGGAACAGCTGGCTATCAGAGTGCCATCTTGATTTGGTTGTACTGTACATACCCATTCTCTGTGTCCTGTGAGCGTCTTCACACAGTAGCCAGTTTGCACTTCCCACATTTTTATAGTTTTATCCCTTGAGGCAGACACTATATGATCTCCACTGGGCATGATGGCTACTGAGGAAACATTATGGTCATGGGGAACCATGACCGTGCATGGTTCTGATGCATTCAAAGTCCTGAAAATCCCATAGTTTAATGGTCATAGCTGCAGAACAGGAAGCCAGAAACTTGCCACTGTGGTCAAATGAAATGTCCTGTACAGAGTCTGTATGTCCTTCCTTTAAGAGTTCTTTCAAAATCTCCAGTCTCATAATCCCACACCTTAACTGTAGCATCCTCTGAAGCAGAGACCATAACACTGAACACAGGATGGAAAATGACTCGAGTGATTGGACTCCTGTGACCACTCAATGTGTATTTTTCTGGCAGAAAATACCCATTCTTTTGGGTCTTGTTTCTGACCAAGAGGTCCACCTGACGTAAATTCTTCTTTTGCTTCGTTTAGCTTTGATTCTAATTCCATAACCTTCTTTTGTAATCTAATAACAGATGTCCATTTTTTCCCCCTAAACACCAGCCTACTTTAATTCTTCATTCATATCTAATTCAGCTTACTTTTTAAAAACTGAATATGCCTCTTCATAGCCATTTGAACAAAGATAATCTGCTACAGCTTGATTTAGTTCATCTCGTTGTCTCTGGGACAGCACCATCTTGGCTGTGATGTCAAGCTTATCTGATATAGCGGTATGTCCCTCCTTCGGGAAATCAAAAAGCTTTTTGATCCGTGGACGTATAATTTAAATATGACACTAAGTGTCTTCCACACAGGGGAAAATAATTCTTTTACAAATGAATCCAACTAGTAACCAGAAGATATTCAACAAGTAAGGTTCATTCCACTCTCCCGGTCGCTGAATTCTGCCACTGCCCCGCCGCTCCAGCTCCGTCTGTCACAGGAGCTGCCCCAACGCCCTGATGTTACTGCGCCGCCACCGCCACCGTCCCTGCCACCGCCACCGCCCCTGCCACCGCCCCCGCTGTTCTTAATACCATTTAATAAAAGGAAGTAAGCCTTCCTGGAGAAATGACTGATTCTAGGACAAGCGGGGAATGTACAAAATGAGCCTGGAGGAGCATTTTACAGGGCCAGAAAGTAAGAACATGCTCAGAAGAACAAACAATAACACACAGGTCAAGGGGACACAGTGACCACTTGAAAAAGCTTTCAATGGCCTAAGTTGGAACAATTTGAGCAATAAAGTAGTATTGGATTATAAATAACCCAAGTATAAAATAAATATGCATGACTCCATACTGATTTACATTTATATATTTATTTAATCACATACATACGAATAAGTAAATGGCAGAGAATAGGCACATCTCCAGAGTGGTGGAATTTCAGGTAATTTGTGTAATACTGCACCCCCAAGGAGGTGGAGCATAATTCCCCCCGCCTTAAGTATGGCTGCACACAGTGACTTCCTTTTAAAGCATATAGTGTGGAAAGGGAGCAGGGGAGAAACTTCACAGTGGAGACGTCTAACAAACACTGCCTCAGCCGACGATCATGGTCAACATCAAGAGTGACGTCATGTTGATAGGATGTGCTCCTGATAGAACGTGATGAAAGTAGCACTTTACTTCTGTGGTCTTCTCCCAATAATCACAGGAGAAAACACCAGGCAAATCCCAATGTTGGGACATTCTACAAAATACCTGACTAATGTTCCTCAAAACTGTCAAGGTCATCAAAAACAAGGAAAGTCTAAGAAATTGTCACAGCCAAGAGAAGCCTAAGGAGATGGGACAACTCAGTGTAACATGGTGTTCTATGGTGGAAGAAGGACAGCTGGGTCAACTAAGGATATCTGAATGAAGGGTGACTTTAGTTAATATGTATTAACATTGGCCATTAATTGTGACAAAGGTACCTCATTAATGTAAAATAGTAACAATGAGAGAAACTGGGTGTGATATCTAGGGAAACTCTCTGGACTATTCTCAACTTTTCTGGAAATTTAAAACTATTCTAAAATAAAAAGTTTATTTTTTTAAAAAGGCAATCCCCTTTCTCTCTCCTCCCTCTTTCTCCTTTCCCTCTCTTTCCTCATTTCTCCCTTTTCCTTCCTCCTCTTCCTTCTGCCCCCTCCTCTTTTCCTTTAACAATAACAATAATGTGTAGTCCATTCTCACACTGTGATAAAGAACTACCTGCAACTGGGTAATTTATGAAGAAAAGAGGTTTAATTGACTTGCAGTTCCACAGGCTGTGCAGGACACATGGCTGGGAGGTCTCAGGAAACTTGCAATCATGGCGGAAGGTGAAGGGGAAGCTAACACATCTTCACGCCGGAGAGAGAGAGAGATAAGGGGGAAGTGCTACACACTTTCAAACAGCCAGATCTCGTGAACTCTATCACGAGCACAGCAAGGCAGAAGTCCACCCCCGTGATTCACTTACCTCCCACCAGGCCCCTCCTCCAACACTGGGAATTGTAATTCAACATGAGATTTGAGGGGGGACACAGAGCAAAACCACATCAAATGGCATCACACATGTGACCAGTAGGTTGTCATTCCCAGCTCTCTTCCCTTGCATTATTCTGCAGGAACCCTGGCCACAGTGCAGTGCTGGGTGTGGTATTCTTGAATTCACGGTTGGGCCAGGGAGGTGAAATGACCCACCTAGGAGGTAGCAGAGGTGCTAGCAGCGCTCCCAAGACTCATAGTGAGTTCTCCTGGGCCTGCCCATCACCCTGTTATGCCACTTTTCAGTTTCCCTCTGATCACAAATGACTCAGCACACAGTGTAAGTGCTATACTTTTCCACCAGAATTTGATTTGTATTGTCCTACAGACTGCAGGTACCCTCTTGTTGCTCCTTTCCCTTGAAAAAAATACATCATCTCAAAAGAAGGCAACCAGGAGCTGGCAATGGCACTGGAATCCCTTCCTGGGCACAGAACTGATGCTCATCTGCCCTGTGCACAGCACTTTTACAAGAAATCTCATTTGGTCAACCCCCCAAATATAATGGAAGGACATTATTATTATCTCCAGTCTGCAGTCAAGAATGCTGAGGCTAGAAAGTGGTTATCACTAAAAGCAAACCTTTTCTCTCTTTCCCATTGCCTATCCACCCTGACTCTGGGCTCTGACCCACACCCACCTGCTCAAGGTCCCAGGTAGGAGTTGCCCATTCCTTCAAGTATGAGTTCATTCATACCCATCACCATGTGGGGCTTGATGTGGCCTCACTAACAAGCAGGTCTCACCTGCCCTGTGCATGTGAATGTGCCTTAGGAAGCTTATCAAATCCCCAAGGAGAAATTACATCCTCTAGGAAAAATACAGTGAGGTGACTGTCCCATTTCCTTTACTGGCTCTGGACCACAGCTGAGTTCCCACGCACGCACTGTGGCACCCGAGAGTGTGGGCAGAGGCACTTCTGCTGAGTGGGATGAAACATCATAAGTGCTCTGAGGGTTGAAACTTTGAAGAGGTTGAGATCTGTGAGAGCTGAAGAACCTTTGAATCTCCCTTCAGCTCTCCCTGCCCCAACCACAGCCCTTCTCTTGATGTAAAACATGCGTTCAGATAGAAAACAAATGAGGCTTACTTCTATGCCAGTAGGACTGTTTGGCTTTAAGCTTCCCCAGTGGTTGAAAACAGCAATCTCTGAGATTTGCCCAAAACTTTAAATGGAAGTCACTCCCATGGGTCACATCCATGGATTTGTGAGATAGGGCAGGAGGCTGTGTCTCTGCCACCCAGCGGTGGGAGCAGGGGTCTGTGCAGCCTGGTTGTGTTGGGGGTGGACCCCTCATTCAATTGCCCATGAGGATAACCTGCGGAGAAGATCAGATGGAGATACCTGGACTTATGCAGAGGTGTGTTCGGGTTAAATAGAAATGCCCAGGGGCCAATAGAGGGAACCTTCCAACAAGTGTATGAGTTCACCTCTCACCCGATGCTGGCCACCCTGATGACAGCTTCTTGGACGTGATGAATGGCCTCACTTCCACCAGAACATCTTCCTGCCAGGCCCTGCTGCTGCTTCCCCAGCTATGTGGCCTTGGATGAGTAACATGGCCTCTTATTAAAGAAATGGATGAAATACTTTCTAAAGAATCTTCCAACTCTGAAGGTCTGTGACATCTTTTGTCACTGAATTAATAGGAAATCAGCTCCGTATAGATTTGGTGTATGTTAGGAGACAACCTCCGTTGATGGGCTGACCGAATGTCTGAAGTGGGAAGGATTTGGGGACCAAAACAGGTAACAAGAGTAGATGAACACAAGAAATTCAGGTTGAATTAACCTTCAACAGATATTTATTGAGTAACTTCTACATGTAAGTCACCAAAGTCTGGGAAGGGGAAATGGATAAAAGTATGATTCTGTCTCTGGAAAGCCTATATTCTAATTAATTGATGTATTAAGTAATGCTGGGTGGAGGAACAATAACCCAGGACTTGTATAAACAATAGGAAACTCTGGGGGAAGAGCAAGGCTAGAAGAGACATTATCTGGGAGGCAATTCTAGAGCAGGTAGATTTCAGGAACAGGACAGTCAAAGAAAAGGAGAGTGGCATTCACACATCAAGTCTAATAATATGGCCTTATTTTATGGTCCACCTGAGTACTGCAGAATTTAGCCCTAGGTACTACCAGGTCCAAAGCTGCTTCTTTAAGCTACACTTTAAGCTCCTGTCACTAGAAGGGGCTGTCAGGGTGCCAGGGATGGTGGCAGGTTCCATGCGGACTTCCCTGGTCCTAGAGGACGTTGGAGTCACTGGGGTGTGAGGATATTGGAGAGACAGGAATAGAGTTCCACACTGTGATGAGGAGGTGGAGCCTGATGCAAAGCCACAGGGAGGCCGGTGTTGATGGGGCAGGAGGAATTCCCACCCAGTGGGAGAGTTTTACATTGAGGACTACATACCTGGTCAGGGTATAAGGCAAAGTGGGTTCCCACTCCTGACATGTGGCTCTTTACCGATGTTCCTTGTGAGCTTATTCCCCACCTAGGACAGCTAACACTTTAAGCTCTTGACCGTCATTTATGCGTTATTCATGTGAATGAGTTTTTAGTTTTCTCTTTAAAGCAAGTTGGGATACCAGGAAAGTTGACAAGAGTTTGAGTTTCTGTGTTGGTTGGGAAAGAGTGATGTCTCCACATGTAATTTGTAGAGGGTCCCATCAATTTCCAAAAGAGGAAGTTGGTGTTTGTCTTGCTTTTGAGACATTTTGGGAGACTTAGACACAATATAATTTCTATTGAGAACGAAGTAGGGTTAAGATTTGGAGAAGGAAGACAGATATTTCCTTCTCTCTGCTAAAGAGATGGTCTGGAGTAGAAAACTTGTGGACTGTGTTTACAATTGTGGAGTACTACTCTTGGTTCAAACAATAAAGCAGAATCGATGTCTGTAGAACAGAGCTGGAAGGGGCCTCATGGTTGGTTTTCAAGGTAAACTAACCACAGACATCAATTTTCCACTCCTCAGCCTTTTTAGCATCTGGGTTCATCTCAGGAAGGCCATAACAAAGCTCCACAATCTGAGGGTCTTAACAACTGAAATTGTTTGCCTGGAAGTTCTGGAGGATGAAAGTCCAAGGTCAGCTTGGGCAGCATAGGTTTCTTCCTAGTGCCATGAGGGAGAATCATTCGTGCTTCTGGTGTTTGCTGGCAGCTGCTGGTGTTCCTTGGCTGGCAGAAGCACCACCCCAACCTCTCTCTGCATCTTCACAGGGCATTCTCCCTGTCTGTGTGTGTGTCTGAATTTCTCCTTTTTATAAGGACACCAGTCATGTTGGATTAGGGGCCCACCCTACTCTAGTATAATCTCATCTTAACTAATTACACCTGCAATGGTCCTATTTCCAGATAAGGTCACATCCTGAGGAACTGAAGGTTCAGACTTAAACACATGAATTTGGGGGAGGAGATGCAACTCAGCCCATAACCACATTCTTTCTACACAGGGAGTTCAAGTTAGAGAGCCCATCAAACCATGCAGGGAAAGGAGATGAAATCCTCTGGGTTTGTCACTGTTTGAGGCAGCCCTAGACACATGCTGAGCTATTGTCCCCACTTTGCCAATGCAGACTAAGCTTGTGTCCATGGACAAGCCCAGTGTGAACTAAGATCACTGGATGCCCACCTCGGTGCTGGAGGCCGGGGCCCACACAGAAGTCCCAGGCCCAACCTGAGGGGAGCAGGCTACACCAGGCCGAGGATGGCCCCCTTGATTTGGGTGCACATTCAAATGTACAAACTACTGCCTGCACCACAGAGACTGGCCCAGAGGTGTTATCTTCCCAGAGGGCTGGGCAAAGGGCTGTCTTTGAACAGCTGTCCCCACTCAGGCAAGAGGTGGCCTTGCTGGGCCTCCACTTCCTCCACTGTAAAACGAGGGTGATGCTTTGCCCTGCCCGACCCATGTAGGGTCAGGTGAAGATCAAATGGGATAACAAGATAGAATATCTTTTAAAAGACCCACACACGAAGGTGGCATGAGGGATAGTCTTTATGACTATCATGCTCTCTGCAGCCCTGACTGTTACGTGCTAGCTGGCTGTCTCACCTCCTTGAGGTTTCCTGCGTGCCTGCTGATGGGGACGATTCCAGTGACTAAAAGGTACCTGGCCTTCTCCGTGCCCAGCTTTACATCCAGTAGAGGCTCAGGCCACCCTCGATGGCAGCCTTGCCCGCTGCGGGCCTGCTTGTCTGCTCAAAGCAGAGGCTGACATGCACCCGGGTTGCAGTCCAGAAGTCCTGGCCTGCTTTCTCCACGTGGTGAGCTGCGAGCAGTGAGCTTGGGAGCAGCCTTTCTGCTGAGTTCTGCCAGGTGAGCCAGCCCGCAGGAGTAGGGGGTATCCCAGGCACGCACCTGTGGCTCAGGTTTCTCCCTTGTGTCCCACTCTCTCCCCACTGCTGTTGTCCAGAGCACCTCCATCCTCCAAGATTGACAGCTCACTCTTGGTAGGGAACAGAGTGTAGGAAGTGATCGTTTCAAACTTCCCTCGCAGCTCCATCTGCCAAAAGCCCCTCTACCAGTTGCCGTATTTACCCTGGCTGCCAGGCCTCTCTCAGCTGCCCTAAGAAAACAGATTACCGTCCAGAGCAAAGTCCTCGTGTGTTTCCTTTCTGGAGATGAATCAAGTTCTGAAAGAAAGGTTTCCTGTAGCCCATTACACCATTTCGGTTTGTTTTATCTGTCTCCACCTGCGGAGCAGGGAATTAACCTGCTGCCCAGGGCCGGGCCGGCGAACGCTTGGAAGGAAAGCAAAGCGCACGGGTGTGCGTTTTTCGACAACACACCATGGCCTTGTTCTCCTCAGCAGAGCATTGTCCCCGTGAGGCCCAGGCCCAAATCTGAATAGGACTCTGTGTAACTTGATCTGTTTTCCTTCTTGGCTATAGTCTGTGTGCCAAATTTAACTGTGGTCTGTATATACAGTGTTGTTACGGGAGGGTGGGGGTAGACCAGAGAAGGCTGGGGGAGGGGAGTATATCCGTGCGGTTTTTTTCCTGTCTTCCTTTTTTTGTGCTTGCCTGCTTTGCTCACTGTTTGCTATATATAACTCAACATGACTGTCCTCGCATCTCCAGTCATTAACCCTTTAGGGATAACTAATGCGCCTTTTCATGTAGGCCCCGAGCGTCCTGGCTGAGAAGCGCTGGCACTGTTGGAGTTAACGGCTGGCCCCTGGAAAGTGAACTTCCTCAGAAGTGCTTGTGAAGCAATTAACAGGGCCCCACTCAGATAGTAAAAATATCCCCTGGCTTACAAATAAGCAGGGAAGCACCTCCAAGCCAAGAGTCACCGCTGTGCCCCAGGCCTGTAGCGGGCGCTCCCTCTTTGAAAGTCTTGTATCTTAGACTTTGCAGAAATGCTACAAAAACTGGTGATGCAGCAACGATTTCAGGGGAGACTGAAATCTATTGTCCAACTGAAAGCCTGTCAGGGCTGGGCCTCTCTCAGGAGACGGCGGAAGTGAACCATCCCAAGGCTCATGGAAAGAGCTACTCATTGTGGGCCTGGGGTGACAGTGACCCATCCTGGGTGAACAGAAGCCTCACTTCACTTTGCCGGAGGGAGACAGTAGGCTGACAAAATATTGTGGAATCTCCTAAAATTGGTTGCTAAAGGGAGCTTCTCACCAGCGCCAGCTTGCCTGGGCTCTTCTTTCAAAGGGTGGAGTGTTGTCTGCCAGTCCCCAGGCTCAGGGGATGCAAGTTGAAAGGGCTTTGGGCTTTACTGTTCATTTCCTCAGAATCATACAAATGCTGAAAATTACAAAACTGCGGTCTCCCTGCAAGGGACTCAAGATGTCTTGGGTCATCTTAGGCTATATTGAGAATGGAAAATGTGTTGGCTCTGAGGAAACAGGGTATGTGTCCTTCTCCAAGCAGGATGCTATGAACCTTGCCCCATAGGCCCTCCTACCCATCCTCACAGAGCCCTGAAACTCCTCCTCCAGGAACCCTTCCAGCCAGTGGGAAGACCCCACAGATAGGGCCCAGTTTCTCCTGTGAATCAACTTCTCTAGCACTTCCCACTGCCCAGGGCTGGGAAGGTCCAGTGTGCCCAGTGTGGCACTGTTTTCCAGGGCTGGATGCATGGTTGGTCCTCCAGTGGGAACTCTGCTATCATCCCTGCTTCACCAGGAGTGATGATGGGGACAGGCACGGCAGAGAGTGGACACAGGGATCCTGGCCTGAGGGGGCAGTCATTCATCCAGCTCACTTGTACATACGTCACCATGGACACAGAGGTTTTCAGTATGGTAACAATTTGCACAGTCCACATCAGCATCCCATTAACTTTCTTTTTGTAACCCTCAGCATGGTTTTAAGAACCTGGAAGTTTATTGCGTAACTGTTTTGCTTGTGAAGTTGCACATGATTTCTCAGAAAGATCAATTCAAACCCGCCTTGTCACCCCTCTCCACCCAGGCCCCACTTCCTGCTTTGCTGGGGCTGGGGGGTCAGAAGTAACATGGCTAGAGACAGATGTCCATCATCTGTGCTTGTGATGACAAAAAGAGGTAATAGGAGCACAGTCAGACCCTCACTCCTTGGAGCCCTGTTGTGAGCCGCTCATGGCATGTACCATTCTCTGTCCTCACAACAGTTCAGACGGGTAGGAATTATTGGATTCTTTCTCTAAATGGGAAACCAGGGGTTTTAGGTGCCTTATCCATGGACCCTGCCCTCACCTTCCTCACCCAGTGCCTCCCTGTGCCTTGCTGGCTGTATCTGTGAAATGTCTCAAGAGCCCATCCTGTTGTCTCCCATCCCATGTCTCCCACTTGGCCCACGGCCCAGACTCTTACCTGTCCAGACTCCTACTCCAGAGACAGCCGGCATGATCTTTGGGAAAGGCACATTGAGCCATGTCCTTCTCCCTGATGGAACTCAACAGTGGCTTCCTGTCACTCTGAGAACAGAATGCAGCCTCCTCCCTGTGCATGACAAGCACCTCCCTGAGGTCACAGCTGTGGCTCCCTGACTCTGCACTGGTCCAG
This sequence comes from Pongo abelii, assembly GCF_028885655.2. Classification (NCBI taxonomy): domain Eukaryota; kingdom Metazoa; phylum Chordata; class Mammalia; order Primates; family Hominidae; genus Pongo; species Pongo abelii. The sequence goes on along the minus strand of NC_071997.2, from coordinate 41,328,016 downwards.
TCCAGCCTCAAGGCCTTAAATTTGCCACTCCAGACCCCTGGTTTGGACCCTGGATTCTGAATACATTTTGGTCTTTTCCTCAGGGAAGTCGAGGCGCTGTCCTAGCTTGTGACCTGCTCCCATACCTATTTTCTCAGGGTGGAAGCAGACGCTCCAACTCCCACACTGTGAGGCTGGTACCATTACCTCCAAGACCCAAAGCCTGTAGGAAGTATAGCAGGCCTCACCCAATACCCTGCAGTTCCCTCACTTGCTCCAAGTGGGAGGTGGGTCTTCACGGGTCCCCAAGATGAGGGCCAGTGGCTTTCCTCTTTCACAGGCTACAGTGGGAGCGAGTCTTCCACTATGAGACCTCTGGCCAGATCTCAGGGCTCTGTGGTTGGGGGAAAATGGCTCTCTTTTATGGGGCTTTAAGACATGAACTGACATGACATGTCCTAGAGACTATCCAGAGAGCATGTGGATCACTTTTTGCTGCTTTAGATGACCTTCTTTAAAATCAATGCATTGTCATACTTTCAGCACTTACATTTTCCTATTCTATTATTGCATCATCTCAGAAGAAAAGTCTTTCATAATTAATGAATCTCAGGCTGGGTTAAATATTCAGTGGCTGCCCACACACCACTTACTCTATTGCTTCAAAATAATTGGCTCTCACTTATCAGGTCTACTAGAATGACTGTCTTAAACCAGTCACGTGGTGGAAGCATCACCACGTTTCTTGCTCAGAAAAATACCCTTTCAAGGGCTTTTCTAGGGGAGCCCGGAACAGTAGCCAATTCTAGTGGGACCTTTAAGAAAACAACTGGTCTTTTGCCCAGGATGATATTTGAGCCCCCTAAAGGGCCAATAAGGTTCCCTCTATTCAACTTCCCCTCCAAGTCTCACCAACCTCCCCACTTTGGTTCCATACAGCTTGGATTATTGCCCTACTAGTTCAAAACTGAAAGTTTCAAATAAAAACCAAAAGACAAATGTTAAGTCACATTGAATTGATAATTGAGACAATCTGTCAAGCATATTTTGCTTTCCTGATTTTTCAAAAAAAACCGTAATGTTGCACCTTCCTTGTTGTCAGTTTAGTATGTTAACATTTTTTTAGTTAAACTTCAGTATCATTGAACAGGTCATAGAGTGTGAGCAATATTGTCTTTGTTCCAAAACTCCAAAGGTAATGAAGCTGCCATTCACAATTGTTTTCTGCTGGGCTGCTTATTTTAAAAAAATGATTTTGATGAATAAAAATAGGTGCATTTTCACAGCGTGGGGTCCAGCAAGAATGAAAACCTTACGGATCACAGCCCGGCCCCTGGGGGTGTGGGAGGAGGTGTTGTCAGATGTCAATTTTGGCTGATTGTTTTTGAGGCCGTGAGACTGCCATTCCTGTGTCCTGTGGTGCATTTTAGAGACTGATGTCACTTTTTTGAGATAAATTATTAGAGAAATGTTTATAGATGAATATACATTTCACAGTGTGCCAGAGTTGAGGAGTCTAATGATGTTTAGAAGGGATACTGTGATGAGGGTGCCTGTGGCTGTGGCCTGTGACAGACACCTCCTGCACCAGGAGGCAAGGATCCTGATGGTCAGATGCCCAGTTCCCAACCAGAGGGGGTTCAAAGCCAGTGCAGCCCCTTCCTCCCACCGCTGGGGGCAGCAAAGGACCCACAGTGGAGATTGCAAACTATAGCAGGGGCTGTGCTTTGTGTTTGTTTTCAATATTTGAGCCATCATACAAAAATCTAGTGATTTCTCGTTCTCTATACAAAAACCAGAAGATCTGGGCCACAATGTCTGCATTTTCCCTAGTGTCAGTCTGCTATGGCCGCATATTAGCTGCCTAGGGCCCCTCACTCCTGCCCCTGCTAGACCCTGTGGATATTTGAGTCATGACCTTGCCTCAAGGCTTATTCACGTATTATTTGTTTATTTATTTTTAATATAGGAAGGGTCTTGCTCTGTTGCCCAGGCTGGAGTGCAGTGGCACAATCATAGCTCACTGCAGCCTTGAACTCCTGGGCTCAAGTGATGCTCCTGTTAAGGCATATTTAGATGGGAGGAAACATCTTTCTTCCTTTAGAGCATCTAATTATCAGCATGGCCCTGGACAAATTATCCTAGAGCCTGGAGCCTCAATTTGCTCATCTCTGTAAGGGGGGTGACAATGCAACCTCATAGGGTGGTTGTGAGTACTACATAGAAAAAGACTCCAGAAGGAGCACAGGGCCTCCATTGGGAGCCCGTCAGCCAACACTCCCTCCTTGCTGCCTGCACAACCTCAAGAGATCATGGTGTCCTTTGGGATGCTGAAAACTGCAAGGAAGACAACTGTGCATTCTCTGTGTAAGCAGTGTGCACACTGTCTTCCTCCTAAATGGCTAGTTGGAGGAGTGAAGACACTCATTCAGAAACGAGTGATTCCCTGGCTGCAGTCTCCTCTCTGATAACAAAGGACTGGGCCCAGATTAGAGACAAGGCAGGAATTATGTGCTGAAGAAAGGCAGTGGGGACATCTTGAGTTTGTTTGTAGCTAATCTCAAATAATTCAGGTCTTTTCCATTTGCAGCAAATCTGATTCCCTCAACACATCTGTGGTAAAATGTTAGGAGTGCATGCAGAGACCAAGTGTGGAGGGGATTTTTTTTTTCTACCACCAAATCCATAGTTACCCTCCAAGTTGTAATCTTATCATATTTAACTGGTTCCACATAAACAGATCTATGTATATTTTCAGTAGTTTCAGCTGAAACCTGTTAAGAACAGATGTGCAAATGGTTCCCTGGCACTGATCCATTTAAATATATTTTTTCTACAAACAGTTTTTTCTCTCTCCCTTTCCTTAGAGGGGAGAAAAAATATGAAAGTGGAACCACCATTAAAGTGGATATTACATGCTTCTGGGTTCTCTGCAACCAGTGTTTGCCATTGGTTTTCAAACAGCAATTTGGCACATGAGGCTATGAACACAGAGTGTGCATTTGATGGACAGTATTTGCTCTGAGACTGTGTGTCTGGGAGAATGAGCTGAGAGCTCTGTAGTTGCTACCTAAGCTAGGGTCAGCCAGGGTTAGTTTTTCCCTGCTGCTGCTGCTAAGCAGCCCCTGGGCAAAGGCTTCAGCAGGCCGTCTGCCTCTTTGAGCCTTTAGTTTTTCAGTTGCAAACAAAAAAAAAAAAAGGTCCAGGGAGTGGGAAGATAAAGAACTTCTATAACTCAGCAACAACAATCTGATTAGAAAATGGGCAAAGGACTTAAATAGACATTTCTACAAAGATGACATATATTAATAAATGGACAAAAAGCATGTGAAAAGATGACTGGCATCACTAATGATTAGAGAAAAGCAAATAAAAACTAAAATGAGACATCACCCCATACCATTAGAATGGCTAATAGCAATAAAGCAGAAAATATCAAGTGTTGGCAAGGTTGTGGGGAAATTGGAACCCTTCTGCACTTTTAGTGGAAATATGAAATGCTACAGCCACTGTGGAAAACAGGATGGCAGTTCTTCAAAAAATTAAAAATAGAACAACCATATGACCCAGAAGTTCCACTTCTAGGTGTGTATTAAAAAAATTGAAAGCAAGATCTCGAATAAATATTGGCACACCCTTATTCAAATATAGCAGCATTGTTTGCAATATCCAAAAGGTAGAAACAACCCAAGTGTTTACAGATGGATGAATAAACAAAATGTGGTCTATACATACAGTGGAATATTATTCAGCCTTAAAAGGAAAAGAAACAGTGCTATATGCTACAGTATAGAAGAACCTTGAAGGCTTTATGCTAAGTGACTGAAGCCAGACAAAAAAGGACAAATACACTATAGTTCCACTTATATGAGGTACCTAGAGTAGTCCAGTGAATAGAGATGGAAAGCAGAATGGTGGGCTAGGCACAGTGGCTCATGCCTATAATCCTAGCCCTTTGGGAGGCCGAGGCAGGCAGATCACTTGAGGTCAAGAGTTCGAGACCAGCCTGGCCAACATAGTGAAACCCCATCTCTACTAAAAATACAAAAATTAGCCAGTTGTGGTGGTGTGCACCTATAATCCCAGCTACTCGGGAGGCTGAGGTATGAGAATCGCTTGAATCCAGGAGGCAGAAGTTGTGGTGAGCTGAGATCGCACCACTGCACTCCAGCCTGGGTGATGGAGACTCTGTCTCAAAAAGGAATGGTGGCTGCCAGGGCTGGGGAATGGAGAGTTGTTAATGCATAAGAATTTCAGTTTTGGGGGATGAAATGTTTGGAGATTGGTCACATAACAATGTGAATGTACATAACACTACTGAACTGTACACTTAAAATGGTTAAGATTGTTGAAAAGAAGAAAATAGGGGAGAGGGTCTAATTTGTGACACCAACCTCATCGATGGGGGAGGGATTCGAAAGAGAGGTGCACATTTAGCCAGACACTGAGCCTGTTGCCTGTGGGGATTATGCCTAAGAGGAATGAGATAGGAGGGGTTAGGTTTTCTCAGCTTTGAATTTCTTTCTCAAGAACACTCCTCTGTCCACCTTCCCATTGCCCACCGACAGAGTTCACCAGGCCTCCCAGCTCTCTGCCAGCCTGTAGCCTTCTGCAGGAATGTCCTCACTGGGCCCCGTGGGCCACGCCCTGTGTCTGTGACTCTGGGTCCCAGCACTCTGACCCACTGGCCTGTGTTCCCCTCTGGTTGGAAGACAGTGCAAAAGGGACTTGTTCCACCTTCAGTGGCCTCTGAGTAACCTACCCGCTCCAGTCTGCAGATTTCCATCTCACTGACTTTGCCCTGGCACTGGGAGTGGGGAAGTGAGGGCTGCAGGTAGGAGTTTGATGGCAGATGAGCCTCAGGGGTTCAATGTCAGCGGGAGAAGCAAGGCCACTTCCAGACTCATTTCTGCCACTGTCTGGCAGTGAGGCTCTGGGCTAATCATTTTGCTTTGTCTCTGGTAAAAGAAGTCTGTGGGCAGGATTCGGCTTTATAATTGCTAAAGATTCCAGATCTTTGAGGGGCTCTGTCTTCCTAAATTCTGTGCAGCCTGCTAGCCTCTGCAGGACAGTATCAGGGAAACTTAACATGCCTGTGTTTCGTAGTGAACAGGATATCTAGGGTTGAGAATTATTGCAAACACCGTTATGTTGTCACGTGAGCTGGGGCTCCATGGTGATGCACCCTGGGCTCCCAGAACAATGTGAGGCACTGAGATGCCCTGCACCTGGGCCTGGGTCAGAATCCTGGTAGAGGGGTCTTTGGCAAGGACAGGAGAGGACCTCCTTGGTATTGGACTCAGCTGAGCAGCAGGATGCCTGGTTGGCTTGGGAGGTGAGATAAGCTTCCTGGGGGCAAAAAGGAGCCATATTTGTCTTAATGAGGAGAAAAGAGCAAAATCAAAGCATTCGTTAACACTTCAAAGAGGATAAAAGAACATGTTCGGTTCACAATTACTGCCTCCCTAACCAGGCAAGTGTATGATGGAGAATCCTGTTATCCTAATTCAAGAGGACGATGCAAAAGGCTTCTCTTGCTGGCTGTGAATTGTTGGGGAGCTCCCTGCCCATGGAGGGCCTGTTTGCCAGATCCCTAGTCCTCTGCAGACCTCTGGTCTGTGAGGAGCCGGTTCTAGTGATTCACACTTGTTTGTGAAAACCTTGATCTTCGTCAAGCTTTTAAAAAATATCTCATCCGTATTTTTTCCCAATTATTTTCCTGCCTGCTCTTTTTTTTTTTTTTTTTTCAAAAGTAAACACTCAAAAGCCTTCATTTCTATAACTAATTCTGGAGTTTACAGAAGCAAAAATCAATAGGCTCAAAACTCCATTCCTTTATTCACTTGGCTCAGACTGGCTTGGGGTAGCAACTCTGAGCCCAAGCCAGAAACTGCCAAAAGAGGGTTCCTGTCGGAATCTTGGAGCTCATCCCCCAAACTTGAGACTACTGAGCAAGTGAGCAAGATGTCTCTGTCTGGTCCAGGAAGATGTCAGCCCCGCACTGCCCCTCCCAGATAAAGAGATCAACACGGGACAGGTCAGACTCTCCCATTCTGTCTCCACCTTTGCCAGTCTGCTTCTAGATCCCCTTCATGTACTCATGTTGCTGCCCTCAATTCACTAGATTTTCAGAATCTATTTACATCCATCCACCACATCCACCACTCTGTTTTCCAAATATTATCACAATCAGCACAGTGGTGCTTCCCCAGAATGACTGGCAGCTCTCTGACCTTTCTTTTCAGCCACAAATGAAACGGAACTTAAAAGCTGTGTGTGCATGGGTGTGCACACGCCTGACTAATGGACACACTCCTCATGAAAAACATGATAAATTACAGAGAATGGCAACGTAATGATTACAGAAAGGTATATGAGGCAGAACTCATTAGTGAGCTGCATTTTGTTCAAAACCGAGATACTGGCAGGCAGAATAACATGCCTTTGTACCAGAACGCATTCAGCTGTAGCAGTGACTAATAATGTAGTGAGGATCTGTGCACATTTTCCCCCTTTTGTGCCTATTTTCATAAGTTAATAACTCAAGCATGAAAATTGTTTTAAGGCTGAAGACTGGTGGTAAGATCTGGTCAAACTGTGTGGGAAACAACTTTTGTTGTTGTTGTTACTTAATTTAGTTTGGCTGTTTTTAAGTTAGAGGAGTGGAAATGTCAATGTCAATGTGAGTCTTGCAATGTGTTTTTGTTAAGCCCAAGAGCATTTGGGATTGCATCATACAAAGCACACTTTTAATGACTAGAGATTGTAGTTTCTCTTCCTACAGGTGTATGTTCCTATTTGGTACAGGTTGGGATTGTTGGGGAGGGAGGAGGAGATGGAAGCAAAATGTTGTAAATGACATCATCCTGGGCTTACCCTTTTTCAGCTAGAAAATTCCTATCCCACCAGCAAATCAGCCTGGTGAGCAAACAGCTGCCTTAGACAAATGGGGTTGAGTGTAGGGGTGAAACCTGCTGCAGGATTTTAGTAAATTCTCAGAGCAATGGAAGGAACAGAAATATCATGAATAATTGTCATACCTCTCATTCCTACAGGACTCGGGTTTCGTGAGCATTTTCCTGTCCATAGAACCAGAGAAAGTCTAAGTGAAGGGTACCAGATTTCGTATAACTCCTCTTTCTTCTTGCCTCTTCTTTTCTTTTTATTGGATCAGAAGACTTTGAAAGACACAGAAAAACACAGAGAATAACATAAATACCTGTGTAGCCACATTCTAGAAGTAACAACTGTAATATTTTATAATGCTTACTGCAATTTATTTTTTTAAAAATAAAATAACTGAAGCATTACTGATAAAGATGTATCATCTCCTTTATCTCACAGACAAGCAAAGTGGATCAGCAAAGGCTGCAGTCACCAGCATCTTTTCCATCCTTAATTAACTGCATCCTCAAAAGAACACTATCAGACTGGTAAGACAAGCATTATTGTCCCACTTCACAGATGAAGAGCTTGGGGGCCCTGTGGATGTGTAGGAGAGTCGGCCTTCCTTTTTATAGGCCTTTTGCTGAGCTCAGAGGACACAGCAGAAGACAAAGTCGAATGCAGCCTTAAGCAGACACTATCCCAGCCCAAGGAGCTATGCAGACAGCTCCTGCCTGGAGGAGAAACAATTCTCTCCTTCAGCCAGGCATGTGGCACAGAGGCAAACAGGAAATGCTTAGGGAGACAGTTCACAGATATATATGTACTTCACAGGGCACAATTTAATCCATAAATCAATCATGGATCACTGCTAAAGAAAACAAAATATGCTGCCACTAATTTGCCACCCTGTGAGTATGATTGGATGATGTTTATTTTGATTAGGAGATTGCTCCATTTATAAATCTTCAATACATCCTGTCCCCCTAAAACGGCATCTGGATCTTTTGAGGGTTAAAAAAAAAAAAAAAAGTGAAATTGGATGAGGGATGAGAGCTGGACTTCTGTGTGTCCCGGGGTTTCTGGATCTACAGCCTGGTGCCTAGCATCAGTTAAGCCCACGCTGGGGTTGCATCATATCCCGCAAAGCCATGTGCTCTGTGAGGCCAACAGGAGCCCCGCCGGGTCGACCAGCTGGAATCTCAGAGAGCGCTGACTCTAAAAATACCCGGCTCTGCAGAAGCACGCTGGGCCCAGGGGGCTTCTAGACTGACAGCTCCATTTATCAACTACCTATTGGTTTTAAAAATTGGAGTGTCTTTTCCGCGTTGACTGATTTTGGCTCTAAGAGATTTCGCTGGTCATTTCAGAGTGACTGAAACTCCCCTCTAACAGATCCCGGGAATTGTTTTTAGGAAAGGTAAAAGGCAGCCTTTTCTGTTACAACACAAAGCTGAGCCGGCAGCCTGGCTTTGTCAGGATCTGGGGCTCCAGCGCCCGAGAAGCCCAGCCTCTCCGGCGGTCAAGTTCACAGCGAGGCCGCGCGCTGCCTGGGCTGCGCTGCGCTCCCGGACCCACACCGACCGCACCGCGCGCCGCGGGTGCTTCTCCCACCCCAGCCTAGAAGCTGCCTCCCTCCGCCTATCCCTGCAAGAAGCCCGAGGAGGCGGAGCATGGAACTCGACAGTTAAAACATTTAAGAGAGAAAACTTAGTGTCTTGTTGGCCTGAAATCGAGTACACAGCCCGGGGTGATCGGGGTCTCCCGGCCCGGATGATTGAGACTTGCTTCCCCTGGGCAACAGGCGATACGATGCTTTAGGAGGAAGGTATCTCTCCTCCTAAGCCCCGGAGGGGAGAACTTCCAAAGTAGAAAACCACAGGGTTCCTGGCACAGAGCTTTCCCTTTATCAGCTAAAGCAGAATCTTTCCTGGGCTTAACCTGGCCCCTTCCTCTAACTGTAGGCAGAGAGGCAGACAGAAAAGCACTTGCTGAAACACAAAGTTTTGTTCTATCCTCAACGAACTGTCTAGAGTTGATTGCTGATAGCCGTGGTGCATTATGCCTTCCTGGTTTTCATTTAATTGGGCACCGTGCTGCCTTTCAAGACACCTTAAAGGAACCAACAAGCAAATCCAAGAGAGCTGGACAGACCATTGAACACACTGTAGGCTGTGTCTCGTGGCCTTCGTTGTCTGGTGCCTCAAAGAAAACACCAGAAAGATTGTTTCTAAGCTAGAGCCACCCCAGATTGCTTAAAGTGCAAAGCTCACTGCTGTTGGGGATACCCTTCTGAGACACTGGAAAGCTGGTTTTACTGTGGCCCTATGAAGAGGAAGACTGAAATTTAGACAGTAATACCTTTACTAGGATTGGAAAAGATTTGGTTAATGACAGCCCTGTCATTTCTAAAACCCATTATCACTGTATGAGAGATTCCTTTGCGCTGCATCCTCGACAGTGCTTCCTAAGGTCAGTCTTTTCTATTGTACTCATTTTAATGGGTGCATAGTGGTATCTCGTTGTGATTTTAATGTGCATCTCCCTAGTGACTAATAATGATAGGACGCTTTTCATATACTTGTTTGCCATTCATAACTCTTCCTTGGTGAAATGTCTGTTTAGATATTTTGTCCATTTTTTTTTATTTGGATTGTTTGATTTCTTGAGTTTTGGGAGTTCTTTATGTATTCTGGATACAAGTTCCTTATTAGGTATACGATTTGCAATATTTTCTTCAGGCCTGTAGCTTGTTCTTTCATTTTCTTAACAATGTCTTTTGTTTTTAATTTCAAAGAAATCCAATTTGTCAATATTTTCTTTTACAGATTATGCTTTTGATGTAAGAAATCTTTGCCTGACCTAAGTCACAACAATTTTCTCCTAGAAGCTGTAGAAATTCCAATCTGTAGTGATCAATTTTGAACTCATTTTTATATTTATTTATTTATTTATTTATTTATTGAGACAGAGTCTCACTCTGTCGCCCAGGCTGGAGTGCAATGTCACTATCTCGGCTCACTGCAACCTCCGCCTCCCAGGTTCAAGCGATTCTCCTGTCTCAGCTTCCCGAGTAGCTGGGATTAGAGGTGCGTGCCATCATGCCCGGCTAATTTTTTGTATTTTAGTAGAGACAGAGTTTCACCGTGTTGCCCAGGCTGGTCTCGAATTCCTGAGCTCAGGCCATCCACCCACCTCGGCCTCCCAAAGTGCTAGGATTACAGGCGTGAGACACCATGCCCGGCCCAGAACTTATTTTTAAATATGGTGTGAGGCATGGAGCAAAGTTTACTTTTTTACATGTGTTTAGCCAATTGTTCCCTCAACATTTGTTGAAAATACATTTCTCCACTGCATTGTTTTATGTCTTTGTCGAAAATCAGTGTATTTTTGGACTCTTGATTCTAACATTCCATTGATGTTTGTCTTGATTTATTTTTTGGCCTTGAAACAACAATTTATTATCATCTCTCACGATATTGGAGGTTGGCCAGGTTCAGCTGGGCAATTCTTACTTGTGGTCTCTCATGCATTTGCAGTTGGATGATGGCTGGAGCAGCAATCTGCAGGCTCAAGGAGGCTGAAGGCCCCATATGACTCCTTCATTTCCATATCTAGCACCTCAGTGGAGTAGGCTGGAACAACTGGGGAATGATTTAGCTTCTAATTCTCTCCCTACCTCCTCTCTATGTGTCTAGTTTTCACTTCTTCACAGTACGGCATTCTCAGGAAAGTCAGACTTCTTAGTAGTGGCTTACCCTAGAATGGCTTTTCCAAAAGCAAATGTTTCAAGAGACCCAGGCAGAAGCTGCAAAGTTTCCTGTGACCTAGCTTACACATCCTATAGTTTCTTTTGCCATATTCTGTAAGGAAAGCAAGTCGCTATGGCCAGACCAGGTTCAAGGAGAAGAGTATGAGACTCTACCTCTCGATTTCAGGAACATTATTACGGAGAGGGAAGGATTGTTGGTTGCTTCCGTATAAGCAATGCCATACGGAGAAGGCTCCACTGTCCTGATTAATGTAGCTTTATAACAAGTCTCAAAATCAAGCAATGTTAGTCCTTCAACTTTGTTCTTCCTTTGCAAAGTTGTTTCGACTGTGCTAGGTGCCTTCCATTTTCATTCGAATTTTAGAATCAGTTTGTCAATTTCTACCAAAAAGAAACCCCTTATGAAATTTTGATCAAGATTGCATTGAATTTATGGATCAATTTAATGAGAACTTACAATTCAAATTATTTTAAGATCAATTTGGTGAAAATTTACACCTTAAAAATATTGAGTCTTCTGACCTATGAACCTACTTAGGTTTTCTTTAATTTATTTCAGCAATTACATTATAATTCTCAATGTATAGATCTTTTTATCTTTTATCACATTTGCCCTATTTTATACGTTTTGACCCATTGTAAATGGTATTTTTAAAATTTCAATTTCCGGTTGTTCATTGCAAGTATATAGAAACATAATTGATTTTTATACATTAGCCTTATATTCTATATTTTTGCTAAAGTCACATTTTTAGTTCTAGTAGTCTTTTTTCCATAGGATTTTCTGCATACACACTCATGTCATCTACAAATAAAGATGGCTTTTCTTCTTTATTTCCAATCTCAATCTCTTTTGTTTCCATTTCTTGCTGTTGCACTGGATAGCACCTTCAGTACAATGTTGAATTTGTGAGAGTTTCTGATTTTAAGAGGAAAACACTCAGTCTTTCACCATTAAGAATGATGTTATCTATAGGCTTTTCATAGATGTTCCCTTAACGGGTTGAAGAAGTTTCCATCTATTCTTAGTTTGCTAGAATTTTTATCAGGAACGTTTGTTGAGTTATATCAAATTTTTTTCTGCATCTATTGAGACATGCAATCTTCTAGTGCCATCATTTTACAAGCTCAAGTGAAGTGTAGGGCACTTACCTTTCTTTACGTCCTACTATCCTCTCTGTTTATAATATAATTGCTTAAATATTTTCTCTGCATATATTTAGGATCACATTAGATAGTTATAATTTTTACTTCAACTGTCAACATAATTTAGAAAAGTCCAGCGAAGAAGGAAAGTCTATTATACATACCAATATTTTTGCTTACTCTTATGTTAATATGTTAATATGTTCTTTCTTCCTTACTGGTGTTCCAATATTCCTTCCTTTATTGTTTGCTTGTTGTTTAGAAAACTTTTTTTAGCTGTTCATTTATAGTATGTCTGCTGATGACAGATACTTTTAGTTTTCCCTCTCCTGAGAATGCCTTGATTTCCATTTTATTCCTGAAGGACCTTTTCACTGGAAAGGATCTTTCAGCTGGTTATAGAATTCTGGATTGACAGTTCTTTCAGCACTTGAAAGTACTCTGGTCTTCCATGGTTTCTAATAAAATATGTCATATAGACATATATCTATCTATCTGTCTATCCATCTATCTATCTATCTATCTATGATGGTAATATTGAATGTCAACTTGATTGGACTGAAGGATGCAAAGTATTGTTTCTGGGTGTGTCTGTGAGGGTGTTGCCAAAGGCGACTAACATTTGAGTCGGTGGACTGGGAGAGGCAGACCCACTCTCAATCTGGGTGGTCACCATCTAATCAGCTACCAGTGCGGCTAGAATAAAAGCAAGCAGAAGAACGTGGAAGGACTTGACTTGCTGAGTCTTCAGCCTTCATCTTTCTGACATGCTGGATGCGTCCTGCTCTTGAACTCCAAGTTCTTCAGTTTTTGGACTCTTGGACTTACACTAGTGGTTTGCCAGGCTCTCACAAGCCTTCAGCCACAGACTGAAGGCTGCACTGTCGGCTTCCCTACTTTTGAAGTTTTGGGACTCAAAGACTGGCTTCCTTGCTCCTCAGCTTGTAGATGGCTTATTGTAGGACTTCACCTTGGGATCGTATGAGTCAATACTCTTAATAAACTCGCCTTCATATACACATCTATCCTATTAGTTCCGTCCCGCTAGAGAACCCTGACTAATACACTGTCTGTTTGTGTTTGGCTTTCAAGAGTTTGACTATGATGTGTCTTAGTGTGAATTTCTTTGGGTTTGTTATGTTTGAGATTTGCTCAGCTTCTTAAATCTCTACAGTAATGTCTTTTGCCAAATTTGGGAAATTTTGAGCCATTATTTCTTTGAGTATTTTTTTTAGTTCTGTCCTCTTTTTCTCCCCTTCCAGATTCCAGTGCTGCAGAAGTTAGGTCTTCTGTTATAGCCCTACTGGCCCCTGAGGTTCTGTTCATTTTGATCTTCAGCCTACCTTCTCTCTGTTGTTCAGATTAGGTGTTTTCTATTGTCCTATCTTCTTGTTCCCTGCTTCTTCCCTGTGCTCTCTGTATTTTGGTGTTGAGCACCTCCACTGGGTTTAAAAAATTTTTGATTACTCTATTTTTCAGTCTTGAAATTTCCATTTTCTGCTGCTTCTTTATATTTTAACTTTCTTTCCTGGGATTTCCTATTTTTTCATTTATTTCAAGAATGCTGTCATTGCTCTTTGAAGCATTTTTGTGATGATTGCTTTAAAGCATTTGTCAGATAATTCCAACATCTTTGTCGTCTCAGTGTTAGAATGTGTTGTCTTTTTTCCATTCTGTTCGTGGTCTTCCTGGAAAATTGATGAGCAATTTTCCAATGAAGCCCTGACATTTGGGGTGTTATGTTAAGAGATCGGATCTTACTTTAATCTTCTGTTTTAAGTGGCTTTATCTGACAGTGCCCCAGTAGGAGAAGATGGTGCGGGGTGGGGGGGGGGGGAGAGTGAAGTGGGAGTGACAAGGGGAGGGAGGGCACTGCCCCATTATTGTCAAGTCTAGGGGTAGGTGGAAGCCCAGGTCCCCCTCCTGGCCTCTGTTGACTCCTGAAGAAGGCTTCTCTCTCTTACTGCTTGGTGGGGTAGAAGGTCTAGCTCTCCACTAGACCTCCCCCGAAACCACCGTGGCAGAAGGGGAGGAATGCCTCATTCCTGTGGGGTGGGGAGGGAAGTTCAGGCTCCCTTGATGTTTTCCACTCCAACTGTGGGGGATCTTGTTACCATCAGGCAGGGATGAAAGTCTCAGCTCCTTCTCAGCCTTCTCAGACACCACCCTGGTGGGGTTGGGGTGGGCAGGGTGGTTGGGGTGCCTTGACACAGGCTGGTGAAGTTGGGAGTCGAGGCTTTTCACCTGGCCTGTATGATTGGGGTAGGGCTGTGGTATTTTAAATGGTGGTTGGCTAGAGTGGAGCGGTTATTGCCCAAAGATTTTCTGTCTTGCTGGGCTGCCACTGTCCAGCTCCTTAGGCTGGAGAAAGCAGGCTTTTGTTGGGGCCTTCTTGGTCTCATTTGGAATTTCTGAGTTCAGCTTCTTCAACTCTATATCTGGGATATACAAGACAGAAAGAAACCAGGGCACTCTCCACCATGTTGTTCCTCCAGTCTCAAGATCTCTAGACAGTCTGTCTTCTCTCCATCTTTCAGAGTCTTCTTGTGCATGTTTTTTATATAACATCTACACTTTTTAGTGGCGCTTAGCAGAAGCAATGGGACAAGTACGTCTACTGCAGCTTTCTGGAAGAGAAGCTCCTCATTTCTTTTTTTGGATACATTTCAAAAGAAGTTGCAAATATATGACCCTACGCATTTCAGTATGCATATCATTAACTACAGCTCAACATTTGTTTATATTTTTCTTTTTCTTGTGTGAGATGAAAACTATACATACATTGCTGTCAGGCTTTGCCCAGGCGTCAGAACTCACTAGACATCAGAATATACATCTTTGAGAGGAACCACAGAAATGTAATGTGCATGCTAAGGCTTTTACCTGAACATCAAAATGGAAACATCAGAGTATTCATATTAGAGAGCAACCTTACAATTGTAATGGATGTGGTAGGGCTTTTTAAAAAATCAAATGTTCAAAGACATAGAATCAACCAAAATGGCCATCAGTGATAGACTGGATAAAGAAAATGTGGTACATATACACCATGGAATACTATGCAGCCATAGAAAGGAACGAGATCATGTCCATTGCAGGGACATGGATGGAGCTGGAAGCCATTATCCTCAGAAAACTAACACAGGAACAGAAAAGCAAACACCACATGTTCTCACTCATAAGTGGGAGCCGAACAATGAGAACACATGGAACCAGGGAGAGGAACAACACACGCTGAGGCCTGCCACTGCAGGTGGGGGTTCAGGGGAGGGAGAGCATCAGGAAAATAGCTAATGCATGTCAGGCTTAATAAGTAGGTGATTGGCTGATAGGTGCAGCAAACTGCCATGGCACACGTTTACCTATGTAACAAACCTACAAATCCTACACATGTACCCCAGAACTAAAAGTAAAATAAAAGAAAACAAATTTCAAAAAATGAAAAGAAAATTCTATGTACATTGAAATATACAATTCTTACATGCACCATTTGATGAGTATCACCCACCCCTCTGTCAAGATACAGAACTCATCCATCACCCCACAAGTTCCCTCTTCCTCCTTCACAGTCAAATCCCTTCCTCAGCCACCTCGCAGGGACAAACATTGTTTTGTTTTGTTTTTCACACCTCCTAGATTAGTTTCATCTTTTCTAGAATGCAGTATGAATAGAAGGGACGTCATGCACTCTTTTCTGTCTGGCTTCTTTGTTTCAGCCTAATTTTTTCATATTTACCAAGTTTTATAATTCATTCGTTTCTGTTTCTGAGTAGTATTCTGTTGTGTGCATATACCACAGCTTGTTGATCCATTCTTCTATTGATGGACATCTGAGCTGTTTCCAGGTTTTGGCTAGTATGAATAAAGCCAAAGAGAGCCATTTTAATTTGGGGCATTTAAAAAATGGTGTGAATAAACTTCCATCTGAACGCAGGTTTTGTGGTAATAATGTTTGAAAATATCACCTCCAGCTCTGACATGCCAAGTTTGTAATTTTCATAAATGATATAAAAAGTCATTTCTTCATCCATTCATTTGTTCACTCAACCCTTATTTAGTGGGCCTATTCTCTGTGCCAGGAATCATTCAAGGCTCAGTAGGGAAGAGAACAAATGCAAGTTGGCCTGGTGCAGTTGACATGCTAGTGAGGGAAAACACAAAAACATCAGCTAGTGAATACCTGTTATGAAGGAAAAGAAGCCAGGTAAGTGGGTACAGCATTACAGTTGGTCCAGAGGTAGGCAGGGTGTCACTTTAGCTCTGGAAGGAGGGAGAGGAACTTAGGGAGATGGTTAGGGGAGGGACTTATGTGATTTGGATCTGTGTCCCCACTCAAATCTCACACCAAATTATAATCCCCAATGCTGGAGGTGGGGCCTGGTGGGAGGTGATTGGATCATGGGGGCAGTTTCTTATGCTTTAACAACATCCCCCTTGGTGTTGTCACGGTGACAGTAAGTTATCACAAGGTCTGGTTGTTTAAAAGTGTGTAGCATGTCCCTCTGTCTCTCTTCCTCCTGCTCTGGCCATGTGAAGATGCCTGCTCTGGCTTTGCATTCTGCCATGAGTAAAAGTTTCCTGAGGACTCCCCAGCCATGCTTCCTGTACAGCCTGTAAAACTGTGAGCCAATTAAACCTATTTTCTTTCTTAATTACCCAGTCTCAGGCATTTCCTTATAGCAATGTGAGAATAAACTAATACAGAAAATTGCTACCAAGAGTGGGGTATTGCCATAATGATACTGAAAATGTGGAAGCAGCTTTAGAACTGGGTAATGGGCAGAGGTTGGAGGAGTTTGGAGGACTCAGAAGAAGAAGGGAAGATGAAGGAAAATTTGGAACTTTCTAGAGACTTGTTAAATTGTTATGACCAAAATGCTGGTAGTGATATGAAGAGTAAAGCTAGGCTGATGTAGTCTCAGATGGAAATGAGGGACTTATTGGAAACTGGAGCAAGGTCACTTTTGTTATGCATTATCAAAGAGGCTGGCTGCATTGTGCCCCTGCTTTAGGGATCTGTGGAACTTTGAACTTGAGAGTCATGATTTAGGGTATCTGGCAGAAGAAATTTCTAAGCAGCAAAGCATTCAAGATGTAGCCTGGCTGTTTCTAACAACCTATGCTTATTTGCATGAACAAAGAAATGATCTGAAATTGGAACTTACATTTAAAAGGGAAGCAGGACATAGAAGTTTGGAAACTTGCAGCCTGGCCATGTGGTAGAAAAGAAAAACCCATTTTCAGGAGGAATTCATGCAGGTTGCAGAAATTTACATAACTAAAAAGAAGGCAAGTACTAGTAGCCAAGACAATGGGAAAAAGGCCCTGAAGTCATTTCAGAGAACTTCATGGCAGCCTGTCCCATCATAGGCCCAGAGGCCCAGGAGGGAAGAATAGTTTCAGGGGCCAGAACCAGGGTCTCTACTCCCCTGCACAGCTTTGGGACACTGTTCCCTGCATCCCAGCTGCTACAGCTCCAGCTGTGGCCAAAAGGGCCCAAGGTACAGCTCTGGATGCTGCTCCAGTGGGGGCAAGCCATAAGCCTTGATGACTTTCATGAGGTGTTAAGCCTGTGGGTGCACATAGTTTAAAAGTTGAGGCTTAGAAGCCTCCACCTAGATTTCAGAGAATGTATGGAAAAGCCTGGATGTCCAAGCAGAAGCATGCTACAGGGTTGGAGCCCTCATGGAGATCCTCTACTAGAGCAGTGCAGAGGGGAAATGTAGGCTTGGACCCCCTACACAGCGTCCTCTTTAGGGCACTACGTAGTAGTGCTGTGAGAAGAGGGCCACCATTCTCCAGACCCCAGAATGGTAGAGCCACAAGCAGCTTGCATCCTGTGCCTAGAAGAGCCATAGGCACTCAACACCGGCTCATGAGAGTAGCTGTGGGAGTTGAACCTTGCAAAGTCACAATGGCCAAGCTGCCCATGGCTTTGGGAGCCCACCCCTTGCACCAGCGTATTCTGGATGTGGGATGTGGAGCCAAAGGATAATATTTTGGAGCTTTAAGGTTTAATGACTACCCTGCTGGGTTTTGGACTTGCATGGGGCCTGTAGCCCCTTTCTTTTGGCTGATTTCTCCCTTTTGGAAAGGGTATATTTACCCAATGCTTATACCTCCATTGTATCTTGGAAGTAACTAACTTCTTTTTTATTTTACAGGCTCATACGTAGAAAGGACTTGTTTTGTCTCAGATGAGACTTTGGACTTTAAACTTTTGAGTTAATGCTGAAATGAGTTAAAAGACTTTGAGGGACTGTTGGGAAGGCATGATTGTATTTTGCAATGTGAGAAGGACATGAGATTTGGGGAGGAGCCAGGGTCAGAATGATATGGTTTGGATATGTGTCCCCACCCAAATCTTATGTTGAACTGTAATCCCCAGTGTTGGAGGTGGGACCTGGTGGGAGGTGATTGGATCATGGGGGTGGTTTCTTATGCCTTAACACCATCCCCCTTGGTATTGCCATAGTAAGAATAAGTTATCACAAGATCTGGTTGTTTAAAAGTGTGTAGCACCTTCCCCCTCTCTCTCTTCCTCCTGCTCTGGCCATGTGAAAATACCTCACGAGTAAGTTTCCTGAGGCCTCCCTAGCCATACTTCTTGTATAGCCTGTAGAACTGTGAGCCAATTAAACCTCTTTTCTTTACAAATTACTCAGTCTCAGGCATTTCTTTACAGCAATGTGAGAGTGGACTAATACAGGGACCTTTTAGGAGGAAGTCAGAGGAGGGTTCTTGGAGAAGGTAAGGTTGGAAGAAGGTACAAAGGAAAAAGCTTATGTCTTTAAATCATCTTCATTCCTGATAATTCAGCACACTTTAGAGGCAACTTCCAAGTCAACTGTTGATGGTAGTGAAGACCCAAGGCCCAGAGACGGAGCAACTGGCCCTAGAGTTGCATGATGAGTCTTCAGTGGCAAGGCCAAGATTAGAGGTCTGTACTCAACATTCAGCTATTGGTGGACAGAACTCCTCCTTTGCTTCCTAAAGGGGGCTTCAGTCCTGTCATGGCCCTGCACTTCCCCGATTCCCTGCCTACTCCCTCCTCACTTCTTCAGGTGCTTCCCCATGGGAACTGGTAGAATAGTGTTAGAAAGCCACATCCATAGTACGGCCTCTTGAGGATTTCTGGTTTGTGTGACTTCGAGCAAGTCCTCCCCTGATGTTGGAGGATTCTTACCCCTGAAGTTGGAGAAGGAGTGAAATCTTGGTGGTGGGACATCCACTCACATGTCCTTTGAGACTTATCATGTTTGTCACCATGCGTTTAGCACAGCTGCCTTTCATCTGCAAACACAGCCTGGGAGCTGTTTATGTTTTATCTAATTTAATTCTTATAACAATCCCATGGAGTTGTTAGGTAGTACAGTGCTCTCTCTGTTTTTACAGATGGAAATCTGGAGACTGAGTGAGGTTGAGTAATTTGCCCGCAGTTGGCAAGAGGCTAAAGCAGAATTCTAAACCAGATCTGTTTGATTCTGATGCTCTTGCTTTTAGCCACAATGTTTTAGCATCTGTTCAATTCTGAACAGACGGACAGAATTTGCAGAGGTCAGAGGGAGGTTCTAGAATAAAGCTGTTCTCTAGTTTACAGGAGAGAAATGGAGGTAGTGATATGCCTGTGCCAGTTCTGGGATGTGTAGCTGGGAGGGAAGCCTTCTGCGGACCACCACATAGGAGGGAAAGCATGGCAGTGTATGATGGGAGGAGCATGGGTTGTGGAATTGAAAAATCTTGTGTTCAAATCCACACTCTACCACAAATCCCACGAATGGAGGACATTTGGACAAATTGTTGAAGCCCTCTAAGCTTCCATTTTCATGTCTGTAAAACGGGATAATAATGGTATCTCCCTAGAGGGTTGCTGGGTAGGTACAATGAGATGATGCAAATAAAGTACTTAGACAATACCAGGCTCACAGTAAATGCCTAATAAATGCTGGCTGTTGTTTTTATTCGCTATTGTTCTGAAAAGTGGCAGGCACTACAGACATAGAAAGTGCAGAGAGTGGAAAGACAACAATGTGTTTTAGGGCCAGGCAGCCCAGAGCTGCCCAGGCTGGCACGCTGCCCAGAAGTGGGAGTGATCTAGCAGAGCCCAGGGCCTTGCAGGAGGATTTTTGCAGACACCCCACTTCCTGCATCAGTGGGGTCGAGTGATCTCTGGAGTGCCTTCCGACCTGGAGAGGTCATTTCAAGTCTCTGCAATGGTAGCGATGGTAGCTCCAGCAAGGGAGGGAGAAGGGGCTTCCACCGGCTCTTGGACACTCCAGCTGTCATTTTTGGGAATGTGCTTATCTGCCCCAGAGGGAAATAGATGATTGAGAAAGGAGGCAACCAGGAGACTTAGGCTTTACCAACAGTGACCTACTAGCTCCGGTGCGTTTGCTACAGACAGCAGGCCAAGGCTAGTGTCACGGCAGGTTAGGGGGTCCTGCACATTCACTGTACCAACGAGCGGTATTTTGCAAACTTATTATAAACAGATTACATTTCTTATCCTAATGTGGCTGTTGGCTACCTGCCCATGAATTTTAGCCTCCAGGAGAAAAACAATTGCTTGAGCTGAGTGTTCTGTGCTTTTACTTTCCATACATTACTCAGGGCTCCTTCCAGTTCCCCCAACCCTTAATCTCTCTCTCTCTCTCTCTCATTCTCTCTCTCTCTCTCTCCATCTTTTTCCTTCTTCTTTTCAGAAAGTCCTCTTTCATCTTGGGCATAACTAGAAAATCTGTAAGCTGTGCTTCCTGCCATGCGTTAGCCAACAGGGTCCTTTCCTCCCAAGCCAGGGAAGAAAACACAAAAACCAATGTCCAGGCTGGGCCTCTCAGGGTCCACAGCATCACAGGCAAAGGAAGTAACTGTCTCCATGCCTACCAACGGATCCACACACATCTCGCTGGGCAGCATCTCTGCCCCAGGAAGCAGCGCTGCTTACCACACTGGGCACCCAGATGTCTGATCTTGCATGGCAGGCAGCCACTTTCTCCTGGCCTTTTCTTGTCCGAAAAGTCAGAGGGGCAGGCCAGTTCCAGAATGGGATTCCAGGCAGACCAGGAGACTAGGAGTGCAGGTGAACAACTGCAAGGGGATGCATCTGTCTGCCTGGTGTCCGTGTGTTCATGTGCACACCTGTGCATGCGCTCCCCCAGACTTACACACACTCGTGAACACACGCTCACACAAGTTCATGCACGGGAGTAGCTCCAAGCCTCTCACTCAGCACTTTGCTATTAATAGCTCACTTTTCTTAAAAAGTCTGCTTAGCCGTTTGTAAGAATAACCACCACTGCCTGTGTGACAGCCCAGGCCCCCGCAGGGAGGACAGGGCCGGCCCTCTGCTAGGACTGCCTGACCGCCTGCCTCATGTTAGGATCCAGAGGGAGGGCCAAGAGGGGAGATGAAAACCCTTCCTGAGTGGCCAGGGCAGCCTCCAGTGCCTGTGTCCAGGGACAAGGCAACTCACTGGTAATGTCTGCAGTCAGTTGGCCAGGCCCCTGAGAGCCAAGATGCCACCTTCTTCACAGTGACAGCAGGGAGCATGCTCCATGAAACCAGAATGAGCCTGTTCTCCACTCTGGGGTCCTGCTGTAAAAGCCAAGAAGCAGAAAGCCAAGCTGAGCCCACCAAGAGCTTGGCACGAGGCTCTCACCCACAACTGCTCGCTGATCCAAAAGACAGGCTCTGAGGCTGGAAATTCAAGTGTGGTGGTGCTGTGACAGAGCACACAGCCATCGTGCACTTGTGTCCCTGGCAGCCGCAGTCAGGGCCTGAGAGGGCCCAGTGTCTGTGGGTGTTTATATTTAATTGCAGTGGGGTGAGAAAGGCCACTGGTTGGGTTTTATTTCAAACCTGCTTTGAGGAGAAGTAACATTAGGTGGCCCAGAGCTGTGAAATGTGCCCTGGCCATAAATGCTTCACCTCCAGAATTAACAATTAACAACTCCAGAATCAATTAACACCTCCAGAATACCTAAGAGTTGCCAGCAACTTCCCATTCAAATAACCTCTTAAACCTTCCTCCATGCCACGCTGCCCATTCCCTCGCAGGCAGACCTGCATGGTTTGATGACAACTGGTCACACTGCTGGCCCTATCTGTATAAAAGTCCAGACAGCTGGGCTGTGAGGGGAAATGCCTACCTCAGAGTAGCTTAAGAAAGGAAGATATTGGTTTACTTCTGAAAAGCTCAAGACCAGCTGAGTTTAATGGCATCATTAAACTCATTAGACATGGGGCTGGGAAGTGGCTGCCAGCAGTTTGGTGCACAGCCTGTCCTCTCAGAAGCCCAGGTGACAGGTGTCTTGGGAGTGGCAATGATGAGACCAGCTTCGCATCCTGGGCTGGTCATTGTGACTCAGATGTGGGGTGGGCTGGTTAGTGGTTCTGGGCCACTTTTCCACCTCTGGATCTGGCAGCTCCACCCACACAGTGTCAGGCTAGGTGTGGGAGCATTCTGGGCCAGGAGAAAGGGGATTGGATCCTGGATGGTGGGAACAACAGGTGTCCCCCTCCACGTGCCTGGGTCCAAGACTGCTCTGCTCTGGACCTTCTATGCCTTCAGAGATACAAGTTGCAGTGCTACCCTTGCTGAACCTACAACCCTGTTCAAGTGACAACTTCTCTGAGTCTCATACGAGGATATTGAAAGAACCTTCTGCACAGGGCTGTTGTGAGGATTAACTACAATAATACAAGAGTATCTGGCACTTGCATTCAGCAACTCACCGCTTACTTGTTCAACCAAGTAAAAAGGTTCTGATCCCAGTGTTGCAGGACAGAAAGACCTCCCCCTCTGTAGCTGCAGGTGTGACCCAGCATAGAAAAAATGGCAGGTGAAAGACAGGCAGGAAGAGCAACTAAGAAGGTGGGAGGCACCTCCATAAGATGCCTGAGGCCACAGGGATGACTGTTCACAGAGCTAGTACCTCGAGCAATGTGTTAAATCTACTGAACTGTAATGAAGCAACTTCTGGGTGAATTTTGTCCTGCTACAAGGTGTCATGGAATGGCAAGGTGGCAGATCTCAGAAGTGGATCCAATGGTTTTTTTTTAGGTAAAGCAGGACATTCCTGGGGATGGTGTCAAACTCCCTTCCGTACTGTTGAGTCTGCTGATGATTACACTGGCTCCTCCTCTTTGCCCCATCATTTCACAGGTTCCCATCTTAAAGAGGAAGAGAAAGGAAGGAAGGAACGAAGGAAGGAAGGGAGGGAGGAAGGGAGGAAGGAAGGAAAGGGAGAGAGGGAGGGAAGAAGAGAGGGAAGGAAGTTATCAAACTCAAACTCTGTGCAGAGCAGGGGACGTCTCCATGGGACCCCTAGAATAGATAGGTTCTTGCCTGTTCTCTTGGTGGATGGCGATGCCCACCAGTAGCTATAAGAGTCTCCCCGAAGGCCTGATTGTGGCTCCAAGTTCCGTAGGACTCACTAGTCTTTTTTCCCTAGAGGGTCTTGCCA
Source organism: Pongo abelii (assembly GCF_028885655.2). Lineage (NCBI taxonomy): Eukaryota > Metazoa > Chordata > Mammalia > Primates > Hominidae > Pongo > Pongo abelii. The sequence goes on along the minus strand of NC_071997.2, from coordinate 41,304,769 downwards.
TTGAGAGGCAGGTGATGTGCTGTTTCATAAAACAAAATTGGGACATGTCCTGATATGACATCCATCAAATATATACAGATAGGTATCACAGCCCCCGAAAAAGCTTATCTCTTCTAGGCCACACATAGCTATTTCCTCCAACTGTGTCAGACATTACAAAGTTTCTAGCAATCAAAACAAGCCAAATGCCATTCTCAGGACCGTTGGAGGATTTTTTGCTTTGTTTTGGCTTTGTACAGTATCCATACCATTTTCCAAATTCTTTTGTCTTTACATATTTTGTTTTTTCTTTTAAAAAAAATCACCTACAATCCCATCACCAGACAAACCACTAGACAGAAATCAACATTTTAGCCATGTTTTTCTGTATATAAAAAAAGTATGTGTAGAATTTTTCATAACAATATTAGGACCATGACATCTATCACATTTTTTATTAGGAAATGGCCTTCAACAATATGCATTTAACAATATGCTTGATGTCTGTGTAATATTTCATCTTACAAATATATCATGATTTATTTAAGTATTCCCTGATTGTTTGCTTCTAACTAGAAAAAACAATTTTTCTAAGTGTCACCACTGGGTTAGAGTAATCTCAGCCAATCCTCCTGATAGCGCTGTGAGACCAGAGTTATGATAATCTTCAGTTAATGGACAAGGGACATGATGGTGTGGAAGGATAAATGAACTACCCAAAGACAACTAGCTAGTGAGACCAGCATGGACAGTCAAGCCCAGTGCATGTAATCTGTGCTCCCCTGCACTGTTGCTCATATCCTTGGACCCTTGCATACATGATTTTCTTATTCATCTTGAAAGAGAAATGTTAGCTTACTGTTTTTATTTGCATTTATTTGGTTGCTTTTGAGTTTGAGCATCTTTCCATTTCTTATAGACCATTTGCATTTGTTTTCCTACAAAATGCCTGTTCATGGCTTTTGCCCATTTTTCTGTTAGCCTTGTCCTATGTATACACACATGTATATTATTCGTTCACTATCTCTCAGGTAAATTCTCCAGTTTTCTTCTTGCCTTTTAATGTTGTTATGATCATTTAGGACTAGAAAGTTTTAAATCTTGTATGCCTACCAGTATTTTACTGTGTGACTATTCCCATTATTTTTATGCTTAGAAAGTTTTCATTCCTATCAAGTATAGATAAATGTTCAGTTCTACGATTTTATTTTAGCTGTGCAGTGGGTTAATTTTTGGCATTTAATTAATTAATCTATCTGGATGTTATCATTAGTTTCCTTCTGAAAAAGTCAGTCCAGGCTGGGTGTGGTGACTCACACCTGTAATCTCAGCACTTTGGAAGGCTTGAGTCCAGGAGTTCAAGACCAGCCTGAGCAACATGGCAAAACCTTGTCTCTATCAAAAATACAAAAATTAGCTGGGAGTGGTGGCACATGCCTGTGTTCTTAGCTATTCAGGAGGATAAAGTGGGAGGGTTGCTGGAGCCTAGGAAGTTGAGGCTGCAGTGAGCCATGATTGCACCCCTGCACTCCAGCCTCGTTGACAGAGCAAGACCCTGTCTCAAAAAAAAAAAAAAAATGCAGTCCACATGTACTGGAACAAGCTTGTGTGGGATGGCTACACTCATTTCCTGTTCTAACACACCTGTTACCTGGATGAGCTCCTATATCCTCATCCAGGTACCAGGTCTGCCACACCTGGTACCGGCATGAGCCCTGTGGGGAACATACCAGCAGAGACATTATACTTCCACTGAGACAAAATAAAGCCACATTGACTTTTAGTACTCATATTATTGACTGACATTAAACCCATGGCAACTAAAATCTCCAGGTTTTTTTTTTTTATTCTGGGGGTGAGGGTACAACTTTTAGAGAAAATATCTCTCCCTAAGACTGCCAATCACTCTAAATTTGCATCTAACACTTCTACATAACTTTATCTACCGAGTAGGCGGTATTTACCGTCTGCTGTTTCATCTTGTAGCATAATTTTCTTTTATATTTCCAGGTGTGAAAATATTCAGACTGACCCCTTGTTCTCAGCTTTCAGAGCCATCTGCTACTTCCCAGGTCACTTTGGGTTTTAAGCGCTTTCACATGCTGTTGTTGGACATCTGGGTTATTCCCAAATCTTGTTTTCACATAGGCAGCTGTCAAGATAGCCGTGGCCCTGCCTGGCATGTTCTTTAAGGTTGCATTTTATTTTTATTATTTTATTTTATTTTTCTTGGAGACAAGAGTTTCACTCTATTGCCCAGGCTGGAGTACAGTGGCACGATCTTGGCTTACTGCAACAGATCTTGACTTACTGTAACCTCCGAGTCCCAAGTTCAAATGATTCTCCTGCCTCAGCCTCCCGAGTAGCTGGGATTACAGGCACCTGCCACCATGCCTGGCTAATTTTTGTATTTTTAGTAGAGATGGGGTTTCACCATGTTGGCCAGGCTGGTCTCGAACTCCTGACCTCAGGGGATCCACCCAACTTGGCTTCCCAAAGTGCTGGGATTACAGATGTAAGCCACTGTGCCCGGCCGCATTTTTAATACTGTGTTTTTCTTGACCTATATTCCAACTAAATTCTTCTGGGTGTTGTTGGTTTGACCTCATATTCAGTCCTATTGAAATGAATTTGAATCATTAATGATTTGGTTATTTATTGCATTCATTGTCCTTCTCAGCTTCTGGTTACCCACACATTAGACACAAGTGCCTTTGGCATCTTTTTTCAAAACTGCAGATGAGGAAACTGAATCCTAGAATGGTGGAGTGATTTGACAAATATTGCAAAACTATAATGGGAAGATGAGATGGGGATCCAAGTCTTGTGCCCCCAAAGACAGGGCACCAGGCAGCGTAGAGGTGGCCAGTACCAGAGCAACAGCCTAACGATGGTATGTATGTCACACACCCAGCTCACTCAATCCGGACCATGACCCCCCACTGCTCTGATTCCTGCCCCATCAGTAGCATCTGAAAGGACATCTCCAAGTTCACCTTCAAGGACACTGTTAAGGCTGGACCAGTGGAAGGAATATGACCCCTGGCACTGTCCCCCTTCGTAAGACTTCAAAATTCGTCATTTCATTTGGGCATCGTTTTATAATTTGCTAGGAATCCCTCTTATCTTATTTTCATCTGGTCCATATTCCTCCGTTTCAAAAACAAGACTATCCTGAAAAACTGTCAGCTGCTTGCTGAGGTTATTTTTGGTATACAGTACTTACCAGAGTCACCTGACCTGGTCAGCATTAATCACCCCATCATGAAAGATTTATGGTTGTTTGGGGGGTATTGAAACCATGTTGTACCCTATGTTTTTTCTGAAATATTTTCAATCCAGATGGTCAATAGTTCCAGAATATTCCCTCAGGGATTGCCATCAAGCAATTGACCATTTTTATAAATGTTAGAAATGGACCATTTGCCCAGGAGAGGGCTTCCCTGTGTTGAGTTTCTGTGTTGCTGCCAGGTCATCGAAGAGTTTTCATTGTTAAACTCATGTAGGGCATCCAAGCGCTGCCTTGCTGTCTTCTCACCAGGCCAGGGGTCCACCTTTTGGAAGAGCATCTTTCTAACTAGAAGAGAGAGACGTGAAGTTGAAATTGCTTGGCTCTGCCTCCTTTTTTTGTTTGTTTGTTTTTTCAAGTTTCTACATTTTAGCATCTTTCCTGTGCAATCCCTTTCTTGTCCTACTCTTCAAATAGCTTTGAAAACCCTTCTGAGATCACGGGCCTATTTTCAGCCTCTGCTTGGTGTGGGCTTTTGGTTCCCCAGTGTGGTTCTCACAGGTTCAGGCCCCCCCACCCCTGTATTGACTCCGTGTCAACTTTTCATCTTCTGGGTGTGCCTTTCTGAAAGTCTGAGATCATCAGTGGTACCCTGTATGGCCCACATTGGATTTTTCTAACTATTTCCTCTTTTTGGTCTTCACTGGGCTTATTCAGGATTATTTATGATACATATGCAGAATTTGGGGTTTTCTCCTAATCTCTTTTCTCACTTGGGATCTGTGTGTGTTCAGACTCCCTAGCCCCAGCCCTCCAGGTTAATATTGTGTGGCACTAGGACATTAGCCTCAGTTTCTTCAATTTGATATAATTGTGTATGATAATAGAATTTACCTCCTGGAGTTGTTATGAGGATTGAATGAAATAGTGCTTAGTTGTGGTTAGTATTAATATTATTATCTACCTATTCCTGACACACTTTGTGATTATAAGTGACAGAAAACTACCTCAAACTGGCTTAAACACGAAAAGAGAATCTGTTGCTCAGAGAAGTTTCCCCTAGGAATTACCATCAAGCAACATCCAAAGGTAGACCTGGCTTTCGGCACAGCTGGGTTCACAGCCCTGGTAATGTCCTCAGGACTCAGGTCTGTCCATCTGGTTCCTCTGACGCTCTGTGTGGAAGGAGGAGGTGGAGCAGCAGCAGCCTCCAGCTTGGCATAGCCATGGTGGGGAGCAGGACCCCAGCGCTTAGGTTTGGCTCCTATCTCAGCAAACTGGTGCTCTGCCAAACTGAATTTGGAAGACTTGCTTTCCCAGAGAAGAGAGCACATGAGCCTTCCTGACTGCAAGTGATATTGCTGACACAAACTGGACACTTCCTCCACTCCGTAGCTAAGGGGCAGCTGGGCCTTTCAATGCAGCTCTTTTCTAGCAAGGGAGACCCCCACCAGAATTGAGATGGGTAACCCCGAGCCCTGTGCACAGGTGCCTGCTTTTACTCCCTCATTCATCTCAGTCTGAACATTCCTGACCTTGACTCTTGCCTGCGACATCCTCTGCACTCCTCCACGTGCTCCACTCAGCTCGCTCCCGAGAGCTGGTAATTAATTGGCCTTGTCTTTACCCTCTGACCCCACCGAGCCTCCCAGATGGGTTTCCACACCTGGTAACTGACCTTGGAGTTACTCCTAACTTTGTCCCACAGGCCTGCTGGATTGGATTTAATATTTGCTTGCTAACTTCTCTGACTCTTGACCTGGTCTGGTCACTTGGCTGTGGTTGTGTGTGACACCTCCGTGTTATACACAGTGCCGGGCATTGCTTTTTCAGCAGCCTGGAATCCACTGCCTCTTCTTTCCCCAATTCGATGTCCTTTTGTGGCACCACCTCTCTCACTGGGCGCCGTCTTCATGGTAAAGCCGGGTGCTTTTCCCCCCGCATGGAAGTGGAAAGGTGTCCACCGTGTCTCCTCCCTTGCCCCAGGGTGGTCCTGAGCTGAGCTGAGCTGAGTGGTCTTGGGAGGAGGGACAGCAGGCTGTTTGTTCCCTGCAGAGGCGCTTGATGGTGGAGCGCTCTTGTCCCGGTTGAACCTGGTTCTCCAGCTCAGAATCCAGCACCCCTGTTGACCTCACAAGCTCCTTCATAGCTTCCAATTCATTCCCCTCTCTGCTTGAGTCAGCAAGGGTCGTTCCTTCTGCTTTCAAGAGTCCTAGCTCATATTCCTGTGCTGTGCTTCATCTTCCCTGGCTTTATAGATTTACTTGGGCTCTTTTCACTCCTGCCTCTGAAGTTACCGATTGCACTTTTTCTGTTCTCACGGGCTGGCCTCCTGCAGCATGCTCTCCTCTTCCCAGCTTTGGGCCAGCACTTCCTGCTTCCTGCCAGGCCCCCGCTGTTCTGAGGTGGATCTGGGCTGCAGTCCAGGAGACAAAATTCTCCACTGTGACACCATCTACATGCCCAGATGTTCCCTCCGTATACTTCCTCTTTCTCCTTTTCTTTTCCAAACTCACAACCTTCAAGTGAGAGAAGGAATGAAAACACCACCTGTAACACCAATTCCTCCAATTTCCTCCCCAGAACTTCAAAGTAAACAGAAATGTATTGGGCTTAGACTGGGACTTATGGATGGTCAGAGTTGGAAGAAGCCTTAGAAACCATCACAAGCCTTTGCTCACAGGGCTGTCTCTGATCGTTTGGTTGTGGCTGACTGGGTTGTCACATCTGGACACAGGAAGAAAAGTGCTGGGAGTGATTCCCAATGTCTGAGTGGATGAGGGAAGGGGGAGTGACAGCATATGAGCTGGTTATTTGCCCATCCCTTAACAATCTGCTCTGTACTTTACAAAATGGGGAAACTGAGTCACACATCTATCAAGTTGTCTAAGGCCACACAGGAAGTCAGGGCAGATTTGGAGGTAGAATCCAGGTTGTCCAGCCTTCTCTATCAACAACAATGACTTCTCTTTCCCATTGGAATTCACTGTCATAGGATGTCATCTAAGTCCACTTCCTGACAGCATGTGTGTCTCCCAGTCTGTGATGTCAGTGCTATACTCGGCCACCTCTGTACAGGACAGTGTGGCATGAAAGGGATCCTGCTGGTGCCTGTGGGGCTGGGGCTAATACTCTGGGACAACTTTCAGAATCACAGTTCTTCCCTAGGACAAAAGGGTGGTATACAACCAAGGAAAGGTGGTCCTGGGCTCTGCAGCCATGGAGCTCCAGGGTTTGGAAGGTGCTGTGGAATCTTACTCCTTAGTTTGGACTTTTTGTCAAACTGCAGCTGGAAAAAAATTAGAAATTGCTGCTCCAAATGGAACATACTCCATTTCATTCCAAATGAGAAGTAAACAAATAGACGAGTGAGCCTCCCCAAAATGATAAAACTCTTCACACTTAAGATGAGAAGTCAGTTCAAGTGCAGTCCTGGCGTGACTCACTGGGGCTTGCTGCAGGAAGATAGGGGCAAAATGTCCTCATCCTGCCTGTGGAAGCCAGCTCCTTATTTTAAATCCCATCCTGCTTGACTATCAAAGTCAGACAGAGCCTTCCTAAAAGCTGAAATGCACGCACAGAATTAGAAGTCCCTGCGGGAGCAAGCTCACTGTGGTGAGAACCTTGCAGAGCAGACAGCTCCAGGGGCCAGCGGCTGCCTGCAAACACTTGCTGAGCAAGCCCCTGGGAGAGGGGCCTTTCTCCCAGGCCAGGAACGCCAAAGTGGGGTTTCCTGATAAGGAACACAGAACTGCTGTTTCTTGGAGAGGGAGTTCACATGGACTGGGATCCATTCTCAGGCTGGGCCTTAGTAGTGGGACAGCATCCTGTTTTATTAAAAGCCTGTTGCTGGCAGGGAAAGCCGTCTGCCTGCTGAGTGGGCAGGGGCCCAATATCGCTGTGGGCAATTCCAAGCCAGTACTGGGAGCTGACATCAAACCAGGAAAGAACACGACTGTTTTTAGCTGATGTAGCAGTACATTTTCTTTCTTTCTGTCTTTTTTTTTTTTTTTTTAATAGTTCTATTGCCTGGTTTCACTGTGTACATTTTGTGTGTGCAGGCACGCGTGTGACATCCTGTACCCAGCTACAGCCGAGGTTCACTCTGAGATGAGCCCACCCCACTTATTCTCCCCTTCTCCCTCCTTTCCCCACCTCCCCCTCTTCCCCATCCTTCCCCCACTGACCTCCCCAGCTCTAAAATCCCTGATAGACATAAAGAAGAGAGGGAAACCCAGGCTGTGGCCTGGGGTTATTCACAGGGTTGGGGTGGGTGAGAGAAGAAAAACAGACTGTTTTGTTTATCTTTTGAGTCTTGAAATTCTAAAAAATTCATTCATTTCCAAGGAAGCCTTAATTTGTAGGATTCCAAGAAATTTAAAAAAAGTAAAGGGAGATTCACTTCAAAAGAAACTAGGGGAAAAGCTGTTTTCTTTGTTAGCTGATTTGTTCATTATTCTTATTTTATTTAAAGTTAGGTTTGTTGAAGGCAGGCAAAGGTAGTCACTTTTTCATATTTTTATTACATTCTTACTTTCTTCCTCCATTGCCTTATCAGTTAAGAGGGCAAATAATATTTCAAGAGACTGATAGAATATGTTCTGCACTCTGCTTATTTCATAGCTCTCTGGGGCATTGGGGTTTTTGTAAATTTTATAATCACATTTTCTGCTGAGGTTATAGATGACTCCGAGAATCTTCCATTCATGCTATAAATTAAAGTGACTCAAATTGCTTCCACTTTTACAAATTAAAAAAAAAAATGTACTTCTATACAGATTTTTTAACAATTAACAAAAGGCCATTTTAACACTCTGGTTGGTTGCCTGTACATGATTTTTCTGGCTTTTCTTAAAATTTGGAGTGAACAGCTCCCATGTCAAATATAACATGTTAACTTATTGGCTTCTCTTTAACCCTGCACACAAACAATAAACTTTTCATGTCGAGCCAGAAAATAGTATATGTTGTGAACTTTTTTTTTTTTAAAGATAGAGTTTGTGGTGATAAAGGGATTTCAGAAAAAAAATGTACTTGAAAATATGTTACTTCACATTGGAACATTCAATTTTATCTTAAGGATATAAATATTCAATTTTACCACATTAATCTTTGTACTGAGATAAGCCAAAAATAATGTAAACTGACAATTTTTTGCTATACATTCTAATATTTTACCTATTTATAGGAGTTTTCCAAGTCATGAGATATCATATAAGGCACACAAAAAGAGAATGACATAAATCATGTTAAGTGCAGTCTACTTTTTCCTGAGCTATATCTTTAAGACAAAAGATATTTAACAAATTGAACTTGTTTTTTGTGGGAGGGTCCACTGTCTGGTTACTTAAGAGAAAACCAGAGGATTATCTTCGTGGTGAAGGAAAGTGTATAGAAGGCAGTATTTTTTTTTTTTCTTTTATAAAGGGCCAGGGCTCTATCTGTTGGTGCAGTGTTCTGCCTTTTGTGTTTTTTTCTGGTTAATTTAAAACATTAGCTCCAAGTTTTTAATATAGTAGTTTCCCGTGAGTCACTGGGCTGAAAGCCCATCCTATCTGTGTCAGGCAGGGGTCCAAGACAAGAAACAAGTAGAACACAGATATAAGAAAGGTTTATTAGTGCAGCTAAACATTGATAATTAAGAAAGTTCCAGTTCTTCTATGGTAGTTTATTTGTAGATAAATGTAGTTGTAACCTTTTGGTGCCAAAGGAAAACCTCCTCATTCAAGACAAGGGATACGGAATAGGAAGAGCTCAAAGAAAACACAGTTTTCTGTGTTACAGACAAGTATTTACATTACTAATCAACTTTTGGTTCAGGAAAGAAGTGATAACCTGTTTAGATTTTTAAAAGGAATTCAATATCCTGTTGACTAAATGCAGAGCAGGTTCAGAGGAAGATGACTGTTGAATAATGCAATTGATTCCTTCCAAGAAAGCATAGGGTGTAGTTTTTATTATAGGAAGTGCCATTGATAGTACTTTTTCTGCTTTCTGGAAAATCACCCAGGAAATAAAATTTGTTTTAAACATTATTTTTAAAACAGGCTCTGCCGACTTCCAGTTCTGGAACAAGATGGTTAAACTCATTTTTCCCTGCTCTGCTCCTCTAAATACAACTAAGTACCTTGGAAACTATTCAGCACACAATGATAAAGAGCTCTGAAAGCTAGAAGAAAAGAAGGTGTACTTGCAAGAAACCTCAGGACTTGAGTAACAGCAACATGGTAAGTTTTCTAAGTTTTCTTTTCATCTCCCATATACGCTGGGCTGTACTGGAATCACCAATAGGCACAGATAAAATGACAACAAAACAACAACAAAACCCCCAAGAATATCCTGTTCTCTTTGGCCAAAGTTCAGGAAAGGGGAACCCCAACAGAGACCCAGTAGGAAGCTCTAGCCCCTGTTTTGTACAACCCAGGGTCCTTGCAGAGAGATTGATCTGCCAGCAGCGGCATCAGCAGCAATAGTAGCAGCAGCAAAGCCCTGGACAGTCCTGGCCCCCAGTCCACAACTTAGACACAGCACATGGCCTAATTCACCCACAGAAGCAGCCACTGTGAAGCCCTGTGTCTCCCCAGACTCCATCCAGTGGCATAAAGAGACCCAGGCCCTGCAGCTTCCTCCCCATCATGGAAGGCTGCCCATCTACAGAGTTTCCAAATATAATAAGCACTAAGGAAACAACACAACGTGATATGCTGAAAAAAAAATCACAATTAAATCAAAATGAAACACTAAACAATGTCCAAGTAAACCACAGGAAGGCAAGAAAAAAGAAACAAAAGTGTAACAAACAAAAGGATCGATCAGAGAACAAATAATAATAAAATATCAGACTTAGCCCTAATATATCAATAATTATCTTAAATGTAAATGTTCTAAATGCATCAATTAAAATGCAGAGATTGGCAAAGTGTATTACAAAACACGACCCAGCTATGTGTTGTTTACAAGAAACTCACTTCAAATTCAATGATATAGGTAGACTGACAGCAAATTGATGGAAAAAGATATAACATGTAAACATTAGTCAGAAGGAAGCACAAGTGGCTATGTTAACATCAGAAAAAGCAGATTTCAGAGCAAAGAAAGTTACTAAAGGCAAAGAGGGAAATTACATAATAACAAAAAGAATTAATTCACCAAGAAGACATAGCTCTCCTGTTGTGATGTTATGATATATGTCGGTTTTCATCTGTGGGTCCTGGCTCATAACTCCCATATCCCGTGTTAGAGTCTTTTGTTATATTGTTGGGGGTGTTAGGCCTCAGGGACAGGCCTCTGACCTTCTCCTGCCTTCCTTTCACTCTAATGTTCTCCCACCTTTCTGCCTTTCTCATTGTGGATCTTAAGACCCTCCCATGAGACAGTCCCACCCTATATCCTGGGAAAAGGAATGCTGACATCATGAAGCTTCCATAAAAAGCCAAGAGGACAGGGTTCTTAAGCTTCCAGATAGCTGAACATGTGGGGGTTCCTGGAGAGTGGTGCACCCAGGGAGGGCATGGAAGCTCCGTGACCCTTTCTCCATACCTCACCCTAGGCATCTCTTCATCTGTCTCCTTTGCAATATTTTTTAATAATAAACCCGTAAACATACGTAAGCGTTTCTCTGAGTTCTGTGAGCTGCTCCAGCAAATTAATCAAACCCAAAGAGGGGGTCATGGGAACCCTACCTTGAAGCTGGCTAGTCAGAAGTTCTGAAGGCCCAGACTTACAACTGGTGTGTGTATGGGGGCAGTCTTGGGGGCTGAACCTTCAACCTGTGGGATCTGACTCTATCTCTGGGTGGATAGTGTCTGAACTGAATTGGAGGACACCCAGCTGGTGTCCGCTACTATATTCTAGCTGATTTTCTCCCTAGTAGTCCTAGTAGTCTTGAGTGTGGGGAGACAGTGGGGGATTGATGCCCCAACCACAATTGTGGATTTCTTCTTTCACCTGTCTTAGTTTTTGCTTCAGATATGTGAAAGTCTGTTGTTTGGTTCATAGGTATGTAGAGAAAACTCTCCCTAACTGTGTTTTTCTTCTACTGTCACACCATGACAACATCAACACAGAAGCCTTTCTTCATATCATATAACGGCACAAAAAAGGAATGACATAAATCATGTTAAGTGCAGTCTATTTTTCCTGAGCTGTTATCTTTAAGACAAAAGATATTCAACAAATAGAACTTTTTTTTTTTTTGCGGGGTGGGGTATCCACTCTCTGGTTACTTACGAGAAAACCAGAGGATTATCTTTATGGTGAGGGAAAGTGTATAGAAGGCAATGTTTTTTTTTTCTTTTATAAAGGCACAGGGCTCTATCTGTTGGTGCAGTGTTCTGACTTTTGTGTTTTTTCTGGTTAATTTAAAACATTAGCTCCAAGTTTTTAATACAGTAGTTTCCCATGAGTCACTGGGCCTTTCTTCTGTGTTGATGATTGTTGTGTGACAGTAAAAGGAAAACACAGTTAGTGAGCATTTTCTCTACATACCTATGAACCAAACAACAGACTTTCACATGTCTGAAGCAAAAACTAAGACAGCTGAAAGAAGAAATCCACAACTGTGGTTGAGGCATCAATCCCTGCTGTCTCCCTACACTCAGGACTTCCAGGACTACTAGCAAGAAAATCAGCAATAATATAGAAAAACTCAACCACACCATCAACTGACAGGATCTAATTGGCATTCATAGCACAATCTGTCCAACATCGCAGAATTTTTTTAAAGGTCCCATGAAACATTTACCAAGATAGAGCATATCCTAGATCATAAAACAAACATTAAAAAGTTCAAGAGAATTGAAATTATACAGACTATGTTACCTGGCCATAATAAAATCAAAGTAGAAATCAAGGCAGAAAATCAATAGGCAAATCTCCAAACACTTGGAAACTAAACAACAAACGTTTAAATAATCCATGCGTCAAAGTGGTAATCTCAAAGGAAATTTTAAAAAGACAAGAAAAGAATGAAAATGAAAATACGACATGTTAAAATTTGTAAGATTAGCTAAAGCAGTGCTGAGAATAAAATTGATAGGAGTAAATGCTTACATTAGAAAAGAGGAATGATCTCAAATTACTAATCTAAGTTTCTACTTCAAGAAATTAGAAAAGTTGAGCAAAATAAACTCAAAGGAAGCAGAAAGGAGGCAATAAGAGCAGAAACTAATGAACTTGAAAACTGGAAAACGTAAAAATGAAACAGAAAGTTGATTCTCTAAAAGAATTACTAATATTAATAACTTTTAGCAAGATTGGTAAATATAAAAAGAGAGAAGACATGAATCACCAACATCGGAAATGAAATAGGGGACACCACAATAGATGTCTTTAGCTATAAAAAGATAATTTAAAAACTATACCAACTTTATGCTCATATATTCAACAAGTTTGAAGAAATGGGCTAATTCCTCAAAAACCACAAAGTACTAAAACTTAGCCAAGGTGAAACAGATAATCTGAATATCTGTGTAGATATTTTTAAGAATTGGATTTATAATAAAAATACTCCCCAAAAAGAAATCTCCAGGTCCAGAGGGTTTCATCCAAGAATTTTACCAAACATTCAAATAAAAATTAATGCCAATTCTATGTGTATCTTCCAGAAAATAGGAGAGAAGAGAAAATTAGGAAGTTCCCAATTCTTTTTATGAAGCCATCATTACTCTGATACCCAAACCAGCTAAAGAAAGTATGCAAAAAGAAAGCTACAGACCAATATCTCTCATGAACTTTGGATGTAAAAATCACTAATCAAATGTAATTAATCAAAATCCAACAATGTATAAAAAGACTAAAACACCATGATCAAGTGAAATTTATGCCAGGTAGACAAAGCTGATTCAATATTTGAAAAGAAATTAATATAATTTATCATAGCAACAGGCTAAAGAAGAAAAACCATATAATCATAGCAGTTGGCATCAAAAAATTATTTAACAAAATTCAACACCCATTAATGATGAAAATAGAAAATCCTCTCAAATACACTAGGAACAGAGGGAGACTTCCTCAACCTCATAAAGAACATTTATTAAAAGACTACATCAGACATTGTATTTCATGATAAAGACAGAATACATTGCCTTATATGATCCAAAACAAGGCAAAGATTTCTACTTTCATCAGTCTTATTAAACACAGTACTAGAAGTTCTAGCCACTGCAATAAGGCAGGAAAAGGGAATAAAGTTCATGCTCATTGGAAAATAAGAAATGAAACTGTCTCCTTTTTTAGGCATCATGATTATTTAAATAGAAAATCCCAAAAAAACCTGTGAAAAATATGTTGTCCTCCTTCTGTTGGCTACATTGATCAGGCAAGTGCTGCTAGTTGTTCTTAGGGGTTCTGCTTAAGTGCTGCAGGAGATGGCAGCACAGAAGCTGAGGCACAGCTTGGGCATGGTAGACCAGGGGGATACCCAACTCCAGTACTCCCTAGCTCTATGCCCCTGAACACCTTCCTTGATCCGGCTGAACTTTGGTCCCCTCATCTGAAATGGAGTTGATAGAACCCAGAGGCCATAATTCTTGTGAGTATTAAATGAGAGCAAGTGTGTAGTAAATGTGTCATTGTACTTGCTGTGGGTACTGCTGCTGTTGCTGCTGTTGTATGTGGTACAGTGCTATTTGTTCTGCCACTCCCAGGTACTGCCACTGGAGCCCTTGTTCAGTGATCCTATGACTTGTCAGCTCAGTCAATTGCTCTGACTCTCACTGCTTTCATTTATGAAATGGAGACAATAACCCCTCTCTCATAGGAAGGGTAAGACCAGAAAAGCCTACACCATGGTTGGAACAATATTTGTATACAGTGATCAAGAGAGTGTTCTCTGAAACCAGACTCTCTTTAAATCTTACCTCTATCACTTATTAGTTATATGGCTAACTGTTAAATGAGGTCAAAAGAGTGTGTTCTTCATAAAACTATACAGAAGATTAAATTAATTAAAACATGTACAGCCCTTTTAAAAAAGATCAGGTGAAACAGCATACATGAAAGTGCTTTCAGCATGCTGAGAATAACAATAGCAATGGCTAGAAATTATTGAGCACACCCCACTGCCAGCACCAGGGGAACTTTGTACCTACAACTTTTTACTTAGTCCACATAACCATGAGTTCATCTCATTTATGTAGACCGGGAAACAAAAGCCTAGATAAGTAACTTGCCCAAAGACATAGCTTACAAAGCAATAGAATCCAGGTCTGGACTCTCGGGATCTGACTGTGTTCTAATGCCTCCCAGAGAAAGTAGGCTAGAGAGGGCAGGAATAGCTTGACTTAGAGATCACTTCCACTGGCACGGTGGGTACAATCTGATGTGGGAGGCTCTGGGTGCAGCCTGTGATGGGAGAGTGGAGGAGCCAAGAGTCATTCTTGGCCTCATTGTCACTGCCTTCAAACTAACAAGTTGCCTGAGAGCTAAGGTTCCATTTGATAGGACACCGGGTGGGATGTGCATCAGAATATCCATTTCCTTGAAGGATCCAATGATTAGGCTGAGGCAAAATATTTTAGACCATTCCCAGGTCTAAAAATAACTCCACCATCACCTCTAATAAGGAGTCAGTCTGGAGTGACGTCACTCTTTCAGGTGCAGAAAAGGAAAGCATGACTGTGTGTCACTGACTTAAAATAGGAGTGAGGCGAGAGGGGCAGCTGGGCTCATGGACGTCAAGTAGACAGTTTCTCAGCTGGTATTTCCTATATTTCCTGTTTTGGACAGCAGGTTCCTGCCCTTCTAAGCTGGGGGTAGGGGTGAGGGAGTGTATGTTAAAAAGCTCTGTTGACTTGCTTTTTCTCTTCTCCATGTGTGTTCTTTTCATCAATAATCTGCATTCATCTTTACTGGCTGTTCACGCATTATCCGGAGATATGCTAGTTACAGAAATTAAAACAGGCAACTCTGCCTCTTTCTCCCTAGCTTTACACTACAGATCCATGAAGTTTTCTTGACTGTCCCTGCCTAGAGTACAACAAGGAAACCACTATTTGGATAATTCCCCTGATTCCATGGTACCGTGGAAGTGGTGGGCTCTCCATATGTCAGGGTATTCTATGTCTATGAAAAGGTATTTCTTTTGAGACCGACGGTGGACTGGAGTCTAAGAGTCTACCAATTTTTAAAATAATTTAGCTATATTTAAGTCAATAAATTGTATTCAAGGCTGACTTTGTAGTGATTTATTCCATGAATTATTTCATTCAAAATAATTTTGAGAGGACTTCTGGTCCAGACAAAACAGCATAGATCCATTTCTTTCTTCTCTCCTCTCAGTTAAATGCAATTATAAAGTCTAGAAATAATGCAAGAGGTAACCAAAGGAGAACTCTGAAAGATGGAAACAGAAAAAGGAACTAGTTAGGGACCCTAAGACTGGAGGAACAATAGAGGTAGGATGTCTTACCATCACCGCATCCAACATGAGAAGGTGACCTAGGCCTGGTATTACCTGATCCCAACTTGGCACCAAAAGACAGCCAACATAGACTCATTCCTCCTGCTTCCTGGTGAGCCTGGTATTCTCCTCCACTTCCACTGACAGACATGTAGGGTGACTGGGTGGTACCAACAATGGGAACCACATCATAACAGGCAGCCTAGTTTGGGAAGCACTCTTGGTCTCCATAGGCCTGAGACTCCTTTTGCCCATCTAGAGGCACCAGGTGGCCCAGCCCATGGAAATCCCTCAGCCCCAGAAAGGGGCATCAGAAAGGACCAGTGGGAGCTCCAGTAGGCTACAATAGTATGAAGGCTCTGAAATGAAGTTACCACTGGACCTACAGCCCACTAAACTAGGCTAGGACCTTAGGTGATAGCCTGTAAAAAAAAAAAAAAAAAAAAAAAAGACCCAGAGTCTTTTAACATAAAAAACAGGATGTACAAATACAATGAAAAAACACACATTATACCAAGGACTAGGAAAACTACCTAAATGAGAAAAGACAAGTGACACCAACACTGAGATGAATCAGATAGTGGAACTGTCTGACAGACTTTAAAACAGCCATTATAAAAATGTTTCAGAAAGCAATTACAAATTCTCTTGAAACAAATGAAGGAATAGAAAAATCTCAGTGAGGAAATAGAAATTGTGAAAGAAGAACCAAGTTGAAATTATAGAATTAAAAAATATAACAATAGAAATTTTAAAAAAATTACTGGATTCTACTCAATAGTAGAATGGATATGACAGGATAGAATCAGTGAAATTGAAGAAAGAACAATATAAATCCCCCAGTCTGAATAACAGAGAGAAAATAGACTGAAAAGCTCTATCGTGAATGACAACTTTGATCACAAACTAGTAGTGTTAACCACGTGGAAGAGGACTTGCTAAATCAACTTAGGAGAACAAATAGTTTTAGGTGAGTGACAAATAAATGGAAAATTAAAAAGTTAAATGATGTCATGTATAATAACATCAATATACAGAGAAATAAATCTAATAAAATGTAATTAAAAACTATAAAATCATTGTGAAGAGACATTAAAAGAATCCAAAATATATATTCATGGAATAGAAGACAATATTTTTATAGTCAGTTCTGTCCAAATTGACCTATAGAGTCAGTACAATTTTACAACAAATTTTAGTGGAATTTTGTTTATTTTATTTGAGGAATAAAGTTTATATTTTATGTGGTAATTTAAAGGACTGAAAGAATCTTAAGCAAGAACATTTGTTAAGACTTATTCTGAAGCTTTAGCAAATAAGACAGTGTGAGATATACACAAGCATAGACAAATAGACCAATGGAACAGAAAAGAGAGTACTAGAAAACAGACCACACATATTCAGTCAGTTGATTTATGACAAAAGCAATACTGCTATGCAATTGGAATAGGACAGATAATGTTTGCATAAATGTTGCAGGGTCAGTTGGATCTTCACACTTAAAAAAAAATGAATCTTGACTCTACCTCACACCACACACACAAATTAATCAGATAGAATGTAGATCTAAAAGTGAAAGGCAAAATAATAAAACTTCTAAAAGATAACATAAGAGAATAATTTATGACCTTGGAGTAAAATTTTTTCAAATGTAATTCAAAATGTACTAAGCACAAAGGAAAAGATTGATGAATTGGACTTCATTAAAACTAAGAACTTCTGCCCGGGTGCGATGGCTCACACCTGTATTCCAAGCACTTGGGGAGGCCAGGAAGGGAAGATCCCTACAAAATATTTAAAAAATTAGCCAGGTGTGGTGGCACACCCTTGTGGTCCCAGCTACTCAAGAGGCTGAGGTGCAAGAATTGCTTGAGTCCAGGAGTTTGAGGCTGCCGTGAGCCCTGTTTGCACAACTGCACTCCAAAAATAATAAAAATAAAATACATAAATTTTTAAAACCTAAGAACTTCTGTTTATCAAAAGACATCATTAAGAGAGTGAAGAAGCAAGCCCTTGAGTAAGAGAAGATATTTGCAAATCATAAACCCAATAAAGGGTTTGTACCTAGAATATGTAAAGAATTTCCATGAGTCATTAATAACCCAACAGAAAACATGGGCAAAAGATTTGAACAAGCACTTCACAAAAGAGGCTTTGTAATTTTCTAATAAATGCTAGCAAGGAAGTGCAAATTCAAGTCATAAGGAGATAACCTCTACAGAGCCACCAGGATTGTCCAAAATGACAGACTAATAATACTAAGTGCCAGAGAGAATATACAGCAACTATAGCTGCCATCCTCTGGCTGGTGTGAGTGTAAATTAGCATAACCACATTGGAAAACTGGCAGGATCTACTACAGCTGAGCATTTGTGTATCTTATGACCCAGAAATTCTACAAAAATGTTCCTGACTCTCCAGTTATAGTAACCAAAGACTGGAAACTATCCAAATTTCCATCAACAGTGGAATGGATAAGTATATCACGATGTACTGAGCAATGAAATTAAAGGACCTAATGCAACAGATAGTAACATGGATGAATGTAATAAACATCATATTCAGTGAAAGAAGCCAGAAAACCAAGAGGGTACCCTGATGGCTCCATTTACATGAAGTTCAAGAACAGACAAAGCTAATCAATGGGGTCAGGAGTCAAAGGTGATAGTTATTTTGGGTATGTGACTGGTAGGGGTACAAGTGGGACTTCTGGGGTGTTGGCAATGTCCTACTTCTTGAACTAGTCAGTGATTTCTCTGGTTTGCCTCCTTTGTGAAAATTCATCAATGTGTTCTGGTTATTATTTATGTACTTTTCTCTTTGTATCTTTTACTTCAGTAAAGAGTTTACTGAAAAGAACGTACTTGGGTTTGCAGAGTTGAAAACACCCACAACATCTTCATTGCCTCACAAAGAGTATTTTACATGATGTTTAAAAACTTTAGAAGCTAAAATGCTGTTTTTCATTCTGAGCTGATTACAGATTACAGATTAGTAAGAAAGTAAGTGGGCTACTTGTTTAAAGATGGTCTATGTTAAGTACCCTGATATCTTCTTTTGAAAGAGAGGTCAGTCTTCCTTTCAGCAGAGCATTCTGTTCACCTGCCTGCCCACCTACCTCATGGACCTTACAGAGCTTGATTACCCTGACTCTAGGCCTCTCAGCTCTCGTACTGATCCTCCCAGCTGCTCTATTCCAATGCCATGACCCGGTCTGGGGACTAGAGAGGCTAGGATGCAGTCAGCTCTTCCTTGTGACTTGGTTTTTTTTTTTTTAATTCCATGCCGATGTACCCTGACATGGAGAACTAAAGACAGAATTATTTAGGGATTTCCTCTCTCTCATTCTGAAAACGTATAAAGAGCCTTTGCTGAGTTACTTTGTTGAAATAACCCTGACATTTTTTTAAATGAGCAAAGGGGCTCTAACATGGAAGGTAGATATACTGAAGGAAAGAGCCCTTAAACACAAAGGGCTGGTTTATTTCATTATGAGATGTCCAGGGCTTTCCAGTCCCTTAATTCTATCAATGAACAGAGTGAGAGGTAACAATGAGCTGTACATTTTTTACAAAACCTCTCTGCGTAGTCCCACCGTCTCTCCTTCCCAGTAGGTTGCTGAAATTATGTTAAAGTCAGGTGGGGACTTCTAGAATACCCACTGTAACCCCCTTGTTTGGATGACATTGAGGCCAGGGAGGGGAAAAGAACTTGCAAGTTGAGCAGTAATAACACAGATCCCACAGGACAGCTGGCAGTGACCCCCACAACAGGGATTTGAAAACAAAGTAAGGTCTTGTTGTTCCCTTGGTTCCTCTTCTTTACTTCCTACTATCAAAGTCAGGTTTCAGAAGCTTCCCTAGGAGGCGGCAAGAGGCAGTCTCTGCCTCCTCCCAGGAGCAAATTGGCCACAGGAAGTCCTCATTTGGGATGGACTGGAGGAGAGAGGCAGCTGTGTGGAAAGGGCAAACCTTGAAAACACCCAAGTCCTTGATTGGGCTTGCAGAAGGATGTAGCAAAGAGTAAAGATCTTGGGTTCTGGAGGCACAACTCGTAGGTTCAAATCTTTTTCTTTTTTTTTTTTTTTTTTTTGAGATGGAGTCTTGCTTTGTCGCCCAGGCTGGAGTGCAGTGGCGCGATCTTGGCTCACTACAAGCTCTGCCTCCCAGGTTCATGCCATTCTCCTGCCTCAACCTCCCGAGTAGCTGGGACTACAGCGCCACTATGCCCAGCTAATCTTTTGTATTTTTTAGTAGAGACGGGGTTTCACTGTGTTAGCCAGGATGGTCTCAATCTCCTGACCTCGTGATCCGCCCGCCTCAGCCTCCCAGAGTGCTGGGATTACAGGCATGAGCCACCGCGCCCAGCCCGTAGGTTCAAATCTTACCTGCACCTCTTAACCTCTCAGGGCCTCAGTGTCCTCTACTTGTGAAGTAGGGATAACAGTCATATTCACTTCATGGTTTTGCTGTGCAAAATGAATAGCATGTGATGCTGAGGCACTGTAAGTCGTGAGGGCAGATGATCACCCGCTTTAGGAGCCATTCTTCCAAAATCTTAGGTGAGTGAAAAAGAAGCAGAGATAGCTTTTTGTATTTGCACATGGAGGCAGAGTTCATCTGTTGCCTGAGCTAACGGTATACTATTCAGCCCTAGTGAAACTCTGGCCCCAGGGCAGGACCAACTAACTAGGTGGGGCAGTGATGAAAAAGGGAGAGTCTTCTCAGTGGAGTCTGGTCTGCGTAGAGATGTCAAAGGCAAACCATCACCTCCTTGACTTGTTGGCTCTAGGTGATGATGCTAACCTGACCTGGAGGGGTAGCCCTTCTATGGGGTGGGCGGGGGCAGCCAGAGGTGTTCTGAAAACCAGAGAAGTCTCCTCACTGGAAAACATTTATTCCTGGGATCTGTCAGTTGATGGCAGAAATGTTCATTGTTAAAGAGCCATTTCTTTGGCTTGTTAATTGGTCCTCTGTTAGCCAGTCAACAATACTGTACCCAGCACAGATATCCTTGAGAAATGAAGGAGAAATAAAGTCTTTCCTAGATAAGCAAAAACTGATGGAATTTATCATCACTAGACTGACCCTACAATAAATGCTTAAGAGAGTCCTACATCTGGAAGCAAAAGGGCTATATTCACCATCATGAAAACCCAAAAGTATAAAACTCATTGGTAAACCAGACACACAAATAAGAAAGAGAATGGAACAACATGTTATCGCTACAGAAAACCACCAAACTGCAAAGATAAACAAAGGAAAGAAAGAAAAAAGAAAGAAAGAAAGAAAAAAGATTATTTAAAATAATCAGAAAACAATTAAAATGACAGGAATAAGACCTCACCTATCAATAACAACTTTTTTAAATGGCTTAAATTTCCCAGTTAAAAGATATAGACTGGCTGAATGGATTTTAAAGGTGACCTAAATCTATGCTACCTTTAAGAAACTAATTTCACCTGTGGAGACACACATAGACAGAAACTGAAGGGATGAAAAAAGATATTGCATGCAAAAAAACCCAAAAGTGTGCAGGAGTAGCAATACTTACAGCAGACAAAATAGATTTTAAGTCATAAAACATAGAGAAAAAGAGGTAATTATATAATGATAAAGGGATCATTTGAGTAAGAGGATATAACAATTATAAATATACATATACTCAACACTGGAGCACCCAGATATAAAAAGAAAATATAATTAGAGCTAAAGAGAGATAGATGCTTATACAATCATAGTTTGGGACTTTAAAACTCAATTTTCAGCTTTGGAAAGATCATCTAGACAGAAAATCAACAAGGAAACATTAGACTTATACTGCACTAGAGACTAAATGAAGCTAATAGATATTTACAGAATACTTCATCCAGTAGCTGCAGAATCACATGCTTCTCTCTTCAGTACATGAAACATTCTCTAAGATAGACCATATGTTAGGCCACAAAACAAGCCTCAACAAATTTTTAATAATTGAAATCATATCAAATATGTTCTCAGACCACAATCGAATAAAACTAGAAATCGATGACAAAAGGAACTTTGAAAACTTTCCAAATCCATGGAAATTAAACAACGTGCTCCTGAATGGCCAATGGGTCAATGAAGAAATTAAGAAGGAGGTCAAAAAAGGTCTCAAAACAAGTGAAAATAGAGCTGCAACATACCAAAACCACCAGCATTTTTTTTTTTTTAGCAATAATCTATTTTTAAATTAGGTGTGTATATTTTTTAGACATAATGCTATTACATGCTTATGGGCTACAGTATGGTATAAGCATAACTTTTATAGTCATTAGGAAACCAAAAAATTTACGTGACTCACTTTATTGCAGTGGTGTGGAACCAAACTGGCAATATCTCAGAGGTGTGCCTATAGTTAACAAGAATATATTGCATATGTTCACAAAGCTGGAAGAGAAGATTCTGAATATTCTCAGCACGAAAAAATGATATATCTTTGAGGTGATGTATTTCCTAATTATCCTGATTTGATCATTATATGCATGTACTGAAATATCACTCTGTGCACCATAAATATGCGCAATTATTTTGTGTCAACTAAAAATAAAAGGAAAAATAAAAGGCAGAGCCCTCTGGGAGGAGAAGACTAATTAGGCTTAGTGATTGCTAATTCTGGGAGCTGCATGCAAGCAGGTTTTAAAGAAGGCAGAAAGCTTAAGGATGTGGATGTAAAAGGAAATTACAATGACAACACAATTTACAGAAATCACTCAGTCACCTGGAGGATACCAATTTCAAATGTGCCATGCTTGGATATTTGCTTACATTTTGTGCAATGACTTTTCTGCCATCTCCTGTGAACCTCTGAGCAATCCTGTAAAGCAGGGATCATGCCCATTTTCCAGATGAGGAAACAGAGTGCCCATGCCCTGCCCATGGTTCCAGAATGCAGAACAGTCATCCTTGGGAGATGGGAGTGTCTGGTCCAAGCACCTCCAGTCTCACCTCTGCTTTGTGTCACAGGTGGGGAGGGGTCACTGAAGACAAAGGCTCCTTGTGGATATGGGAAGGGTCTGCCCACCAGGAGAGCTGGGAGGGGAGGAGTCTTATTCAGGCTGCCAAGGTTAGGCCTGGTTAACCACTTAGACCCACAGTTAACTAGCAAGGGGGCACATGTACCTGCCTCAGAGCATTTATCTCTGCCTGGAGTGTTTGACTAAGGTCCTGAGAGCCTGGACCCTCGGACCCTTAGGTCTCGGCTGCCACATTCCCAAAGGTCATGAACATCCTAGACCTCACAGGTGCTCTTTGTTCTTCACCCTGCTTAATTTTTGTTAAGAGTGCTTCTGATGGCTTCTGATCTGTAGCCTGCCTCTGTCTCTGCCCTGCCAACTCCTTGCTCTGTCTCAACGTTGCACCTGAAACTGTGCCTGCCAGGGGGTGGGTATTCAGTAGCCAACTGATGAATGAATCAATGAATAAATGAGCAGATAAATGAATGGGCAGGAAAGCTCCTCCTATCATTCTCTACACTGACATGTAGGAGGTGTTGGAGGGACACACGTTAATGGATGTCAGTCACTTAGTCCTGATAAAACACAGTAGATGGTTTTCTTAGTAAGAGATCTTGAGGGCTCTTCTGTGAAGCCTCTTGTGGAACCAGTGAAGTACCTGAAAGGCAAGGATTGGGCAAATCAATTCCTTCTGGTTGTGGAGGAGAAGCTCTTCTAGGGCTGATGTTAATGCTGCATTTTAATGAAAGTGACTTTTCAGGCTTATAATTGGATGACATCAGCTATATTTCTGCTTTTGCTTCTAGAATTTAGTGTGATTCTATTTTAAGAGACTAAGAAGTAAAAGCAATTTTTAGACTCTCATAAGAATACTAGCAACAATGGCAATAGCTAATGTCTCTGCAGCACTTAGAAAAGACTGTGCCGCCTGCCAAGAGCTTGACATGTGCTATCTCATTGAATCCTTGCAACAAACAGCCCCTTGTATAGATGAGAAAACTAAGGCCTGAGCCAGCTGGCCACTCATCCATCACAGCCTCCTTTCCAGTGTTGGGGACAGCTCACAGTGGGCTGTAGGACGCCACTGGGCATCAGCCTGTCAAGGTAACAGTTCATCTCATTTTTCTTTTTTCTGGAGGATGAGATTATCCTGCAAAATGGAGGTTATGGGGCCTCCTGCCCTGGAATTTCTGCCTCGTCCCTGACATCTTGGGTGTTATCCCAGGCTGCTCTGGTCCAGTTCTGACTTCATTTTCTCAACATATCAGATGCAAGAGAGGCCTGGCCTGCTAGCTCCTGTCTCCCTGCTCTGCTGCATTCCCTCCCCACACAGTGCAGGTACTGACTCGTTCTCACAACTGTCAGATGGGCTGCCACCTACCTGGGAGTTTCATGACATGTCCTGGGATCCTACGCCAGAGGCTCAGTGCCTGGCAGAGTGAACACTTAGTAAGCTACGGTTGCCCTGAAATATTTTCCTGTTGCTGATTCATTTCCTCATCTGTGGACACCATATTCCAAACTTGCTGTGCCACCCTCTGAAGGGGCAATTTCTTTCCTAGGAGTAGACACCAAGAGAAAGGAAGCCCATGTCATGGGGACAACCACACAGGCCAAACACAGGTGTCACTGCCTGCAGGGACAGCCTGCAGGCATCAGGCCTCCCAGGAGATAGCAGGCAGGACAGGACCATTTCAGACTCATTTTAACAGTGTGTGGACAGAACCCCACTGAGAAATGCATGCATGAGACCTGGAGTCTATTCCTGTCTTGTCCTGGGGTTCCTTCCACTGGATGCTCGTCAGGGGAAATCCTCCCTCTGGATGCTGATGTGGGGAAAATGGCCAACTAGTTCTAACCTCAAACTCATCCAAAACTTATTTTCTCCCCACTTGAGATAGTTGTCAGGAGATCCGAGTTCTCACCTTCCTTCTGCTCTTCCCTTGTATGTGACCTTAGGCAAGTTGCTTAATCCCTCTGAGACTCAGTTTCCTCTCTTGTAGCTGCAGGATGATGGCTGGACTCTATTCTAGATAAGTGAGACTCAAACGTGCCCTGTGGCATCACTTGGGAACAGTTTTGCCGAGTAGGCTCCAGTCCAGACCAATACATCACGATCTGTGGGAGCAAGGCCCAGGCGATTCCCAAGCACTGGAAGGGTTGGAAATTCAGGCAGATGGTTTCTGCCTTAAATTCCATCTATGAAAGCTGAAGAGCTCTCTCTACCACCACCACCTCTCCTTCCCATCCTTGTCTTGTTTGCTGCTGATTTCTCGCCTGACTCAAGAACAAATGTGTTTAAGCCCCAAGCCCCTGAAAATGCGAAGCTGTTTATTTCCCTTCTGTACCAGCTCCCACATGTGTCTGGACACAGACTCTGCCAGGGAAGTCCCCTCCCATAGGGACTGTGTGCCTCCAGGGTTGCATGGATAGGACTTGAGGACATCCAAAGCCCCCACAAGAGATGATGACAACAAAACTCTGTGTTAAAGGGTTTCCAAGACGGAGAACTCCTGCCTGTCAATTATCCTTCTCGGACACTGATTTTGTTTGTTTGTTTTCTGGCTAGAGACGATTATTTCACACAGGAATGACAGAGAGTCCCTCTGCTCTTTGTCTGCTGGTCCTGGGGGCCTCTTGCATCAGTGGGAATGGAAAGTATCAACTTTCTTATTTCTCCATTTTCCCTCTTGCCTTGCATCTTTCTTCCTGCTTTCATTTCTAATTTCTTGGGCCCTTTGTCTTTCTCTTCATTTCCCTCTTCATTCTTCACACAATAATGTTTATTTAATTTTGGATGTTCTCTTCTGGCCAAAAGTTGACTTGGTCCAGACCAAATGGAAATATATGTGATTAAATCTGTTCTCCACGGAGAGGGACTAAAACAAAGATCAATGCCAGATATTGTCGTGATGATGAAATGTCAGGGCAGAGGGCAGCAGGAAGGACAGACCAGGTTCACAGAAACGTGCCATTCTTTCAGAACATATGCAGCACACAATATGCAGAGGCATGACATTCCAACCTTCTCCAACCCACTGTTTATCAGTGTGTCCCCTGGACTGGTAGTATCAGCATCACCTGAGACTTATTAGAAATACAAATTCTCAGGCTCCATCCCAGACCAACTGAATCAGAAACACTGGGGGTGGGGTCCAGAAATCTGTTTTAACAAGCCCCAGAAGACTCTGATGCATGTTGAAGTTTGAGCACCACTGCTTCTAGTGCGTAGACATTTTGCTTGCTATCATTGAAAACTCGCTTGACCTCTTTGGAGAGGGGCATGGCGGCCCCCAGATATCCGAGGAAGGCTGAGCAGGAGGATAAGGTGAGCTGAGGAAAAGGGAGGGAGCAATGGGGTATTCACGGCAGGGGAGCCTGAGATGGTCCCTTAAGGATTTGCATTGGTTAGTGGGCAGACTGGTGCAAAAGAGGCTAAATTGAATAATTAGGAAACTGGGAGAATTCAATTCACAGAAGAATTCTTGTTTGCAAGGTCAATTTTTATACTATTTAAATAAAATAACTCTGGTAGGTTCTATAGCAAATGCTAAGTAAAGTAACCACTGGTTTCTAAATTATTACGATGATCTGAGAAAATTATTTCTTTGAAAAAATTATAGAACTTTCAAATATACAAAAAACTCTAGAGAGTAATATAACAAATGCACTTAATAGGGGCAACCTTTAACACTCAGTAGAGAACATTTTACTCTATTGGCTTCAGATCTTGTTTTGGCTGCAGCTTGATTCCCACAGTGCTCTCTCATCCCCACCCGTTGTGGGTCCTCAGCCTCATCTCACCACCCTGAGTTCGATATACAATTTCCTGTCCAGGTGTTTAGAATTCTATGCATTTATCTAAAAGCAGTATAGGGTATTATGTGCTGGGTTTTATATGCTGATGTAAAAGGAGTTGTTCTGCAATTTGCTTTCTTCTCTCCATGTTATTGAGCTCTATCCTGTTGCCACCTGTGGACGTAGCTCATTCTCATTGCTAGGTGGTATCCATCTTATGGTCCCTTTCTCATTATCATGGGCATTTAAGTGAAGATCATCTTCAGGATTTCCCTGTGCTCATGTGGGAGAGTAAGTCCTGAAAGTGGAACATCACCTGTAAATATATTAAAGACAGGGTTTTCCAATTTAACTGGGAAAGTCTCCAGACTCAGCTGGAGCTACATTATCTGTTTCTCTGAGAAAGAATTTTTCTGTCCATAAACTCATTGTATTAGTCCGTTCTTGCACTGCTATAAAGAAATACCTGAGACTGGGTCATTTACAAAGAAAAGAGGTTTACTTGGCTCACGGTTCTGCAGGCTGTACAGCAAGCATAGTGGCTTCTGCTTCTGGGGAGGCCTCAGGAAGCTTCCAATCATGGCAGAAAGCAAAGTGGAACAGGTGTCTTATATAGCAGGAGCAGGAGCAAGAGAGAGTGAGAGGGGAGATGCTTCACACTTTTAAACAACCAGATCTTGAGAGAACTCAGTATCACGAGAACAACACCAAGAGGGTAGTGCTAAACTATTCATGAGAAATCCACCCCCATGATCCAACCACCTCCCACCAGGCCCCACCTCCAACACTAGGGAATACAGTTTGACAAGAGATTTGGTGGGGACGCAAATCCAAACCCTATAACTCATTCTTTTGTTCTTTCAATCATTCAACCAACAATTGCTGAGCAACTCCTGTAGGTCAGGCACTGTGCTGGGGGCTGGGAACCAGTGGGAGTAAATCCTATGGGTCTCTGCCTTTGTGGAGATTCCAGAGTAGGGCTGCCCAGATGTTCTTGCATTGTGCACAGTGCAGAGACAGGAGGCTCCCAGATATTCTGGCCTAGGCAACTCTAACCCTGAAAAATGAACAAGCCCATCACATTCTATTCATGTGGTTATAGTTTACCTGAAACCTCAACTGCTCCACAAAATCAGATCTCTCCGCAGCTCCCAAAAGTGTCCCAAGGGTTAGCACTGACCAGCTTGCTGGGTTTGGAGGAACCACAATGCACCTGGTGCAGCTTTCTTCCTGCTAGCTGCTCCGAAGTGAGCTCCTACTGATTCTATTCAGTTGGACGCTCACATTCAGCGAGTCCAGGGGGTTTTTCATGCTTTGAGCATTTTTAAGAGTCTGTTATTTGCCCAGTTCAGTGAGGGGCACTCAGGATGTATCAGTGGTGCAGGCTGACTTCGTTCCTGCCTAGGGGAAGACCCACAAGACCAGTACCCAATGCAGAGATGGCGTGGATGGTAGGGGAGGCTTGGAGGCCCTAACCCACTCTTGAAGGGATGACAGAAGCCTCCCAGGCTGGGATTGGAAGGATGAAAGGAGCAGACAGGCCAAGGTAGAGGGGATTGAGTCCCAGTTTGAGCAAAGGGCTGGAGCAAGAGAGGGCCTGGTCTCTGTAAGGATCTGAAAGAACCTCAGGGCAGGGGCCAAAGAGTAAGGGTGTCAGGGCAGAGGCTGTGCCAAAAGAGGTGAGCCTCATCCTAATCTCTGTTCTTGATTTGGGGTGGAAGTGTCCCTGGAAAGGCAGATCAACAAAGGAAAGAGCATGAGCCAATTCTCACCACACCTCTTGTGCTTCAAGTCCTGTCTTGGGTCGGGTGATGCCATACAGGGACCCACACTTGACTGGACTGCCCTTCCCACCTTTCAAACCTCTCCTGTCACTGAGGGGGTACACCACTGGAGCCTGGCAAAGGTAGCCAGTACTCAGGGGGTGTGCACAAACATCACACCCATGTTTATAAGGCCATTCCAAATGCTGGCCCAGTTGGTGACCAGACACCAATCCTTGTCCTTCCATGTAGCCAACAGTGGGCTAGTTGGCAGGTGCATGGCAGGCGCTCAGGGCTATAGACAATGCAGGCTTTAATCCCGTGAGTGGAGTCAGTGCCAAGTCTAGAATTCAAGGATGACTCTTCACCCAACTGACACTCTTACCCAACAAACCAATGAGAACAGCTTGAGGTATGGACGACCCGTGCTTGGTATCTGTCCACTCTTGTATTTGAGTAAGGTAGTGGAGGTCACAGGCTCACATCATAAACTTTGTACTTTATTTGAAACACTTTTCTGGCTCTGTTAGTGGCTCCAACACCATACTTAAGCTTACTTCAAAATGACTTGTACATCTCTATTTTCCTTAAAGTATGCACACAGATAAGAAAAGATGGGGTTTTTTTTTTTTTTTTTTTTTTTGAGATGAGGTCTTGCTCTGTCACCCAGGCTGGAGTGCAGTGGTGCGATCTCAGTTCACTGCAACTTCCGCCTCCCAGGTTCAAGCAATTCTCCCACCTCAGCCTCCCAAGTAGCCGGGATTACAGGGGCATGCCACCACACCTGGCTAATTTTTGCATTTTTAGTAGAGATGGGGTTTCACCGTGTTGGCCAGACTGGTCCTGAACTCCTGACCTCAGGTGATCCACCTGCCTTGGCCTCCCAAAGTGCTGGGATTACAGGCATGAGCCACCGTGCCCGGCCAAGATGGGGTAATTTTGATGCCCAGACACAAGTTGTCATTTAAGATGAAGCTTCGTTTGTAACTCTATGAAGCCCTGCTGAATATTAAAAGCTTATAGAAAGCAGCTTTTCTCCCCAAGGCAAAAAGAGCCCTTTGATCTGTGGTGGGACTTTGCAAAAAGCTGAGCTGCCACTCAAAGAAATAATTCCCTGCCAACTGCAACTTTCTGTCTTGTTTATGGAAGGCCTGTTGAGAAGGCCCTCCAAACCCTTGGTTCCAGGGTCTGGCAAGGGGAATCTGTCATCATTCATTGCAAACTACACCTCCACCCGCTGGGCTGAAGACCTGTCCAAGGATAGACCAAGAACTTCCTCTGGGATGGCTGTGCTCATGGATGCTGATTTGACAATTTCCAACCTCCCTCATTACCAAGATCCCCTTCCTTCACCTGTGAAACCAAAATTCCATCTTCTTCTCTTCCCTCCTTTGTGACAAGTGGGGAAAGATGGGGACTAAGGCAAAGGAGAGTAGAAACTCAGTCCCTTGAGAGATGGGAGCTGATGGGAAGGAGGTAGAAACTTGGTCCTTTAGCCAGGAGGCTCTGCAGGCATTCAGGCCTGATCTACTACGTAAGGTGATTTCTTTCTTTTTGGAAAGTTCCCATTTCATGTGGTGGACAGGTCCAAGGACTGCTCTGGACCACTTGGTGATCCCATGGGCCGAAGTGGGGGTAGAGGACCCCAAATTGAATGTGTGGAGGGGACTCTGAAGCAGGTGTGAATGCCAGGAGAGGCGGGAGGAAGGACAAGGGCGGTGCGTCAAGACCACAGAAGAGGGCCCAGCCAGCCTTCCCACACAGTTACTTGAACTGAGCTCTCCATAAGTACACATGTGCACACACCCAAGAATAAGCTGGACAAATGGCAGCAGAAAGAGAAAGAACAGAAAAGAGAGCTGATGAATACATCCGTAATCAGCACTAACACAGCTCTGGAAAGAAAAGCAAAAAGAAAAGGCAAGCACTATGGTGTGCAGCTCTTATTGTCTAATAAAAGAAAATATACCAATTCTTTGGGGAATTTAATTTTTTCTGGAAATAAATTCTTGGGAGAATTTATGTAACAGAACACCCCAGGGGAACATCCTTGCGTTGGGAAGGAGGCCACCTTGTCTTGCGGCCTCAGGCATTCCGGTGATGCAGGGGAGGGGCCAAGGCAGCTGTGCTGGACCGAGGGGCTCCAGGGAGAATGAGTTGTATCCTTGGCCAAAGGATGTTGTGCATCCTCTGGGGGGATATGATGGGAGAATGATGGGGGGAGTTGGGGAGATGTCCCCAGGGATTACAAGTGGAGGCTGGGGACTACCACTATCAGTTCATTGTCGACTATGCCCACCTCAGAGACAGGGCACAAGCCTATCCTTAGGGATACACGTGAAGAGGGGAGGCAGGAAGATTCAGGCGCGCTCTCTGGCCTAGACTGGCTGAAGGAGGGAGATTTTAATGGCTGGCATAGGTGGTGAGGGGACCACCAAAGGTAGAAACACATCCCTGAGGCTCTGGGAGGAAGAAGCATCGGTACTGCAGCTCCGGCCTCTTCAGGCTCAGGGTCCCAGGGTGGAACAAGGCTGGAAAAGTGGTGCATGGAGGAAAGAAAGAAAGAAAGATGGGAAAGGAGAATGGACATGGAGGAAGGAAGGAAAGGAGGAAAGGGAAACAGAGGAAGAAAGACATGGAAAGCTGAGAGGACAGAGGGCAAGGCAGAAGGTAAAGGAGGCACGGTCAAGGCTGTGAGGAGGAATTCTGCTTTTATTCTGCTGTCTGGCTTCATGCCATTGCATGGGGCCCTGTAAAATAAAAAATGATACCTCCAAGGGCTATTGGTTTTTATCTTAGAGGACCCTGTGGGGAGACGTGGAAAGCTGTTCAAGTGGCAAGCCTTGGGAGCCGAGTTTCATGACGATGGCCGTCTAGGGCTATTCAAAGTGAAGATGAGAGATTGGCAGAGTGCAGGGAGGTGAGAGAGTGTTGGGGAAGTTTTCCATACAGGGGAACATGTAGTGTTTTGCTGGGAAGATAGACCTGGGTGGAGGTGAGACTGGTGGGTGCCACAGATGATTCTAACTCCTGTTCCTTCCCTTGTCCTTCCAACAAACCAACCACACATGTAACATAGTCATAAAAGCTTGCAGGGAGGAGAAAAGACAGATATCAACAGACCAAGGGAGACAGAGGGTGGAGGGCCATGCTGTGGACAGTGAGGGGAGGAGGTACTGCCTCTCAGCCACTGCCCTCAAGGCTGCTTGAGGCTCCCACGCTGAGGTGCCCACCTGGCTGAGAGGCTGCTGCTCCTCTGTTCCCCAACTTCTCCACCTGCTGGTGCAGCTCGCCCTTGCTGTGCTAGGAGAGAACCCACTGGGAGGGTCTTGGCATCTCCAAGTGGGGCCCTCCTGCTGAGACACTGGGTGGCTGTGGAGGGAGCTCAGCCCTCATTCCTCCCCAAGCTCATATCTCCAGAGCAGCAAGTCTCCCCACTCCACCAGGGGAGAGCACAGGAGAGCTAGGCAGCTGCCTCCACCAAGACTTCACCCAACCATGGTCCTTCACTCCCACCAGGACAGGACAACCCAGCCTCTCAGGTCCCAGGAGGACTTGGCATGGCTGAGGACACCCAAGAGGAACCACCAGCCTATCCCTGAAAAAGCAAAGACACTTTGGGGAACAGAAGAGCATCTTAAAAGATATCAACTTTGACTCAGAGATTTCAAGAAGACGCTCTATCCAAAAACCAAAGAAGAAGTGTCAAAGCTGTTGTAAATGTTTAAAAGAATAGCCACCTTGATCGCATTTTGAGTGAATTGTGAATTCCCTCTCCCTGGGTCTTCCTCATTCTTCTACATCCTCCCCATTTCTGTACTGAATTTATAGCAGACTGAATTTGGAAGTTGGTTTGAATGTTTAAATATATGAGACACTCTTTGTTACTTTGGAATGAGTAAGGCATTAATTTTTTTACATTTTGATTTTTAAAAGTTTTATAGAAAATTGCATGTTTCATCAGGAAAAAAGTTATCTAGTTCTACTCAAAATAACATCTTATGGAAACTTTCAGAGTTTCACCAGACAAAATGCCACAGGCTTTGGTTTTGCAGTTGGTGTCTACAGCTGAGCCTAGTCCTTGAAGTAATCATGACTCAGCTTATTCAAAATAAACTCTTCAAGAATTGCAAACTCTCCTCTCAGCACATGCCCTGTGACCTCATGTCCCTCCATTACATCTTCTCAGAGTAAGGTCCAATGCCACTGACTCTTGGGCGAACTACAGGCAGCAAATGGCCAGAGTTCACACAGAGGGATGAGTGCACTTCACCCGCAGTGTGACTCAGCAGGCCAACAGATGCTATCAGGGAAGAGCACTAAAAACCAAAGGGTGGCTGGCTGCGTCTCAGCATCTGTCCGCGAGAAACACAATGCCATGGTTATTTTGTGATTTTGGTGGTAGGCTGCTGGTCAGGTGTCTCCAAGCAAGTTGGTCAAAATGGGAACAGTTGTTTCTTTCGGCAGGCACGGGTCAAGGCTGGTCTGGAAAAGGCCGAGGCAGCTGCACTCTCTTGAGCCACTGGCCAGCACCTGTGCCCTGTCTGGGGCTTTCCTCTGCCCACAGGAGACCCTTCATGCAGGTGCTGTGTGGCACCAGGCATGAGTCTGAAGTTCCTTCTGCCACAAGCACCCTCGTTATTTGTGATTGTGCAAAAAAGGAAGTCTCTGCCAAGAAACTAACTGAATGTTAGTGCCTGTTCTCAGTACTTTCCATAATCCTGCTCTACTAGAATTCCTTTCACCCACTTTGAAAGCAGCCAAAGGGTTAAGTCATCCCAGGTGCATCTCAAAGCAGGGCTGCGAGCAGCGGGAGTTTGAGCTTTGTTGCAGTTAGAAGTTGAGTGTGAGAAAGGACATTCAGGCACAGCTTATCTTTGAATACACACACAGGAGTATCAGGAGCAGTTAGAGATAAACAGCTGGCTAATAAACACATGAAAAGATGCTCAACATCATTGGTCATTAGGGACAGGCAAATCAAAACCACAATGAGACTCTACTTGACTCCCATTAGGATGGTGACAATACAAACAAACAAACAAAAAAGAAGATAATCAGTGTGGATGAGGATGTGGAAAAGTTGGAAACTTCAGACATTGCTGTTGAGAATGGAAAATGGTACAGCTGTTTTGGAAAACAGTTTAATGTTTCCTTAAAAAGTTGAATGGAGAATTAGCATATGACCCGGCAATTCCATTTTTATGTTTGTACCCCAAAGAATTGAAAGCAAGGACTCCAATAGAGACTAGTATGCCAATATTTATTGCAGCATTATTCACAATAGCTAAAAAAAGTGTAAACAACCCAAGTTTCTGTTGGCAGATAAACAAAATGTGGTATGTACACACAATGGAATACTATTCAGCCATAAAAAGGAATCAAGTTCTTATATATGCTACAACATGGATGAACCTTGAAAACATGCTAAGTGAAATAAGCCAGGTACAAAAGGACGAATATTGTATAAAAACACGTACATAAGGTACCTAGATTAGTCAAACTGATTGAGACAGAAACTAGAATCGAGGTTGCCAGGGGCTGGGGAGAGGGGAGAATGGGGAGTTATTGGTTAACAGGTACAGAGTTTCAGTTTGAGGTGATGAAAAACGTTTTGGAAATAGTGGTGCTGGTTGTACAACATTGTAAATGTACTTAATGTCACTGCATTGTATACTTAAAATAAATGGGTTGGGGCGTTTATGGATTTTCCTCTCATTGTAGGTCACTAAGAACATGATGCGAGGAGGAGCCACTGACTTTGTAGGCCCCGACTGCCCCAGAGCTTCATTCCTCACCAGGATGTATGACAGGATTCTGGACTAGAGGGCCCTTGCCTGAGCCACCAGGGCATCCGGGGGATCCCTGTGAGCAGGGTGAGGGTGAGCACCCAGGTTCCACAGGGCTCTGTCCTGGGCAGGCCAGCAGATGCAGTGATTGCAGATCCTCCTTGTACAAATGGAACAGGCATGGTCATTTGTGGCACACTCAGAACTGCTGGCCACTAGTGTGCTTTGGAGAATCAGTTGTCTCCCAGGCAGGGAAGATCCCTCAGACTTAAAATACTCACCCATTTAGAGGAATGACAGCAGCAAAGGAAACTATATTCTGCTAATTTACTGGTAAGAGAGGAAAAACTCTGTCATGCATACACAGACAGAGGCTCTGCCAAAAGAGAGAGGCAGCAGATACAGATACTAGCAAATGACTCCTCTCCAGAAGAAACACACCAGCCAGGAATGGCACTCACATCTGTAATCCCAGCACTTTGGGAGGCCAGGCGGTAGGATGGCTTCAGACCAGGAGTTTGAGATCAGCCTGGGCAACATGGCAGACTCCGTCTCTACAAAAAATGAAAAAAAAAAAAAAAATAGCTCAGTGTGGTGGCACACACCTGTAGTCCCAGATATTCCAAAGGCTAGGCAGGAGGATCTCTTGAGCCCAGGAGATGGAGGCTGCAGTGAGCTACGATCCTACCACTACACTCCAGCCAGGGCAACAAAGCAAGACTCCATCTCTTTTTTAAAAAAAAAGAAAGAGAAAATGAAAAGAAAAAGAAAAAACACACCATTTCACCTGCCTGAAGGCCAGTGCTTCTCTTTGTTGTCCCCATGACACTATATCCAGGCCACTGTCAGGGACGCTGGGGGGCTTACAGTGGCTTACTGAAGGCTAGACAGTATCCCCTGGCAGTATCAGTTAGGGTTCTATCATCATGAGAAAGAGGCTCCAGCTCGCTCAATGGAGCAAACTGGAAGGTAATGAGGGGCTCAGGGAATTTGTCCTGGGAAGGCAGGAAGCACAACCCTGTCTCATGGCAGAGGCCATCAGTCCAGGGTCCCAGCTGGACCTGCTGACTCTCTGTCCCTGTCTCACTCATTGCAGATGCCGCCTCTTGGGTGAGGGCCTGTGAGCCAGGGTTAGGTCACCTACCCTACCCTGCGTGACCACAGGCAGACAGAGGCAGGATTTCACTTCCTAGACTTCCACGGTGGAGGCCAGGCACCTAAGATGATTCTCCCACCCACACCAAACACAGTGGGGCAAAAGTCATCCCCAAAAGGAAACTGGGGCCAATAGGCAGGGGTGGATGTGGGGCAGCCCAAAAAACCAACACACAGCCACCGACCCCATCAGCCATGATTTACATATGCCCCTCCTGGACAAACAACCAAATCCCACTGCCCTGGGCATCAGCGGGCAGGGCCCACACAGGCTTCATAGATGTCTCCTCTCCGGGAAGCGGAGAGTATGTTTGTGCATTTGGAGTAGCTGGTGCCTGATAGAAAATCAGTGCGGTTTTGGCTTTGGCAGAGCAGCCCAGGCTGCCTCTGCATTCCCACAAATCGAGGCAGCTCTGCTGTGCTACTCTCACAGTTTTGGCGGCTTTGACCGCAGGTCCTCCTGAGGCCGGGAGACTGCTGGGGCATGGCATATCAGTTGTTGGGGGCCGTGCTTCCCCAGGGCAGATGCATGCAGGGGCTCTGGGGCAGAGTGACCGTGGAAGTTCGATGATGTCACCCCTTCTCATGCAGCTGATCATTGGGTCAGGAAACAACTCTCCTGGCATGAACCTGTTCCTGGTCTCAGCAACCTGCACATTGTGCTGGTGCCAGGTCAAAGTCAGGGCAGGAAGCCAAGGGATGGGGCAGACCCAGGGGGCAGAGAAGGGCAGGTGGGTGTGATGTGGGAGGCAGGTGAAGGTGGAGCATGTGTATTTACCCAGGCAAGGGTCCGGCCAGGCTCGCAATCAGGAGAGGGAGAGAAGACCCTGACTCCAAGCCAAACCCTTCACCGAGGGAAATGCACCAACACTCAGAGGGTTCTTGTTTAGTAGGTGAGCAAGCAGCCAAGCACTGGCCTTCCCCAGGGCAGGGGCATAAGGCCGGTGAGCAGCTGAGCCAGGATTTGAACAGCAGTCCCCCTTGGTGAGGCAGAACCAGATGAGGATATGAATGGGGATGGCTAAGGAAGGGTGGGCATGCTTGCACTGGGGAGAGGCCTTACTGGGAATTCAGAATTGAGGGCTGGGGATTGCTTCCCCAGGGGGGAATGGTTTCAGCTGCCTGAGTTTTTATCTCGCCCCTTCTTACCTCCTCCTGCAATGACTGACCAACTTCCACTTCAAAGAGATCTTTGATTATGACTCCATGACATCAGTAAGCTTTCAAGTCAGTGAATTTACCTTCTAATGGTGATTGGAACTCAAAGCCAGTTCACAGCTTGACCTGCAAACATCAAGCAGGAGGGTGACTGTCAGATGCATCTTCTCATGCAGGAGGAGAATGTGTTCAAGTAGGGAGAGAGGACCTCAGGAATGGGCCTCTTGAAAGTCTGTGGGTGCCTGAGGCTGGAGGCCACACCTGGCCTCTGGCCTTCAGGACAATCCTCAAAAAGGGATTAGGATTAGCCCACCTAGTTCTCAGATGGCTGATTGGTTAAACATGTGAACATCAAATATTAATTTGCTTTGTTTTTATCAAGCGATTCTATTTGGGGGTGGGATGGGGGAGAAGGAGAAACATTTTAAAAGTTAAAGTAAAAACCCAGTGCTACATTCCAATTTCAAGATGAAGTAATAAAGAACTATCCTGGGAGGGAGAATCATTTCTGATGAAGTTAACGTTACAAACTGAGCATTATGCATTTTTAACTCTCGGTGGTTAATATTGGGAAAGTGTCTGGTGGTCCTTGGGGTTTAGGGTGCTGTCTAAAACCTAGAGCTGCCTGGTTGTGGCCAGTTTTTGTTTTTAACCATGAATTAAGCTTGGATCATTCAGAACAGACTGACTTACTCATCAGGGATGCAAACTCCACACGCCCAAAGCAGTCTCGAGTCTTCAGTCCTGGGTCTCAGCTTCTTTCTGTGTTTCGCAGGCACTCACACCCCCGTGGGCTTGGTTCTCCAAACAAGCCCTTACAGAAACCAGGCCAGATGTAGGGATTAAAGTTCCCGAATTTCAGCAAGTTAAATAATAATAATAGACATAAAACAACCAACCAACACCAAAAGACATAGGTGTGAACTATGCTAATCCCAGCAGTGGAGAGGAACAGGCCTTTGATGATGGCCCTGATGGATGGAGGACAATGGAATGCTCTAAACAGGAGGCCTCAGGGGACAGCCCCGGTCCTCCTTGTGAGAGCCTGCTCTAGTTTGGGATCCAGCAGGAACCTCAGGAGCCTCCTTCACTTTGGTGGAGAGGACTGAGACTCAGAGCCCCCAAGCGCACCTTGGGACGGTCCCCACGCTTCCCTGGGGTGGGCCCGGGGCATTTCTATACTGCTGTTTGGGAGAGCACCCCAGACCTAGTGCCCTGGCTGGGGCAGATGAAACCAGGGCGCTCTGGCTGGTGGAGGCAGGAGGGGAGGCCAGCCAGGCCCCACATGACCCCGCATTGACGGGAAGGAGAACCAACACTTTCTTTCAAGGTGCTCAAATGTCCCACATCACTTCTGTGAAAACCCAAACACAGGAGCCACCCCTCTCAGCTGCTACAGGCCAGAAATGAAAATTACTACAATCCCCAGGGGCCTGGGAAGACCTCTGCTGACCTTCCCTGCGACCACTGTGACAGTGTCCCCTTGGGCTGCCTCCCCCACTCTGTATGAAGAGTGTTCCAGCCCCAGGCTCCCAACGCCTGCTCCCCGGCCTCCATCACTCCACGCCCCAGGGACCTAAAGTAGAAAGCTTAGTTTTCTCCCTGTTTGGGTGCAGTTGGGATAAGTTTTAATACATTCCTTTTTGCTCTTCATCAACTTCAAATGTCTCAAGATGTCCTGAGGGCAAAAGAGCTGATTTAGCTCTCAGATTAAAAGAGAGTGGCCTAACGCCTCACTCATTTTGAAATACTGACATTAACGGGGAAAATTACTCAAGCTCTCCTGTTACTTCCTGTGCTTAATTAAGTGGCTCTGCAGGTGACTCACTCCCTTATTTTTCAGAATGACATCAGACTTATTTTCCATTTTAATAGCCTGGTTACTTCATTGATTTTTTTTAAAAAATCCAATTTCACTTTCTAGTGCAATTTCTTTATCTGATTTTTTTCTCCACACTAGGAAATGCTAACTCTCATAGTGGTAAAACTTCGACTTACGAATGCCTCAATTTTTTTTTGAGTCTAGGGCCCCAAATCAGAATTTAAAGAAGAAATTAGAGGTGTAATCTTTATTTGCTAATTACCTAAATAATTTCACAAAGTGTTGGAGTTGTTAATATTATTAACTCTTCCTGAGAAGGGGCCCCCGGGGCCACCAAATGAACACTTTGTCTTGGAGGCAGGTCTGTGTCCCTGCAAGAAGCCACATCTGGCTCTCAGCACCCTCCACACCCACAGAAATGCCTCCACCTTTGTCACTTTCTCCATCAATTTGAGAAGGATGATTCCAAATTCATAAGCTTGTTTTGAGCTCATTCAATATGCATCAGGTGGCGGTAACATCTGGAGGTCATTTTTTCTTGCCGTTTGGTAAATTCTGTTGTCTGAAGGGAGATGTGAGAATTGCTCATCTTAATATACCACACTTTGCACTCATAGGTTTGTGAAGCAGCGGATGCAAATGTTTCACATGGTGCTTGGCATTTATTTATTGTTTATTTGTTTATATTTTGGTTTTGGTTTGTTTGTTGGGTGTCTGGGCTGGTTAGGTGAACTTCATTTTCTGCCCTCACTGAGAGGTTTTCCTCCATTCAGCTCTGACTCACTTTCCCCATAGGAGCCACACCGGTGAGGGCAGGGAGAGGGTGCTGGTTCTGAGCCAACTTTGCATGGTAGGCTCGGCAGACCACGCTCATTACTTACAGCCAGCGTCATTGGGGAACTCCAGCACAGACCTGTGGTCAGTGCCCCAAGGCGCTCCAGCCTTCTCTCCCGACAGGAGAGGCCAGGACAGGGAGCAGAAGGTGACTGCCGTGCTGCCCGGAGCTCTTCTGTCCGGAGGCTTAGTGAAACTAGAGAAACTCAGTGGACACACTACAAGACTTCAGAGATACTTTTTGTAAATCCAGGAAGAATCAAAGATATAAAACATGCAGTAGGCACTCACTGAATGTTAATTTTCTTCCTTTTTAAATATTTGCATATTTAAATATTTGCATATTTAAATATTTGCATAGTTAAATTAATGACTGCATGACTGGAAGAATACACACTCTAATGATTCTTTTCCCTAAAATAAATGTGTCCACTATTTGCTGTCTACCTTCTTGAACGTCCTGCTTCCTCTAAAGAACTGGGGAGATTGATTCTACACTAACATCCAGTTGAAGCAAAGTTGCATCATGATAAAATCTGGCATGGGCTATCCCTTCAAAAAGTTCTTTCTGAACCATCATGACCATAAATTGCACTAGGCAGGAGGTGGTGCTGGAGGGACAAAGAAATGCCAGCCAGTCCCTGCACTGGAGTTGCCAGCAATCACACAGGAAGGCCTCTAGTCTAGAGAGACAGGTAGGACAGAGACGGGAGCACATCAGAGGAGCCCAGACGCTAGTGCATGGGTTAAATAGTCTCTTACACATCTGGTTAAGATCACCTCAAATTGCTGTGGGGTTCCATAGCTCTCTACAGCCCAGTTCCAAGCTTCTGTTCTCACTGGATTAGTTCCACGGATACATGGTTCTCTGCATTAGCTGGATCCTCTATCTTGGGTGACATCAAACCTAGAGATGAACTCTAGCCCCTCACTGATACCTGACAAAAACTCAGTCTTAGAAGACATTTTTGCATGGACAGACTTTAATGAATGGTGGGTGAGGGGGTGCCTGGTATTGAACGAATAAGTATGGGGGGAATTAGTCACAGGACTTCATACTGAGCATTAGAATCCGGCGTCTTTGTTCTTGGAAGTCTTCAGCTCCTGCCCGGTCCCTGAGGATCTTCCCCCGAATGCTTGATCTTGCATCATTGCCCTCCCTCCCCGAGGGAGCAACACAGAGCGGCCCGAGTCCACTCTCATGACGCCTCCATTAATCCCTTGGCTCAGGGACCTTCCAGCCCTGCCCACAGCAGTCGATGCCTTCAGTGCATCTCAGTCTTCCACCCCCAAAAGCCGTAGGGGGTCTCTGTGCGGGATCACCCCTTTCCTGATACCCCTGGTCTCAGGAGATGGGGAGGATGGAGACAAGACCAGTGTGGGAATGAGGTGGCAGGCTTCTCAGGACATGAGCTGCCTTGCTCTGCCCCCTTGGGCCTCGTGGCCCCCGTTCTCCCTGCTGGAGTTGATGTTCTGGCAGACTGGGCTGCCCCTTGGCCCAGTTCCTGGAATACCAAGTAATTAGGTCATCATCGGGGCAGCAGAGGCCAGCCTCTGTTATTCTGTGGCATCTTACTTGCTCTTAGGGCCTCTGTCTATTGGGGCTACATTGCCCTTTCTTTGCACAGCTGGCTTTGTGCTTGCTACTAATTTTTTTTTAAACTGAAGAATCCATTGTTTAGAGATCACACATAAATGGTAAATTATAAAGAAAAACAAGTGGATGACCGACATAAAAATCAGGAGGTTTGCTAGCCCTGGTGAGGGAGGGAGGAAGACACCATGTGAGAGAAACACAGGACCGTTTTGTAAGATGCTGCTTTTTTGTTTTGTTTTGTTTTGTTTTGTTTAGCATTGGGTGTGGATACTCAAATGTTCATCTTATGATTATTCTTTAAATCGTTCAGGTACATTTTATACAGTCTTCTGTATGTGTGATGCATTTTATAATATGAGTGGTATATTTCACAATCAAAATCACTTTTAAGAAGCTCTTTTGCCATGGCTAACTCTCGTTTGCCATTTCCCCAGGGCCAGCCAGCCTGGCGGAGCATGGGGAGGACCTGAATCTGCCCCTGGCACTGTCTCTCCTACCCTCCACAACACGCTCAAGTCACATCCTGTCCTGCTTTCCATTGCCTCTGGCCACTGTCACTTGCCAACATTCTGAACATCCCACTGCCTTCAACCCTCCCCACTTGTTCAGCACAATATGGAAACTGAAAAAAAAAAAAATAATGAGTTGCAGAGAGCCCTGCTTCTGGGTTTGGAATCCAGCTCCATCGTGAGTCTGTTTAGAAAGGTATGAGTGCTTTCTAATGTAGGGCACTTATCACTTTAGCACACAGAGGGCTGTGTGATGGCCCAGTAAGGGCCTGAGCTTTGGAGTTACAGAGCCTGGGCTTTCTCAACTCTATCCCTCATGGGTGGCATAGATGGTTCTTCCCTCCCTGCTTTCCCTGACTAGGCTTAACTTCCCTCTGAGCCCAGGACCCTTGTTACTCTTGTGCCCTAACCTTCAAGTCATCTTTCCACCACCTTCCATCTGCAGCTTTCTCAGGTCATCCGCTCCATGGACATCCCCGTTCCTACCTTGGCCTTGCCTTTCCCCCTGCATGTAACCTTGGTGAACTTTTCACAAGAGTCTGCGCAGTCTTCTTGTAAGCAGATTAATGCTGAGGAAAAGCCTTGGTGAATGCACATCCCACCTACCACCTCCAACCTTGCACAGCTGGCCGGGGCAGTGGATGCCAAGGATGCCTCATGGCCCTTCGGACTCTGAACCTGCTATGGGTCCCACTGGCCAGACACGTGCTTTCCTTTTGGAAGTGCTTGTCTCAAATATAGACACATTGAACCAAACCAACGTGTGTGGGCTTTTGGAAGGGGTGCACAGATTCATTTGTTGGTTGCAGCAAATGCTTGGTTTGGCAAATGCTTGAGGGCTTTGTGGCTGGAATAGCTCCGCTGCATGTCTGCAGATCTGTCATGAGGATCCCAGCTCAGGTGGGAGAGGATAGGGGCTATTGGTCAAACTTTCTCAGGCCACCCTATTTCCTTCCTCCATGCAAGGCAGCATGGTATGAATGCTTTAGATGGGCCTGGGTGCAAATCCTGCCCTTGCCACTTTCTCGCTGTGTGATCTTTGGGAAGTTGCTCAGCCTGTCTGAGCCTCAGTTTCTTGAAGCATCAAATGAGGATGATAATCTCTGTTTCTCAGGGTCAGCAAGGGGCTTAAATGAGAAAATTGAGGTAACCCATGGGCACAGCTCAGGGCACTTTGTGAGCACTCGGTAGGTGCAGGCTCCTTTCTCCTCCACTCTGCCGTTCTCTCCCCACATACCCCTGTCAAGTAACTTCACCTCTCAGAAAGCAGCAAAAATTGTCCAGTGTCTCCCTCATTCCCAAGACCCCCACTGGCCCCTCACCCAGTGGCCACTCAGGGCACTCCCCTGTCCTCAGAAGTCCTATCCCAGCGGAGATGGAATCCACATAGCTGGCCCTTTCCTCTACACGACGCTGCCAGCGCAACCCTTCCCCGTATGATTACAGTTTGTTTCTGGTTGTTTACCATGAGAAGCTCACTGAAGCAATGAAGGCTTCCTAGGTGCTTCTAAAGAAGCAAGGTAAATTTTAGAACCTTGTGCAGAGAAGCCCATGGAGAGAATCCCGCTGTTGAGGAAGAACAGGGACCCTGCTGCAGGGCTGGTGGAGGGCTCCTTCTGCAGACTTCTGAGCTTGGAGCACAGATGGGCAGCACACAGGTGAAATGTGACCCTCTATGGTGCTGTGTTTTCTGCCCCAGGAAGAAAGAAGAGTCAACAACTTAATTATTTGGACATGGTTTTGTACAAAGCTTGAGAGGAGGAAAAAGGTTCCCTTTCTTGAATAACAGACAGGAGTTACAGCCTGAAGGGAGCCTGCTGAGGGCGGGCGGGGCTGCTGCTGTCCCATTGGCATCAGAAAGGTGCTGCTGTCCCAAAGGCTCCGCCTTCCTCTGACTGGCTGCTGGCCCTGGCTCCTGCACTACTGTGGCCTTTTGGCTCAGGCGCATCCTTCCTGGAGGCTGGAACTCATCCCCCCAGCATCACCTCCACAGCCAGGGGGCCACCCAGGCGACACAAGCCTCCATCTGGGGAGGCCAGCCATCTCCAGGCAAGTTGGAGACCAAGAGAATGGTGTGAATTTAGACTCTTGGTAGATGCTGCCTGACCCTGGGCTGCCTGGAGCACTGCATCCCTGGTGCCTGGCACACAGTAGGGTTATTGTCTCTGAGTAGCTGGGTGAGTGTAGGTCAGAGCTGGGAGGCACTGTGGGCTTTCATAGTCAAGGTCACATGGCTTATTAGGGGCAGTGCTTGAAACATTTCAGTAGGGATTCGCCATTCAGTCAACAAATTTTGGTTGAGCATGTATTATGTGCCCGCCACTGTGTTAGGAGCTAAGAGTACAGTCAGGAACAAAAGAGCATTCAGTGTACTCCAGACGGATGTTAAGCAAATACATAAAGCCAAATTATGTACAGTGCTAAGAGGAATGGCATCCAGGCGAGGGCAGAGTTCTCCCAGGCGGTGGCATTTCAGGATGAGTGGCACTGGCCACATGGAGAAGTGAGAAGAGGGTCTCAGGGGAGGGAGCAGCTTGTGCAAAGACCCTGGGGAGGCCCGCACTGCAGGAGCTGGTGAAAGGGTAGTGTGGTAAGAGGTGAGGAGGAGAAGGACCTGATGGTGAGGATATCACAGTCTGATTTTCATTTTTTAAAGGACACCTTGGCTCCTGCAAAGGTGGGAGGGGAGGAGAGGGGCATTAGTGAGTCCATGGGTGATGATTGCAGGGGGTGGTGGCTTGTGGTGCCCTGTCACTCACCAGATCAGTGACTGTGGCAAGCAACTGGCCTCCCCAGCCTCAGCTTCCTCCATGTGACTTGGGGACACATGCTTCACAGCACTGTTGTGGGGCGTATATTCTTGCAAGGGGCTGGTGCTGGGAGGGAGCCAACACTGCCACTCTTCCCATGCACACCATCCTATGTTTCCAGGGGGAATGATTCACAACCTGGGAAACCTAGACTTTACACACTGGCTTTTCTTCTTGTTTTAAGATACAGAAAAATTCTTAATTGTAATATGGTCATGTGTGTCAGCCTTTTGTCCCTTAGTTTGTGCTTTTTGAGTCTTCCCCAAGAAGTCCCTCCTTCTCACCATGAGGTCATAAAGGTGTTCTCTCTTGACTGGAAAGTTTCACTTTTCGACTTAGGTCCTTGAGCCATCTGGAATTTGTGTCCGATTCTGTGAAGTCCAACTCTCCTACAGCCTGGCTGGGAGACTTGGAGCAAGTCGGGCTCCCTGTGTCCCCAGCTAAC
Source organism: Pongo abelii (assembly GCF_028885655.2). Taxonomy (NCBI): domain Eukaryota; kingdom Metazoa; phylum Chordata; class Mammalia; order Primates; family Hominidae; genus Pongo; species Pongo abelii. Next base: position 41,260,505 of record NC_071997.2, on the reverse strand, counting down.
AGATGAGAAGATTAATTAGGCCATCTCTGTGGCATCTTCATCACCTATAGTTGCAAACATTCAGTCTTCCTTGCTGCAGCCTGTGACCGGGGTGATAGTCCAGTCAGCATGATAATAAAACAATCCCACCGACTTCCATGCTGCAAAAACGCAACCACGCTGACATAGTGTTGGCTGCCCTCCCCAGCTCTCTTCCAGAAACAAAACAAAGCACCTCAAAGCAGGTTTCCCAAGGCCCTCTCACAGCCAGAACTTTGCTTTAAATCATTCCCCTTCGACAGTTTAGTTTTAACTATACTGCATGTACCCACGCCAAGGATGGGAGGAGAATGCTCAGTAACTAGAATTGTTATTAAAACCATATATCCAACTCCACTGGCTTTTCTGGAAACCTCTACCTAAAGGACGTTTAAGTCATCTATTAAAATATTTCAGACTTGCCCTGAAGGAGGCTCCAAGAAGTGCCACAACTTTGCAGGCTAGTGACCACCCAGATGGATATGTGTCTCTGGAAGCAAGTGGCTGGTGTTAGAAACACACACACACACACACACACACACACACACACTCCCACAAATAAAAATCTAGTCTTCCATGTTCACTCGGATTATTGCAATAATCAGTGAGGATGTGAGACTCTGTATTTAGTCAGTTCTCTAAGTATGACCCAGCTCAGCCATAAGAGCACATGGGAGGGATCGGTGAAGACCCCACAGAGGAAGGAGAGCCTGACTGAGGGGAGCCAGCCTTCACAGGGGTCCCGGTGGGGATGCAGGCAAGAAACTCAGCCCAAGCTCATCTAAGGTGGAAGGTATGCATCTGATCAAGATACAGGGGCAGGGAGGGGTGGTGTCCCACAGTTCTCAAGGGCCTGAGAAGGAGACCAGGAGCAAAGGTGTCTGCCCATCAGGTCCCCAGGTCCTACCAAGGCAGAGACCAGCTCGTCTCTCTGTCCCAGTAGAAAATTCCTCTGGAGAGAGAATCTGATTGGCTTGAGATCTGTGATTAATTTTATATGTCAACTTAACTGGGCCACAAAGTCCCCAGATATTTGGTTAAACATTATTCTAAATAGGAGGCCGGGTACGGTGGCTCACGCCTGTCATCCCAGGACTTTGGGAGGCCAAGATGGGCAGATCACAAAGTCAAGAGTTTGAGACCAGCCTGGCCAACATGGTGAAACCCTGTCTCTACTAAAAATACAAAAATTAGCTGGGTATGCTGGTAGGTGCCTGTAATCCCAGCTACTCGGGAGGCTGAGGCAGGAGAATTGCTTGAACCCAGGAGGCAGAGATTGCAGTGAGCCAAGATTGTGCCACTGCACTCCAGCCTGGGTGACAGAGCAAGACTCCATCTCAATAATAAATAAATAAATAAACAAATAGGGGGTTTCTGGATGAGATTACCATTTAAATCAATAGACTGGGTCAAGCAGATTGTTACTGGAATGGGCCTCATCCGATCAGTAGAGGCTTGGGTAGAACAAAAAGGCTGACCTTCTGAGGGCAAGAGGGAACTCCCCCTGCCTGACTACCTATGAACAGGGACACTGGTTCTTCCTGGGTTGGGAGCCTGCTGGCCTTGGAACAGGAGCTACACCATTGGCCCTTCTGGGCTCAGGCCTTTGGACTCAAACAAAGACCTGTGTGAGAACTGATGTCGAGAACTGGTCAGTTCTCCTGGGTCTCCAGCTTGCTGGCTGCAGGTCTTAGAACCTGTCAGCCTCTGTAATCACATGAGCCAATTAATGCACATCCTACTCCTCTCAGCTCCGTTTCTCTGGGGGACCCTGACTAATCGAAGGTCCCACAGAACACAGGTGACTCCTCGAGGCTCACCTCTGTGGATGGGAGAGGCAGTTCCCAGACAAGGGAACATCATGAGTGGGGCAGACACCCACAGAGGCCTACAGTGGCCATTTCACTCCAGGAGCAGCACACCGAGCTGCAGGGCCCCAAGCCCCAATGACTAGCGCTCATGGGAAGGGCCTGCATCCCAGATGTGTGATGACAGCCCATCCCAAAGGCCAGCTCAGAAAATGCTAGGATTTGCCTTCACCACCAGTGGGGTCATGTGTGTGAGGGGGGCAAGTAGGAAGGGAGACTTTGGACCCCAGGCCCTGCCCATCAGCCACCCCGTGGCTGAGAGGTCATCCCCATAAGCTCTTGAATGCCAGCACAAGGCAGTCTGGGGAAACTTTGTGACGTGGACAGAGCCCCTCCTTCAGGGAAGTTTCTAGACTGGGCTGTGTGCTTGGAGCCACTGTGCTGGGCACAGCCTCCCCCAGTTGACCATGGGCTCTCCACCATGTGCTCCTGCCTTAGAATCAGCCTCCTTCTCTGTAAGTGGAGATGGCCCTGGCGGCCCAGGTATAAGGGGCCCCAATCAATGACACCTTCTTCCATCCACCTCTGAGCTAGCAGGGAAATAGGACACAAGAGTGAGGCAGGAAAAGACCAAAGCAGCAACAGCCAGGGCCTCTTCCCAGTCCCCAGGGAGCCCCTCGGTCCCTACCTACTTTCAAGGCCAGGGATATAATAAGTTTGTTTTTGTTTTCCAGATAAAGGTTTATTTCTTTCTGCTTAATTCTTTTTCAGAAAATTTGATTTTATTGTGCTAAGAACACTTACCATGCGATCTCCCCTCTTAGCAGGTTTCTAGGGGCACAATACAGTCTTGTTAACTCTAGGCAGGTGCCAGGCTTCATGGCTGGTCCCCAGGGCTTATTCATCTCACTGCACTGAAACTTGAGGCCCTTTGAGTAGCAGCTCCTCAGTCCCCTCCCCCAGCCCCTGGCAGGACCGTTCTCCTGTCTGTTTCTATGAGTTTCACCATTTTATATAAGACATGTTAGTGCAATCAAACAGTACTTTGTATCTGCCTTCTTCACTTAGCATCATGTCCTCCAGATTGATCGATGTTGTAGCATGTGTCAGAGTTTCCTTCCTTTTTTTTTGAGGCTGAATAATATTCCATTATTCCATTGCGTGAATACAGCACATTTTCTTTATCCATTCATCTGTCGGTGGACATTTAGGTTGCTTCCACTTCTTGGCTATTGTAAATAGGCTTCTAGGAGCATAAGGATGCTGACTGCTTTGGATAAATGCCCAGAAATGGGGTTGCTAGATCATATGGTAGTTCTCTTTTTAATTTGTAATACATTTCATCTCTCACTCTGGCGATGTCTGAGCTTCTCCCTTGATAGAGGTAGAAAGTTCCAGAGAGGCACAGGCAGGCCCGCAGTGAGAAGGCCTGAGCCTCCTTGCTAGGGTATTTCTCCCCCACAGGCTGCCTCTCACTAACTGCACAGCTCAATCACACGTCCCTTCCCAGGGCTGCTGTGTGTTACATGCTCACACCCACACTCGCTCCATCTGTGCTGGGTCGAAGAGTGTCCCTGTATCCACATCCATCCAGGACCTCAGAGTGTGACCCTACTTGGAAATAGGGTCTTTGCGGGTATAACTCATTAAGATGAGGTCATATTCTTCATACTGGATGGTCATAGTACGTCAATGCCTATTGTTCTTATGAAAGGAGAAAACAGCAGGGCCAGGTAGCTCACACCTGCAACCCCAGCAACTTGGGAGGCTGGGGTGGGAGCCTTGCTTGAGGCCAGGAGTGTGAGACCAGCCTGGGCAACATAGCAAGACTCCATCTCTAAAACAATTTTAAAAATTAAAAAATTAGCTGGTGGCACATGTGTATAATCCCAGCTACTGGGGAGGCTGAGGCAGGAGGATTGCTGGAGCCCAGCTGGAGCTGCAGTGAGTCGTGATCACACTGCTGCCCTCTAGCCTGGGCCACAGAGCAAGACCATGTCTCTATAAATAAATAAATAAATAAATGTTTTAAAAAGAGAGCCAGGGTCTGTCTCTTCTCTCTCTGTCTCTCTCTCTCTCACACACACACACAGACACACACACACACACACACACACACGAGGGGACGTGGTATGGAGACAGAGGCAGAGATTGGAGTGACGCAGCCCTTCCAAAGAGTGCCAGGAATTGCAGGCAACCACCAGATTCAGGAGGAGGCAAGGAAGGACCCACCCCTGCAAGTTTCAGAGGGACCATGACCCTGCCCCCACCTCGGTCTTGCACTTGGAGCCTCCATAGCTGAGACAGAGTAAATTTCTGTTGTTGTTAGCCACTCAGTTGGTGGGCATTTGTTACTGCAGTTATGGGAAACCAATGAGCCATCCACTCACTCATACACAGCCTACTTATATTTTACTGGTGCTTTCTGCTAACTCCTCTCCTTTCCATCTACATATTTCCTCCTTCCAGATCTCCTTCACCTCCCTCAAGAGGGGCTCTGTGGCCAGGAAACTTTTAATGAGATCTGGAAAAAGTGTTACTTGCACATTAAATCCATTATTTTATGAATATTATTGCTTAAGACAAGCTGAAGTTTAAAAATGAGTGATTTCAAGTAGATCGGAAGAAAAATATCAAGTAAATGGGGTGCATGGTGACACATGAGTTGCTGAAATTTGGGAAACACTGGATTGGAAGAAACAGCACTGATTCAGGGTCTGTCTGTAATCCTGGGTCCAAATTCTGCTTTCCCTACTGGCACTGGGACACACAGGCATTGTTGAAGTGCTGGACCCCAGATTTCTCTTCTGTAAAATGGAATCACAGGGTCTAAATTGGAGGCTTTCTCTGAAGGATGAGAACAAAGTTAGAATGAGAATGTTCTTAGCGTGGTGCCTGGCATGAGCAGATTCTCAGCAGATGGGCCCTCCTGTAATCCACTGAGGGCTCTCCTGTAGTGCCAGCAGGGATCCTAGTCATCGTCCCCACCACTCCTGTCTGCCTTCACCCAGAACCTTGTCTGGATCCTGGGAGGAAGCAAACATCTCCTGGTGGGAATGTGAGGCCCTGCCAGGTTGTAGGAGCAACCGGAAAAGGGCAGGTGGCCCTGCCCACTATGTGGGCACCTCATGATAAATGATGGCTCTCATTAGCCCTAACTCCTCGGGCACCTGCCTACCTGGCACCATTATGCTGGGTCTACCCTCTCACTCTGGGAGCTTCATGATAAACCCATCTTGGCTTACCCTGGACGCCTGTCAGCTCCTGGCAGGGTGCAGGCCAGAGGGATGCCTTTTGCATCATGAGATTGTGCAACTTGGGAGGCTGAGGTGGGAGGCTTTGTTGAGGCCAGGAGTGTTCTGGCAAGTTCTGGCAAGTTCACAGAAAGTTCTGGCAAGTAGGCAGGCCAGCCTCTTGCTTAGACAGTGCTAAAAGGATTCTTTTTCACCATCTGCCAGTAAGGAAAGTGGCCATCTTGTTCAGAGGATGGAGTGCAGCATCCACATACCTACCAGCATGAACTTGGTGAGTGGAGGCTACCTGCATCCCAGAGCCACAGGGTCCCTGGAGCTATTGGCTTCTTGCCTGGATGCTTCCAGGATTCTCAGTTTCTGGAAGCTCTGGTTGCAGTGTGCCCTGGTTCTGTGGCACCCAGCAGGTCTGCAAGGGCAGCCAGTGGGTGTGAGTCTTGGAGAGTGAACATCCCTATGAGAACTGACTCGTGACCCTGAGTTTATCACCAAAGGGCCTCTGCAGAGATAGGTCCTCAAATCAAGAGCCATGCAAACCTGTAGAGAGAGAGGCTCTGGGGGTAGACTGGGAGGAGTGGAGGATGGTCAACTGTCCCCATGTACTTCACGAGGATTCTCCACGTCTCATGGCCCCTGGCATGGGGAGTGCAAGATAACAAAAAAAAGAGAAGGCAGTGAGCAGGACCCACTCTTCCTGCAGTTTCTGCACACTCTTCCTACAGCCCCAGCTGGGCCACCTGCACCAGTCTCTCTGCATCTGGGGTTGGGGTAGGTGGGTTCTGGCTGGTTTATGGAGAGCCTGCTCCTCCATGAGGTCCATATCTGTTATTTTTCCATGGCATCAGCATAAGAGGTTTCTGGTTTTATGTATGCATTTTCTGGCTCTGGCTCCTGGTCTGCATTTGTATGCACAAGAAGGCATAAGAGAGTTAGAGCAGTGGGTTTCCAGAGACATGTGCCTGGCAGCATTCGGGAAAATAACATTATAGCCTAGGAATCCCATCACACATATGTGCACACATGCCCACACACAGGATCATGGTATGTTGGTGGTGGTGCAGTTCATGCCCATGAAGGAAATTGAAAACACTTGTTGGAGAGAAAACCCATTCGCTGGCATACTGTTCCCATCACGGGAGAGGCAGAGCCTATGATTGGTGCCTCACTGAATCACAGAAAGTGTTTTATTTTATCCCCACATCATGATGGAGGGCCACAGCTGCTGGCTATGTCTATTTCTTATGCACAATATAGACCACAAGAGAGAATAAAACAACCTCAAAACTACAGTGTGGAAAAAACCTGCTAGCTAGAAAGGGGGAGAAGGTATCTCCAGGAGCCAAGAAAATCTCTTCAAGGAAAAATTAAAAAAGTAACCCACTTTACTTTTTCCCCAAACTGACAAATTTGACTTGTCAGATGTAAGTTCAACTTGTGGACAATCCACTCAAGACTGATAATCGCCATAGTAACTGCTGTGTCACATGATCACACAGAAGCCTAGAGACGGGAAGAGCGGCTTTCCAGGCCACTTTTCTTCTGGTAAATTCTGTGATGTCAGCCTAATTAGCAGGAGTGGAATCAGGACCTTGGTTGAAGTAATTGGCAGCCATTCTTTAAAAAGAACAAAGGTATTTTAGCACCTTCTCTTCCTATTTATGGGGGCCTGTGCCAGGACCAAGAGGGCTCTGGTGCGGGGTCTTCCTCACCCTTCTTCCTAATTGGCCAAGCTCCAAGCAGTGCCTCTAAGTGTGGTTCTTTGTAGAGCCATGTCTGGAGAAAAACTCGAATTTATCTCCTGAAGTTTTCAAAATATCAGAAACTGGTGAGAGAGGGGGCCAGGAATACATTTCAGGGCTATCCCAATTTTTTTAAATTAGTATTGTAAATTTCAACTTCTTTCATTTCCAACTGCTTCTCCCTGCAAAATAAGGGTATCATGTCTTTAAAGCTCTCCGTCCATAACATTTTGTTCTTATACTAGAAAATGCCATTCCCTTCCCAAGGCACATCTCTTTTAGTTGGGTTTAATTTGAGATGCCTCTTCCCTGCTAAAAACATTGGTGACTTGCCCCAGCAAGGAGGTGACAGGGCCACTTGTCCATGTTGGCCCCCTCCAGTGGGACTGAGTGGCCACCACCCCAGTGGCTGCCTTTCACAGGAAGAGAACTGCCTTCTTCACCGCCGGGCATCGGACTGTGGAAATCTGTGCCCAGACAGCTCAGGTGGCAGCTTATCCAAGTCCCCAGCACTCTGCTTTGTCTGCCCCAGGACAATTGCCCCATTGTCTTCAGGCTAATGAAGTTTCTGGTCAAAACACAATGATTTCAAACATCTCTTGAGCCTCTCTGCCCTCCATTTGGAAAAGATGAGTACATCAATCCCTTCAAACCTGCCTCCTCCAAGTGCATTCTGCAGAGTTAGTGTGTGGGGGTGCATTTTAATCAACCACGTTGGTCAGTGCTACCTACCTGGAGTGACCCCAACCCCCAACTAAACTGTGAGCTGTGGAAATGAGCAAAAGCCAGCCAAATGAGGAGCAAAGGCTATTTATTCAGAGCTTGTGCTAGTGAGGGAGGCAGCCACCATCCCTTGTGTTTTGGCAGAAACTCAGAGGCAGGTAGGGGAGTGGGAAAGCCTCAAAGACGAAAGAAAGGAAGGCTTCAGGTGTGCCCTGAGTGGAGGGTGTTGGCCTGGGGAAAATGAAGGTGGCTACAAGAAATGGGACCCCCGTGTGATTGGTTAGGGAGCATGTTTGGCTTTCTTCCATTGGTCCTAAGTTGGGAGTGGGGACAAAAACCTAGGGAATCAGGCCGGGCATTGTGGCTCGCGCCTGTAATCCCAGCACTTTGGGAGGCTGAAGTGGGCAGATCACTTGAGGTCAGGAGTTTGAGACCAGCCTGGCCAACATGGTGAAACCCTGTCTCTACTAAATACACAAAAAATTAGCTGGGCATGGTGGTGTGCATCTGTAATCCCAGCTACTCAGGAGACTGAGGTGGCAGAATCGCTTGAACCTGGGAGGCAGAGGTTGCAGTGAGCTGAGATCGCGCCACTGCACTCCAGCCTGGGGGACAGAGCAAGACTCCATCTCAAAACAAAAACAAAACAAAACAAAAAAACCTAGGGAATCAATCAGTTATTAATCGAGTCCTAGAATTTGGGGGCTGATTGCTATAGGCGCTGTTGTTTGGCTTCTGGGCTGATTGCTACAGATTGTGGGTCAGAGTCCTGTCTTTCTATATGGTCTTGACATTGTCTGTATATTGACTCTCTCAGTGCGTACAGGCTGTCTTCTCCCCAGCCTGCTTAAAATTAATAAGAGTTTGAACAGACGAGTGTGTGGGGGGCACATCATCATTAGTACAAATAGCCACAGATGGAAGTTCTGCATGCCTTTGAGAGAACTGAGTTTGAGAGGCTCTACCTCAACAGCTTCCTCGGCCCAGCTGAAGTCTCTCTCCCTGAAGGCCCGTGCACCTTTCTCAGCCATTGCTGGGAATTCAGGATTGTGTGTTGGAGGCCAACACTGAGTACCATGAGTAGAAACCATGAACTGGGGCAAGTCCTCCTGGTACACACACACCCAGCTACTTTTTCCTTCCTCTTCTGCCCTATCCCAGGGAACCCTCTTTGCACCATCCCACCCACTGGCCAAACTTCAGGGTCTTGTCTTCATACTCACTGCTTTTTTCTAAGGGAAAAGTTATTGAGAAGGCAGTCAAGGTTCATTTATTTTTAACCAGGAGACAGTGACCCCAAACAAGAACTGAGTCCCTAGTTATGGAATGTCAGACACCTTGCAGCAGGTGGTGGTTCTGAAACACCCGGATCCAGATGGCAGCCAACTCCACCCACATGTCAGGCAGGCGACAGCATTTCCAGACATATTCCTTGTTTAGATGAGGAGATTCTGCCCCCAGTAACATTCCTTCAAGCAGCAAAATGATGCTAGATCTTTCCAGAGGTCACAGACTGAAGGCTTGGGGGCTACAGTCTGGAATGTGTTTTGCTTGGCACACATGCATTTTAAGTTGTTTAATGACCTATCAAGATTTAAAGATCAGGAGCTGACCTTTCATATTAAAAAGAAAATCTATATTTTCCAACTTGTCTTGGAAAATGGGATGCTCTGGCAACACTTGGCCATCTTCCCACCTGCAGATGCTCAGCAGAATGGCAGCTGCCCTGTAGAGAGGAAGCACCTGTTCCCTTCCTTGCCACTCTCCCTGGCTGGCCTGCAGTTTTCTCCTGTGTGTCACAGTTATGGACTGACTGCTTGTGTCCTGCCAAATTCATATGTTGAAATCCTAACCCCCAAGGTGATCATATTAGGAGATGAGGCCTTTGGGAAGTGATGAGGTCATGAGGGTGGAGCCCTCATGAATGGGATTAGCGCCCTTATGAAAGAGACCCCAGAGAGCTCTCTCACTCTCTTTCCACCATGCAAGAAAATGAGATGTTGAAGTCTTCAACCTGGAAGAGGTTTGAATCCGGCCATGCTGGGACCTGATCTTGGACTTTGAGAACTGTGAGAAGTAATTTTCAGTTGTTTACAAGTCATCCCATCAATGGTATTCCACTATGGCAGTCCAAACTGACTAGGCCACTCACCTTCTTGGCCCAGTGGGCATTTGATCCAGATTATCTCATTACTGTCTGAGGAAAGCCCCACTGTCTCTTCTCCCAGAAGTTTTTGTTTCTGGTGGCTTCATGGGGGATTCCAGGCACAGTAGGGCCAAGCGATGGGTATAGAGCAACCCTACACCTTTGACTTGGCCTCCTGTGGACTTAGATGGATGGGTGTGTTTCCTAGGAGCCCTCTTTCCTGTCCTCACCCCTTTTCCCATGAGAAATGCCTCCTCTTGCCTCAGAAACAAAGGAAGGGGTCAGTGTCTGCCAATGTCTGCTCAGCCCAGAGTGAACGTCTGAGAGATTCAGTGTGAATGTGCTGGTTGCCTGCTACAGATCAGGCTTGGCAGGTGGTGGTAGGTGGTTAAGGTTCCAGTTTCAGCATCAAGTATGAGTTGTTACTTCTCAGGGTCTCAGTTTTCTCATCTGTAAAATGGGAAGATTCCTAGCTCTCAAATTTATAAGGCTCCACTGGCCATGTGTGAAATGTGGCAATTAGGGAATACTGTTGGCTGTTAACTATATCCACCAGGACAGGCTGGTTATGCTCTGGTAAAAAATAAACCCAAACTTAATGTCTGCACCCAGCACACATTTGTCTCTTGTGCATGCTGTATGGCCGTCTTGACTCAGCAGGGCTCTATTCTCTGTCACCTTTACTTAGGAGTGTTGGATGGAAGAATCCCCCACAGTAGTGCTGTCAGTCTCTATGGCAGGGGAAAGGGGACATGGTGTATCAAGCCTTGGGCTTGAAGGTCTATTCCTAGAAGAGACGTCATTACCGCAACTCACATTTCATTGGCCAAAGTGAGTCACAAGCCAAGTTTAACTTCAAGGAGTGTGCCCCCAAGCCTCTGATTCTAAGTGCCACTGTCTTAACGCATTTGAGCTCCTGTAACAAAACGCCATAAGCTGGGTGACTTATAAACAAGAGAAATTATTTCTCCCAGGTCTGGAGGCTGGAAAGTCCAAGACCAAGGCACTGGCAGACTTGGTGTCTAATGAGAACTTATTTCCTGGTTTATAGATGGTGCCTTCTTGCTGTATCATTACACGGTGGAAGGGGCAGACAAACTCTCTGGGGCCTCTTTTATAAGGGCACTGATCCCATTAATGACAGCATTGCCTTTATGATCTAATCACCTTCCAGAGCCCCCACCTCCTAATGCCCTCACTGGGGGCTAGGTTTCTCCATATGAATTCTGGGGGGACACAAACATTCAGACTATGGCAGTGCTCTCTTCCCTCACAGCGTGGCTGGCTCTCCAACTACAACACCATGCTCCATGGCTCACTTCCAAGGAGGCTTTCTGGAGACGTTTGTCCTAAGAGACAGAAGAATGCATCCTGCCTCAAGTTTTAGTTCCATAGGTTCACCCTACAGTGAGGTAGTAGTTACACATTCTGAATGAAAAGACCCAGAAGCCCAATACATCCTGTGCTGCAGCATATAAAGTATCTTCTTCAGACCTGGTCCAAGACTGCTCTGGGATTTTTGAGTCAGAAGAGAGCCAGAGCCTATTCAGTATATGCTGTTTGACTCTGATCCCAGCAGCCACCGCCGTGTTAACAGGATGAGCAGGGCTTCCTTCAACTCACGGTTCCCGTGAAATTAAAAAGAATTCTCATCTTGACTTAGGATTGTTGAACACTATTGATACTTCTTCCAAGGTCTCACAAGAGTTTGCCCCCTCTCATTGCCATGTGAAGACCTCTGTGGGGGAACAATGCATGGGTTCTTGGGGTATTATAGGGGACTACAGAGAAGTGTCACCTCTACCCAACAGCCTGATTCAGTCTACTCCTCAGGAGGAACACAAAGTGGTCTCTCTAGTGCCATGAAACCCCAAAAAGTGTCAACCAGTATTAAAGGCCTGCCTGATATACAACCGTTGAGTGCAACACAGTGTCCTTCTGAGGCCACTCTAAAGAAGGCCAGGAAAGGTTTGCTAAGAAGGCTATGCTGTTAACAACAGAAGAAAAAGACCCTTATCCCATTGCTCTGTGTCTGGTGGCTATAGGGACAGTATTTCATAAAAAAAGAAAGGGAAAAATAATTTTCAAAAATGATTTAAGAAATGCTGTCAAAGATAGCAAAGAACAGAGCCCTCAAAGAACAGGGCCCAGGACAGGATAAGCACTCAATAACATACAACACTGTATAGTGCTGTTGAGTGCTGGCTGTTGTTGAGTGCTAGCTATTGTTGAGTGCTTGTTGTTGAGTGCTAGCTGCTGAGTGCTAGCTGTTGTTGAGTGCTTGTTGTTGAGTGCTAGCTGTTGTTGAGTGCTTGTTGTTGAGTGCTAGCTGTTGTTGAGTGCTTGTTGTTGAGTGCTAGCTGTTGTTGAGTGATTGTTGTTGAGTGCTCGCTGTTGTTGAGTGCTAGCTGTTGTTGAGTGCTTGCTGTTGAGTACTAGCTCTTGTTGAGTGCTTGTCCTGCCTGGGCCCTGTTTTTAGCTTTTGATGTACATTTCTCCATTTAACTTCCACAATAGCCCTATTAGGCAGCTAGCATTATTATTTCTGTTTTACAGATAAAGATTGCTTTTAACTCAGAGTGGTTCTGAATCTTATAAAAAGAAAAAAATATCACCAGGAACTGAATCGGCTCCAAAATAGCCCCATCTTGGGCTAAATATGGGATGTGACAAAGCCACCATGAAGCTAGGCCGCCCTGTCCTGACAGCTTCCCACCCCTTCCCTGCCCCTCTCACCCTGCTTTCCAGGGATAATGCACCTCCCCACTTCTCCTGGGAGAGGTGGGCATCCTCTCAGTCCCATAATCTGTGGCAGGCCCTCATATGAGGACTTGACAGGATTCAGCAGAGATGCAGGCCTCTGCTCTGCTCATCTCTTTGCATATAGTAATTTAATGAGGACAAAACTGCATAGAGCTAGTAATGGCACAACCAAGTAGCAGCTTAAGCTTTGAGCTGCTAAACCATGCTGCCTCCTATTGTAATACGATTATATTATAACACAAGTTCAAGAGACCACCCACTGCTTTCTTTATTGGATCTTCCAATAAAGTGGCCATGCTAGTAGCACAATTCCCCACGGAAATAGAAAATGACTATTCTAAAATAAATCTGAGGACACACCCAGCCACAAAGTGGGAGGTGTATTATACAAATGCAACCAGGGCCTCTGGATCTGGCAGTTAGACCCACAGCAACAGCCTGTGTTTGCTCAGGGCTAAGAATGCAGGACTCAGACACCGAGAGCCTCTGAGCTGCTGCAAACTCATCAACCCTTCCCTATTAAAGGCCATTCTGACTACCTTTGGTGTTGGGTTTTCCTTGAAGAGCAGTTGAGAGCTAAGGTCGGGTGCGGAGCCAAGAGGAGGCAGGGAGAGCCAGAGATGGCAGCCGGCAACAGAACACAGAAAGAAAAGGGACTTCAAAGGCAGATCTAAGAATTCACAGGGCTTTTTGGTGCAGAGTCTGGAGATAATGCGCAGAAATGACACCTTGAAAGGGGAAGGAAAAGAAGGAAGAACAGATCATCAGCCCCGGACCTCAGCCGGCTGAAGGAGAGAATGTATTTGGCATCTACCATATCTTTGCATCCTTCAATGACACATTTGTCCATGTCACTGATCTTTCTGGCAAAAAAAAAAAAAAAAGTGCTGTGTGACTGGTGGGATGAAGGTAAAGGCTGGCCAGATGAATACCCTCCACAAGCTGCCACGCTGGCCACCCAGGATGTGGCCTAGAGGTGCAAGGAGCCAGACACCACTGCCCTACATCAAACTCCAGGCCACAGATGGAAATAGGACTGAGATCCCTGGACCTGGGGCCCGCTCAGATATGAAGATCAGGTGTATTGAGGATGTCACTCCCATCCCCTCCAAAAGCACCTGCAGGAAGGGGGGTTGCCATGATCGCCATCTGTGAACAGGACTCCTCAAAATGTTTTCTGTTAATAAATTGCCTTCATGTAAACTAAAAAAAAAAAAAAAGAGGGAGAGAATTCACACAAAATGATGCCCAGTCTTGGTCTGCATGGTGAAGGGCCCAGGACTGATGGGCGGGGGCTCATTTGCCTAACACAACACCAGGGAGAGTCCTGTCACCTGCCCTCCTGAGTCTTGAAGAAAACCCTTCACTCCAATTCCCTGTACACTGCTTCTAAAGGCAGTAAATGTGTACTGTTCTGGAATTACAGTCACATAAAATGCTAGAAGAATAACGTGATTTATTTAAATGCTTAGAGGTACCCCCTTGAAGTTTGTGTTACCTGGAAGTTGGCCTCGGGGAAACACCTCATTGACCTTCTCTCAAGGATAAATGAGATGCAGGGACAGGGAAGGGAGAAAGGTTAGTTTAACATTTTATTCACAGTCCCTGGGATTCTTTGGAGAGCACCTTAGGAATGTTCTTAACCTGAGTCCTCTTACTAAGTGTAATCACATAGTCTGCCAGGCTGGCCTTATTAAGCCTACTTTGCAGCTGAGGCAACTACAAGAGATGACCCTATCGGGCTAGTGGAGTGGAATTCACCATGTACTGCATGCAGTCATGTACTGCAGTGACCAATCCGGGTCCAATTTCTTTGATGGTATCATTGACGGGGTAGCAGGGGAGAGGCAAGTGCAAGAGGAGAAACAGGGTGAAATCCAGTGCAGGGAAGCTTGGGCTGGGGCAGGATCGGGGAGCCAGGGTATGGGGCATGGTTGGGACTGAAACCCTTGTTAACACTGGCTTTAGCAAAAGAAATGGGCACCACAATCCCAGAGGACTTCCAGAAGCTTCCTCCCTCCCCCACAGCTGGGCACAGAGACTTACCTCCCCTGCACCCTGGCCCTGTCTCCCTATTTGGCAAGACTCCCATGTCATCCGCTCCTCTTTACTTCGGGTCCCTCTTGGCACTGGAAATACTAAGTGAACCCAGCAGTCGCACAGGATTCTAGGAATTTCTCCTTTCCAACTTCCTGAACTGGTTTCCAAATTCACCTCAGAGGTACCTTAACAAATCATGTTCCAAGGCCGGGCACAGTGGCTCACGCCTGTAATCCCAGCACTTTGGGAGGTCGAGGCAGGAGGACTTCCTGAGCCCAGGAGTTCAAGACCAGCCTGGGCAACATAGTGAGACCATGTCTCTAAAAAAAATAAAAGAATTATCCTGGTGTGGTGGTGTGTGCCACTGCACTCCAGCCTCGATGAAAGTGAGAGATCTGTTTGAAAAAACTCAAGCTCCACACAATCAGGAGGTCTGCCATCCACAGACTCCAGACAGATGGTTCCATCAGCCAGGCAGGAGCGGCACGGGCAACGTCAGTAGCATGCACATCAGGTTAGCTTCTCTGAGGTCACAAAGTCGCCTGGAAGTGGGGAATCCATGAGGGCCAGGCCCTCCACAGGAGGAGGCCTTCCCTCTCCAGTCACCGGCCTCCCTGATGTGGTTCCCTCCTCTCAGCCCACATGCTCCTGCCGAGGTATCATGTCCCCCCACTCCATGTTAGAAAACCACAAAGCCCCCAAGAGACATTTCTAACAATCATCTAAATATTGAGTTTCACTTTATAAAATTTATAAAAAGTAAAGAACACTTGGAACAGCCCAGTTTTAACGCCTCCAACTTTTGTTTTCCAAAGAACAATTGGTAGACTTGGCCCCGAGGGGAGCAGAGCCTGGCTCTCAGACAAGGAGCCTCACCAGCAATTCTGTATCTTCGAGGCGGCAGAGGTTTTTGTGAGCTTGTGTCATTTCTAAACACGATGGTGTAGATGGGATCCTCTTCATTTTGCAAATGAGAAAATGGAAAAACCCAAGGGACAAAGGGCCTCTCTCAAGGTGCCATTGTGAGAAGGAGGCAGAAGGAAGAGGACCTCACCCTTGCCTTTATTCCACTGACTGCTGTTTACCACACCATGAGTGTCTTCAAGGAGCAGTCGTTCTCCCTCTGGAATGTTTACATGAGGAGCAAATGTGATGCCGTCATGTAATTCCAGTGAGGGCTGGTCATCCCCTGCAAGGCTGAAATGACCCTCTCTGTTTTAAGGCTAAGGAAGCAGCAGCTTTTCTCCCACTCCCACACAGGATGTGTGCAGCATCTTCAAGTCTCTGCTTTGCGTTTCTAGATCTGTAGTGAGCTCTCCATGTTCAGGGAGTGGATCTTCCAGTTAGGTATTTTTCTGAAGCAACTGTCATTCTTTGCTTTTTGTAGCAAGACAGGTTTTTAAAATCCTCTGAGAGAGAAAGAGGGTTGGCCAGAAAAGGCATGAAGAGTGGGAGAAGGGTGCATCGTGGACCTGTCTGAGCGTAGGAGTATGTCCCGATAATGAAGAGACTGCGGAGAAGCATCCCCTGTCCCCCTCAGTGTTCTAAATGTATGAACCCTAAAAGGTAATTGCATGGGAATAACACACTGTGAATGTTATGTGGGATTTGAAATTGTCATCTCAAGAGTGACCAGGTGGAGAGAAGAAGGGTGAACTCTTTCAGTCTAAAAGCTGTTTTAAAAGGCAGGGTTAGACTATATTTGTTTTCTGCAGTGTATTTCCTCTGCAAAAAGGGATTTTTTTTCCCTACTTTTTCTGCTGGTGGACATTTCCCTTGGGGGAGCCTGGCCAATGAAATGTCACGCAGAGACCAGTCACTCTCAGGGACGCCAGCAGAGCCGGGCAGACACATGTCCTAATTTTCCTGGGAGCAGACTGATTGAACCATAGGAGGGGCTGTCTGATGTTTATCTTGGCAGAATTCTCAAATGAGTTAGCAAATAGTGGCTGGAGATAAACTGAAACTTTGAGCAACCTCTGGACTGACTCTGATTACCCTCCACACCCTACCTGCGCAGGGAGGAGAGACCACAAAGCCAGCAGCAAACAGTAAGCTTTTCCAAGAATCAGAGAGGAAGGAGTTCCTGACACCCTGCAGCAGAAGCAACCTCAAAATTCCCCTGAAGACAGACCCATGGGAGCTGGGGTCAAGGTGGCCTTGCACTTCACCGAGGAGGTGTCATTACCAAACGTGCTGGACATTGGCTACCTACGGAAGAAAGATTAAGGACTGAAAGAAAATAGCGAAGAACATGCTTATGACATGGCGGTAGGACAGGGAAGGCCTTGAGCAAGACACAAATCACAAAAGCAAACAGAGAAAGAGTGATGTCTACCTTCAATGAAATGTGAAACTTCTGATTCAAAATCAGAAACCTCTATAAGCTGAGATAAAAGACAAGCAACAGAGTTGGAGAAGATATTTCTAACATATTTGTATGTGTGCAAATGTATATGTATGTGTGTAATGTGCTTATACATATACATATAGATAAATGCGTGCATATACACATGAATTCTGGATTGTTATCTAGGCTCTATGAAGAACTCCTATCTCTTAATAAGAAAAAAGACCAAGATCAACAACCTCATAGACAAGTGGATAAAGAAGATGACCAGCTAGTCCACAGAAAAGAAAATGCAAATGGAAGTGGGAGGGCCCAGAGGAACTCTTGCTTTATCTAAATTGTGTTGATTACGAGAGCATATGTTTATATTAATTTTATAAGTAAAAAAACAGAAAAAGCACCTGAAGATTAAACCCAAGCAATGTGATGTGTCAGTTTTGCCAACACACAAGAAGGGGCTCTCACCCTGTAAAATAGGAGCCCTTTTGTGTGAAGCTGAGCAGATGCGGAGAAGTTTCAACAGTCCTAGAGAAGAGGACGGCAGGGGACAGACAGCCAGGGGACAGGGCAGGGAGGATCTAGGAGGGCACCCGGCCAAGCGGCTCACTGCAGTTGGTGCAGGGCTCAGCTATACCCTGGGGCTGGGCGCTTAGCACAGTGGGGTCAGATGAAGGCAGGCAAGCAGTGGCAGGGACTCTCCATTTGAGTCAAAGTGACAAGCAGTGCCCCCAGTCCCTGGGAAGGATGAAATCCAAATTTAATTCCCTTCTGAACAACATTCTACAATCTATGCTTCATTTAGGTATCTGTAAACCTAAAAGAGCTGAAAAATCATTTCATTTCCCCTTCCAATGTACAATTTCTAAGACATTTGAATTATCGATGTTGAAGTTTCATTGAGAATGAGCTGAGTGTCCTGCTTTCAGACTGAAAACAAAGCCTCAGCCACAGTCTTCATCTCACCCTCTTTCTTTCTGTTTATTTTCTTTTAAAAAATTTCTCTCATTTCTTTGTTCTTTAACAAAGAGTTGTGTGCATCTTCTAAGCTCCAAGTGCTGCACTGGCTTCCAGGAGACAATGGCAACCCTGGCCCTGACCTCATGGCGTGACCGAAGGGAGGGTCTCGGCCAGGAATGTGAGGGACACCAGAAAGAGGACATTGGTGGGCAATGGGGTCTTCCTTGCGGGGGGGTTGGGGGTGTGCTGTGCTTCCCTAGCAGCACACGGCCGCTGGCAGGGGACACCCTGGGCAGACCAGTGGTCCAAATTTATACCAGCAAAAAGCAAATGCCGATGCCTTCCCAATCACGGTTCCTTCAAAGGCTTCAGGGTTTCTTGGGAAGGGAAAAGAACATTAGTTCAGCTTCTGTGATGTGCTGGGACTGTGCTAGGAAGTTTCACAGATGCTAGTTCATTTAGATTGGATATGCCTCCTGGACCAGTGTGCTGTCCGTTATGGAAAATCAAAACAGCCATTGCATTTCCATAGTGTTCACAAGGAGCCTCACTTCTGGGCTTGGGCAGGCTGAGGAGTTCCAGGGTTGAGGATCAGACTTGGTGACTGAGCAGGAACTGTCGTCCTTTTTCTCTTTTGAGATATGAAATTTGCTCCATATCTCAGAAGAGTGTGTGCCTCCATCCCATACTTGGGACAAGTGCTATTATTCTTTTTTTAAAACATCTGTAGAACATATTAAACACTCTGCTTTCATCACGGGTTAAATCATGCTGGGGCAGGAGGCTTGTGGTGTAAGAGCGGTGCACTGTGCATCCGCTAGGGCTCCCCTGTCATTCCAGTTGGTCTCCTTGCCACGCCCCAGCTCGCTGCCCCCAGGCTGTCTTGGACAGACACATTTGTTTTGTAATAGAGCACATCATGCACTATTATATGGGGATATTTTATAAAGGAGCCCACATGACACAAGGAAACCAGGAGAAAACAATCCTAGAAATCCCCAAAGCTTGGAAGCAGGGACATGCAAGCAAGGTACAGCGTGTGCTATCAAGTGGCAATGTCCTTCCAGTAGGAAAGCCGCTGTTGTCATCAGTTTAGGCAGGTTGCTGGGATTAAGCACATCTACCACTCAGAAAATAATACAAATAAGAACCATGGTCCAAATCCAACATGGGTCTCCCAAATTCTCTAAAATGTGCAAGTGTGCAGATCTTAGCATCTCTGTCCTTTCTCTCGCTTCGAGGAAGTTGAGCTCCTGGGCACTGTCTCATCAATCATGCCCAGTACCTGTGTACAGGTGCCTCCCCTGCTCTCTGGAGCATCGGGACTGGATGGATTGGGAACAGAACGGAGCTTTGATTGATCCTCTTGTCCGCACTTGTGCCTTTCAACTCCCTGTGGTGGAGGGTGTCAGTTTAGTCTCCCTGTCTTCTCCTAGGGTCCCTCCAGCTCCTGAATCAAATCCTGCTCTTCCCCTGCATATTCTGAGTGGCCTGCACACTCTGGGCTCTCTCTCCTTGACCCCTGGAACACCACCTCTTTGGTTCTTAGTAATCTGGAGCCTTCCTACCTAGTAGTAGCACTGACATCCTCTTCATCCACTGGAAGCTTCCAGATCCTGGCCCCCCAACCCATTCTCTCTCCACAGGGCTTCTGCAGAAACACAAGATGTATTGTGTGCCAAATGACTGGCCCAGAGGATGAGTGAGTGGGGGACCAACGTAGGCTAGGGGAGGGGTCAGAGGAGAAAAGTTCCAAGAGAGTGGGAACCCAAGGAAGGCTTCTCAGAGGAGCTGGGACACAGTGGGGCCTGAAGGAAGTGGACATTTAAACGAGCATAAAGACTGCAGGGATGTCCAATCTTTTGGTTTCACTGGGCCACACTGGAAGAAGTGTCTTGAGCCACACATAAAATACACTAACACTAATGTTAGCTGATGAACAACAACAAAAATAATAGCAAAAAGTCTCATAATGCTTTAAGAAAATTTACGAATTTATGTTGGGCCACATTCAAAGCTGTCCTGGGCCACATGCAGCCTGCGGGCTGTGGGTTGGACAGGCGTGAGCTAAAGCAAGTGTGTTCTGAGCCAGAGAGAAGGCCAGCCCCATGGTTCATCGTTCGTGGCATCACCAACCAATGATACTAGGAACAGTTGTTGGGTGCAGGCCCTGGGCAGGGCAGTAATAAGAAAAAGCTTAGAAAAGAAAAGGAGGAGGAGGAGGAGAGTTGCGGGTCATGGAGGGCCTTGAAAGTGAGACTGAGGGTTTGGACCTTACCTTTTGGGCATACTACCGAGCAGGAACCCCTGTCACTGTAATTTCTGATGATTCTGTCTTCCATCTTTGGGAATAACAACGACGTAGTCAACTACTCCTCTACAAAAAGAGTCGTCAGATTCTTTAACCATTTGGGGCATCTTGTTTTGGCATCCACGCTAGTTCTGTTACAGCCAAAGCTGGAGGTGTTGGGGAAGGTCGCATGCTTCAGGGGTATTTGTGTAGTGTGCATTTTACCCAGCTGAGCTCACAACTTTAATGTGTGAAGATGATCCTCCAGTTCAGTAGGACAGAGTTGGTGCCCCTGCCTGTACCATCCTAAGAGAGCTTTCTGCTTCCTGTGTCCTGCTCTGTGGGCTCCCCATGTACCCCTGTAGTTTTTGCCTAATACTTTGGAACCAACAATAATAACTTATGAAATCTTTATTTCAAACACAGCTTGAATTTCATCCATTTTCATCTTACCCAAAGGGATAGATTCTCTAGTCCTCAATCTGGATGGTCAGAACGGAGAAATCCCCTTACCTCCAAACACAGGTCTTTTATTTTGTAACCACTCTCTGTCTGGTTTTCTGTTTTGGAGTCTCCCAAGGTGATGGTGCCGCCAGATAAAAGTTGTAATGAGAGAGGCAGGGTGGGAGGGAGGGTCCGGTGACAAGGCAGGGCGGAAGGTAAGCGGAGACATTCTCCAATCAGAAGTCTAGAAGGCAGGGCACGCAGTAGGTCTGCAGAATGACTCAGAACCCGCCTATGAATGCTGTCTATTCACGGGTCCAGGCTTTTGTTAAAGTCTGGGCCTGCATTTTAAAGAGGGAGTCAGGGAACTGGCTGGACTGGTCTGACAACTAAGGAGTGGTGAACACTTCCCCCAGGCTAGTACTCAGGTGGATGAAGTCATCAATATTTTCTGGGCAGTCCTAATCTGTGATTAACTTTTATCTCTGCTGTGAAATAACAGCCTCCTTTTCAGCCTGCTAACAATAAGTTAACCTGGCTGCCCGGCTGGGGGATATTTTATGCTGGGCTCCGGCAGAGGCACACTTGAGAAGCCATGTGGGACTCCTGCCCTGGAGAGAGCCCAGAGTGGAGGGAGGGGTCTGTGTGTTGGTGGGAGTCCTCTCAGCAATGGTCCTTGTGATTCCGGTATACTCTGATGTCGTGACTTCAAATTCAGCTTACCCAAAGCAAATGTCCACTTTCTTCCGTACTCCTTTCTTGTTTAAAGCCTCACCATTGACCAGGAAGTCTTGATAGAGCCATCTAGTAATTCTTAAGTCCTACCTCATCCAACCTTGTTTTGACTCCTGCAGTGAGCATAGCTGCCCTCACCCTCCCCTCTCTATGCCCTCGCCTTTCTCAGTCCACATCAGCTCTCAGACCACCAAAGCCAGAGTTATTTTTCTAAAAGACATTTGTTCCCATTGCTCCTCTGACTAAAGTTCCTACTATGGGACATTTGCCCTTGGCACTCAAGGAGCTTGCAATCAGGCTGAGAACCTCAGGTTCTCAAACTCAAGACCATGGGGAATGTAATAGGTGAATCAGGCAGGTGAAGTCCAGGACTCTTTTTGGTCTATATTTTGTTTACTCAGTTTTGATGGAGACAAGCATGCCAGAAAATTCACGTTCCTCTTAACTCTAGCAGTAGACAAACAACAGACCAAGCAGGATGTGACCATTTATACATGGCCTCACTGCTGGGGAGGCAATACGGAGTGTTGGAGACCAGGATCAGGACTAGGGCTAGGGCAAGGCTAGGAAGGTGCCCAGGATGCATGTTTTAAGGAAGCACTCACTCTTGGGGCTTTGCAAGTACAAGGCTAGCACTGGGAGGTGAGTGCCTCCTTAAAGTTGGCTCCTTGGGCCTTGTTTGCCTAACCTAGTCTGGCCTTGGTAGGACAGTGGAGAAATGGAGCATGGACCTACCCAAAGGGATGGCTGCTGATCAGCTTCACCTAGCTGTTACTAAAGGCAACACCGTGGCCCCACTTTTGCCAAGTCTTTTCAAACATTCTGTGGGTGCTTCCGTCATAGCTCTTACCACCTGGCAAGGGAGTTGTCCCCACAGGTAACCTTCTCACGAAGTGGGGGTGTCTGAGGCCAGGGAGAGCTCTGCTCATTCCCCTGTGTGATCCCAGCAGTGAGCTTAGAGTAGGTGCCCTGTAATGTTAAGCAAAAAAAAAAAAAAAAAAAAAAAAGACTTTAGAAATAGAGTTATGGAGCCAGGATGGGTCTTGAGTTAGCCTCACTCTTTATTTCTTTATTCAAGGAATGGTTGTTCAGGGCCAGTGGCTCAGCCCTAGGAGCACTGACTGCTTCAAGACACAGCCTCCTCTGGGATGCCAGGCAGAGTCCACTCCTGATGGCAGACTCCACTCTTCATGGGGCTCCCTCCATTACTCATTAGGTCACAGAATAATAGAAAAAGGCAGGAAAGATGAAAAAAAGAGAATTTAAAAACAAAACACGTCCAGGTGTGGTGGCTCACACCTGTAATCCCAGCACTTTGGGAGGCTGAGGCAGGCAGGTCATCTGAGGTCAGGAGTTCGAGACCAGCCTGGCCAACATGAAGAAACCCTATCTCTACTAAAAATACAAAAATTAGCTGGGCGTGGTGGCGGGCACTTGTAATCCCAGCTACTAGGGAGGCTGAGGCAGGACAATCACTTAAACCCGGCAGGTGGAGGTTGCGGTGAGCCGAGATTGCACCACTACATTCCAGCCCGGGTGACAGAGCAAGACTCTGTCTCAAAAAAACCCCAAAAAACCCCCAAAAAACCCAAAACACATGGTAGCAAAATAATAACAAATTGAAATATGTCTGTAATGACAGCAAATGGGAACTTACCTACTCCAAGACAGAAAATGATCAGATAAGATTTCTAAAAAGTCCAGGTACGTCTTGCTTCCAAGGTACGATCTAAGATGAAATCACACAGACTGAAAATAAAGGAATGGAAAAATATACACTATTTAAATGCTAGCAATAGCAGACAGATTATAATAGGAGAGAGACTATATAATAATCAAGGCACCAACTGACTCAGAAGCTGTCACAGGCCCAAATGTATACGCGTCTAACATACATGCACCTCAAAATATAGTAAGCAAATTGACAGAACTACAAGTCTAAGATTACAATCCATTTAACTTTATCAAAAGTTGATAAGTCAAGCAATTTAAAAAGTACTAGGTTATAAAAGATTTGAAAAACAAAAGTAACAAGCATTATCTAATGGGTGTGTGTGTGTAAAACTTTGCGGCCAAAGATAAATGGTCATCATAGATCATTTAAAAACAGGTGGTGATACACAGATTATTTAAAAATTTGACCACATACTAGGTCACAAACAACTCAACAAATATTTAGAATCATCAAAATAACACAGATCATATTCTCTAAACACAACCCAATTAAATTAGAAGTCAATACTAAAATACAGTCTCAAACTCATATATGTGGGAACTAAAAAATTCACTACCTAGTAACTAATAGGCTGAAGAAGAAATGACAACAGAAATTTATTTGAAATAGACTGAATACTAAAGTATTATGAATCAAAGATGTGAATCGCAACTAAATGGATATTTAGAAGGGCCGAGTTGGTGGCTCATGCCTATAATGCCAGCACTTTGGGAGGCAGAGGCCGGCAGATCACTTGAGCCCAGGAGTTTGAGACCAGCCTGGGCAACATGGCAAAACCCTGTTTCTACAAAAAATTAGCCAGGTGTGGTGGTGAGTGCCTGTGGTCCCAGCTGCTTGGGACACTGAGTTGGGAGGATTGCTTGATCCCAGGAGGTGGAGGTTGCAGTGAGCCATTATCATGCCATTACACTCCAGCCTGGGCCACAGAGTGAGACCTTGGTGAAAAAAGAAAAAAAAAAAAAAAAGGAAGGAAAGATGTCAATATCATCTCCTAATTATTCTTTAAATTCACTACAATTCTATCCAAAATCTTGAAGGGGATTTTTTTGTGTGTGAAATTTGACAAGCTGATAATCATCAAGACTAATTATACATTTATAATACTTAACATAGTACAATATCAATATATATATAGTGAATAGATCAATAGAAAATTAGAGAACTCAGAAACTGACCTATGCATCTGTGGAAATTTCATATATAGTGGAAGAGTCATTACAGATCAGTAAAAAGAAGGAGTGGGCTTGTTCAAGAAATAACTTAGGAAAAATAGGTTATCCATACAAGAGTAATAAAATTAGATCCTTATATCAACACACATGTAAAAACAAATCCTTGGTTGATTAAATACCTAAGTGTAAAAAGCAACAACTTCAAATAATTTAGAAGAAGATGTAGAAGACTATCTTTACGAACTCAGAGTAAGAAATTATTTTCTTAAACTATATACAAAAAGACCCTTAATGCAAAAATTAACAGAATATTTGGTTTAGTAAGTAGGATTGTATTTTAAAATTTTTAAGTTATTCATAAAAAATGTTAAATGTCAAGCCAGAAACCAGTATTTGCAATGCAGTCATATAATTGACAACGGCCAGAATCCAGAATACATGAACACTGGCAAGTCAATGGAAAAAATGACCAAAAGACATGAACAAGTTATGGATGAAGGCAGCTCAAAGGGCAAATGAGCATTTGACTAGATGATTACCTCTTAATAATCAGAGAAATAAGCAAACAAAAAAGTATGCCACCTGTGTATTAGAGTTCTCCAGTGAAATAAAACGAATAGGATTTACATGTGTATAGAAAGAGATTTATTTTAAGAAATTAACTTCCATGATTATGAAAGTTAATATTTCTTCCACGATTATGGAAACTGGTAAGTCCAAAATCTGCATGCTGGGCTGGCAGGCTGGAGACCCAGAGAGAAGCCAATGCTACAGCTCAAGTCAAAAGGCCATCAGACTGAAGACCTCAGGAAGAGCTGATGTTGCAGGTGAAGTCCCAAGAACAGTCTGCTGGAGAATTTCCTCTTGTTCAGGGAGCTCAGCCTTTTACTCTATTCAGGCCTTCAACTGACTGGACGAAGCCTGCCCAGGCTCTGGAGGGCAATCTGCTTTACTGAAAGCCCACCAATTTCAATGTAAATCCCCATCAGAAACACCCTCACAGAAACATTCCGGCCAAGTTGACACTCAAAATCAACTACAGAACCTCCAACACATCAGACTGGCCAAAACATTTGTCTGCCACTACCAAGTGTTGACACAAAAGGCAAGCATAAGAAACTCATATTGGGCTGGTGAGGATGTAGAGCATGGATCCAGACTGGAGAACCTCTCACACATGTGCACAAATATTCGCTGCATCATTGTCTGTAGTGAAAAATTGAAAAGGAACTGAAAAACAATCAGCAGAAAATAGACAAATTAATTCTGATAAGGTTCATATGACTGAGTATTATACAGCAGTTAAAGGAGTTAGAGCAACAGGTATCTGCATGGATAAATCTAAAAACAATTGTGAGTTTCAGGAAGATAGATACAACAGGACAGATTTCCACAAAATTGAAAACTTACAAACCAATACTTTATATTACTTCGGACTGAATACTGTAGGAAAATCTAAAGAACAGGCTTGAGATTAATACACAGTAAATTTAAGGTTGTGGCATCTCTGAGGAGTAGGGAAAGGGAATGAGATCAAGGAGGCCTTCATCTGTGTCTGTAATGTTTTATGTATTTTTTTCTAAAGGCTTGAAACAAATATGGCAAAATATTAAGATCTGATAAAGCCACGTGGGCGTATGACATTTGTTATATTTCTCTCTATCCTTATTCATGTGTTTAAATAATTCTCCGAAAGCAGTTTACTGAGAGTTCAGCATGTCTCCTGAGACATTCTAGGAAGTTATGTGCAGGAGTGGAGAATATGATTCATTGGAAGAGTTAAGTGCCCTAAATGCCAGCCAGGCTGTGACCCCAGGACAGAAGTAGGGTGGGGGTGCCTTCTTGCTTGCTAGTGACAATCTACACCAACCAGCACTGCAGGAGCCCCAGGATGACAAGGAAGGACAAAACGCAGAGGGTGACGGATGCAATGAACCCCTATGTGGTACACTGAGTGGTGGAGGCTGGGTGTAAAACACATGATCGGTGCAGGGAGACCAGCTATGGAGGCTTTGGGGACCATGATAATGACCATCCAGTGTGGCTGTACTTTTCTCTAGAAGAGGGTTGGCCTACATCCACTCCAGTGGATCCACATTCCCTCCCAAGAGACTGATAAGATAGTGAAAGATTTAAGTCACCTGTGTGGGTGGCCCTCAAGACCCCAGCAATGAAAATCGAAAGGGGTATCACAGTGTTTTCTGGCAAGAATTGGCCATTGCTTAATTTTCTTGTCTGATTTTTCCTAGCAACCTTGTCTTTGACCTCGCCTGGCATCCTGTGTGGTCATGAGCCACAGAGATGGAAAAGGCAACATGGTAGAGGCGGGAGGAGGCAGGAGGTGGAAAAGAAGGGTTATCAGGTGATGAGTTCAGCCGTCTCTTGCCCTGAGTTTAGTTGTGCTTTGTTTATAAAAAGTGCTTTTCTACAAAAAGTATTTGATGGTACAAAATATTGTCAATATGGCTTAGATGGGTTTGAGAAGTAAGAAAAGGATTGTGGTGATAGCAGGAAATAAGACAGAAATTTTCCATGGGGGCTCCAGGTCTGAAGGCACTGGCAGGTACTGCAGGGTGCCTCAAGCAGGGGTCACTTGATAGGGTCAAAAATCAGTAATGTCTATGCTCATCTCCAACCTCTGCAAATAGAAGAGGAAATGTTGTGAAGTATTTAGATGCATTTTCTTAGGTGCATTGGTTTTGTTAAATTGGGACATGAAGCCAGCCACAGCCAGCTGTCTCTCCCTTTCTGGTGAGAAGGGGACCACGTGAAGCACCCAAGATGTGAACCAGGACTCAATTCACATTTGGGGAACCTGATAGCCTCCTCAGATGCCCCTGCAGGAATCCAGATTGACCCCTGAGGCTGAGCTTTACTCTCTGCAGGGATGACTTCCATCCAGCCTGGGATGGGCCAGGGAAACCGCTGCTCACCCAAAGTGAATTTAAGCGTTCCCAACAGCAACTTAT
The DNA here is from genome assembly GCF_028885655.2 of Pongo abelii. Taxonomy (NCBI): domain Eukaryota; kingdom Metazoa; phylum Chordata; class Mammalia; order Primates; family Hominidae; genus Pongo; species Pongo abelii. Next base: position 41,233,365 of record NC_071997.2, on the reverse strand, counting down.
CAACATTTTTTGTTGTAAAGCACACAGAGAGCAGTGAACTCTGTCCATTTTGTGAGCAGCACATCTGGATAAGGCGGGTGCCCCACTGCATTCAGAGCAGCTCTGGGAATGAGGGAGGAAGAGACAACAAAAGGAAAAGGAGCCTTCCAACAAGCCCAGACGTTAGACCCGAGCCTTGTCCCTGTCATAGGCTAGTCATTATTGATTAAAAGGTGGACATCAGATAAACCCAAGAGGGACAGCCCCGCCAACTTCCAGAGCAATGAGGCCCTCACTCTGCCCTCATCTCTACTGGTGTACATTCTGGGGAATTTCTGAAACACCATGAATACAGAGGTGTGACTCAGTGGGAATCACAGGAATGTCAGAGGACAAAGCAGTTGGTATTAATAAATTGCTTTGAGTCTGGAAACAAAGAAAGTGGCCTTTTGGCTGGTAGTAAAGGACAAGTGAGAGTCTCCAGGTCTTTCCCAACAGACGGGGTGAGCCAGAGAAGCGATAGAAAGCCAGCTAATGAGATATTTGTCATGAGCCATGGGGCCAGAGGGATGCTGAGCCTAAATAAGAGAAAAGTGTGAAGCACTCAGGAGGCATGCCGGAGCTCAGTTCACATTTGGGGAAGCCACTCCATAGCCTCCTCAAATACCCCAGCAGAAACCCAGATGGGAATTCCCCAGAGCTTCCCCTCAGGTTCCAGAGCCTTCCACCAAAGTGGGAGTAGACAGAGGTAGCTCCTCTCTCCCCACCTATGCTCCCTCTTGCTTTGGTCCTGGCCTCAGTTTCATCAATAGCCAGAGGCTACCAGTCCCTAGAAGTCAGGGGGTGCTGGCACTTTCAATGGTAGTACCTCCATGTGCCATTAGTTCCATATGTAGGTTGAAATTATTTTATAATGAGATGTCAAACATATTTTAATCAAAAGACCTCTGTAACAACCACATCTGCTCTGCATCAAAAGTCTCTCTGGGGCCAGGCATGGGGCTATGGGCTCTGGCATATGTTATCTCATGGAATGGCCTCTTACTTAGGTTTTATCACCACCATTTTTACAGACGAGGAAACTGAGGCTCAGACAAGTGGCAACTTTTAATCCAAATCACACAGCAAAGTAAGTGCAAAGCCAAATTTTAGTCCAAAGCTATACTGTATAGCAATAGTAGTGAATATCCACTTTAAGTGTGAAAATACTGAGATTACATATAAGATATTTAAACAGAATCATGCATTTACATGAAAATAGAAATTGTGTTTTACACGCTTTTATATGCCTTGAAAGTGCCTCACTAGAAATAGAACTTAGGAAAATGAGCAAGTGGATATTTGGTGCAGTCCCCAATAGAGGGGCGAAGAGGTCCCTGTCTTGGCTCTGATAAGAGTTTTAAGGGAACAGAGTTCAGGGAGTGGCCCCTCTCTTTCACCTGAGACTCTCTAAATTTGCCCGCCATTCACCAAGGCCCGACAGCTTTGCAAGTACTCTTCATTTAGCCAGGAACCATGTCGCATTTTGTTTTGATTTATTTGGCCACCTTCTCTCTAATTGATCCAAGCTTTATTAGACTGTGCTCAGAGAATCCTCAATCTACTTTCTACCTTGGGAACTTATTTACAAATTTTTTTCAGGTCATCTGAGGGTTATTCAACTCATTGTTCTTCAACATCTTGAGACATGAAAAACGGCTCACTCCCAGCCCTAGTCTCGTGTCCTTTCTCTGCCACTAGATTTTGGCTGTGTGAACGCATGGACACAGCCAAATTCTTTGATACTTCATTAGGACAATAACAGAGGCTGTGATGTCTCCTGCCGTTTCCCTGGTTTTGGTCACAGGAATGAAAGACTACAGAAAGGTGTGGAAGAAATGCACACAATCAAAACTGTAAGGTTATTCAAGAAAATCTATGGGTTTTAAAGCCAGAAAGAACTGATTCAAATCATGGTTTCATCCCCTTGTACTTAGAAACTTTGAGGTTGTTACCAGCCTCCCTAAGCCTCTGTTTCCTCCTCTGCAAATGGCAACAATAATACCTGTGCAGAAAGGTTCCTGGGGTTCCTGGGGCCCTGTGCACCGTGGCCACATACTGCTGCATAAGGGCCTGCCTCCCAGCTCACAGCCATTACAGCTGCACTCATTCCCTTCCCCTCTGGTGGCCCTCCTGGATACTTAAAAAAAAAAAAATTAAAAACGGTATTTGGACAAGAAAAACAAACAAATAATCCACAAATGCCCACACACTACTGCCTGAGATTCTCATCTTATCTGGGTGGACAGCGGTAGATTTAGAAGTTTCCTGGGTGATGCTATGGTGTTGCTGGGTGGAACACGTTGCTAACTAAAGCTGGACCAGGAGGCTAGAGCAAGCTGAGCATCTCAGCACTGGGGTAGCCCCATGCTCCTGGTCCAAACATATAACTTCATTTGGCTCTCCCTCCCTTTTTCCCTTCTTTCCTATTTGAGACAGGGTCTTATTCTATCCCCCAGGCTGGAGTGCAGTGGCATGATCATGGCTCACTGCAGCCTCCACTTCCCAAGGACTACCAGTGCATGCCACGATGCCCGGCTAATTTTTGTATTTTTAGTAGACGGGGTTTCGCCATGTTGCCCAGGCTGGTCTTGAACTCCTGGGCTCAAGTGATCCTCCCACCTCAGCCTCCTGAGTAGCTAGGACTATAGGTACCCATTACCATGCCCAGCTAATTTTTGTATTTTTTGTAGAGGTGGGGTTTTGCCATGTTGCCCAGGCTGGTCTTGAACTCCTGAACTCAAGGGATCCGCCTGCCTCAGCCTCCCAAAGTGATGGGATTATAGGCATCAGCCACCGCACCTGGCCCAGTTTCTTTCTTGTTTTTTTAAAATTTCCTTTGAGACAGTCCCACTCTGTTGTCCAGGCTGAAGTACAGTCGTGTGATCATAGCTCACTGTAACCTCGAACTCCTTGCCTAAAATGATCCTCCTGCCTCAGCCTCCCAAAGCACTGGGAATACAGGCATGAGACACCATGACTGGCCTGGCCTTCAGTTTCTCTGCTCTAACTCTGGATTGCCCTAGAAATCCTTTTCTGAATTTCTCAGGTATTAGATACTCACCCATGACATCTGCACCTTTCTCATCTTCACCAGAATCACACTGTCTTAATTCCTTAACTCTTCCTGCTTCTTGCCAGGCTAAGAAGCTGTATTAGTTATCTATTGCTGTGTAACATGTCACCCTAAAACGTGGCAGCTTAAAACAAATGTGTGTTATGTCACACTTTCTGTGAGTCAGGAATATGGACACGGCATAGCTGAATGCTTGTAACTCAAGACTGCTCAGGAGGCTGCAGTCAAGCTGTCACCTGGGGCTTTGGTCTTATCTGAAGGTTTACTGGCATGGGGGCATCTGTTTCCAAGCTCACTCATGTGGTTCTGTCCCTCCCCACCTAGGCACCTCCACAGGCTGCCTTGTGACATGTGGCTTGTTGCCCCGGGGTCGTGTGACTCTAGAGAGAGTAAGACAGAGCACCCAAAATGGAAGCCACAGTGCTTTTTATAACCTATGAAGATGTGACATCTCATTACTTCTGCCCTATTCTAGTCATAGAAGCAAGTTACTTAGACTGGTCCACACCGACAGGGAAAGGATGACATGAGGGTGAGGATACAGGGAGAGTAGGGGGTCATTGGGGCCCATCTTAGAGGCTGCCTACCACAGAATCCCTAATTATTTCTCTGAAAATAAAAGGAGGAGAAAGAGACACCATATTCTACATTTCTGCTTACCTCTGTGGTGGGGCTGATGTGCGTGGTTTTCATGGCTTAAAAGCACACTCCATCTCACTGGGGGTTTCCCACATAGTCATATGAAGAGAGAAATTGCTCCCCAGAACCACTGGGGCACCTCATTTTGTTGATGCTTTTTCTTCCTCTCCACGGAGATGCTCTGGGTAGAAGGAATGAAGCCTTCAAGGTGGACCCTGGAGGGCTCTCCCGGAGGCTTCTGTCTGAACCAGTGGGCTTAAAAATGAGCAGGGAGAACCTTCATGAAAAACACTGTCAAGTACTGTCTCAGTTTGCTCCAGCTGCTGTAACAGAATACCATAGACTGGGTGGCTTGTGAGCAATAGAAATTAATTTCTTGCAGTTCTGGAGTCTGGGAAGTCCAAATTGAGGTGCCGGCAGATTCTGTGTCTGGTGAGGGCCCACTTCCTGGTTCATAGACAGCCTACTCCTCGCTGTGTCCTCACCTGAAGGAAGAGGCAAGGCAGCTCTTTAGTGTCTCTTTTATGATAGTGTCTCTTTTATGATAAGATAGATCTTATTTGTGAGGGCTCCACTGTCGTGATCCAAGCACCTCCCAAAGGTCCCACCTCCAGGTATCATCCCACTGGGGATCAGGCTTCAACACATGAACTTGAAGGGGAACACAAACATTTGGTCTATAGCAAACACCCACCATATACCAAGCCCCATGCTTCTCTGGGCTTGGGGGTGCCGGGATACCAAGGTAAATTAAGCCTGGTCTCCATGGCAAGCTGGTGTGATGGTTGAGAGAAGGTCTAAGGGGTCAATAAGGGGTTCTCGCCTGGCGCGGTGGCTCATGCCTGTAATCCTAGCACTTTGGGAGGCTGAGGTGGGCCGATCACGAGATCAGGAGTTCGAGACCAGCCTGGCCAGCATGGTGAAACCCCGTCTCTACTACAAATACAAAAAAGTAGCCTGGCATGGTGGCACGCACCTGTAATCCCAGCACTTTGGGAGGCCAAGGCGGGTGGATCACAAGGTCAGGAGTTTGAGACCAGCCTGGCCAGCATGGTGAAACCCTGTCTCTACTAAAAATACAAAAAAGTAGCCAGGCATGGTGGCACGTGCCTGTAATCCCAGTTACTCAGGAGGCTGAGGCAGGAGAATTGCTTGAACTCGGGAGGTGGAGGTTGCAGTGAGCCAATTGCGCCACTGCCCTCCAGCCTGGATGACAGAGTGAGACTCCGTCTCAAAAAATAAAATAAAATAAGGGGTTCTCATCCTAGTGCTATTCTCAGCTGAGTGACTTTGGGAGAGTGACTTGACCGTCATGAGCCTCAGTGTTCAAAGGATCTTTATGATTATGTCTGTGAAGCCCTCTGAGTCACCTCTGAGTCTGAGCATCCATCTAGGTGCTCCATCAGCAGTAGGTATTCCCAGTGCTATTGCAGAGAAACTCTCTAAACCCACCTCTCAAACTGGGCCAGCCTGGAGACTGGACCCAGTGGGTCTGGATGCTGACTTGAGCACACATGTACCCCGGCTCCTCAGGAGACTCTCATGCACCCCAGTGGCTGGGAACCACTGGTCTAGAGAGTCAGCCACATCAAGGAATGGTGGCACGTGGGAATGTGAGCAGGTGCAGGTGGACACTGGGCCAAGGTGGGGCGTGTCTGGACTCAGGGCCTCGTTGGCCAACTCTCCTAGGACTTAAGAAGGGAGAGGAGCCTAGATAGAGGGGCCAGTTTTCTTTTTTTAAAATCCAACTTTTATTTTAGGTTCAAGGGGTAGGTGTGCAGGTTTGTTACATGGGTAAATTGCATATCACGGGGTTTTGGTATACAAATAATTTTGTCACCCAGGTAATCAGCATAATACCCAACAGGAAGTTTTTCAGTCCTCACCCTCCTCCCATCCTCCCCCCACCAGCAGTCCCCAGTGTCCTCTGCTCCCATCTTTATGTCCGTGTCTACTTAATGTTGAGCCCCCACTTATAGGTGAGAACGTGCAGTATTTAGTTTTCTGTTCCTGCATTAATTTGTTTAGGATAATGGCCTCCAGCTCTATCCATGTTGCTGTAATGGACATGATTTCATTCGTTTCTGTGGCTGCACAGTATTCCATGGTGTATATGCACCACATTTTCTTTATCCAGTCCACCATCGATGGGCATCTAGGTCTTTGCTATTGTGAACAGTGCTGTGATGAATATATGCCTGCATGTGTCTTTATGGTAGAACATTTTGTATTCCTTTGGGCATATACCCAGTAAATGGGATTGCTAGGTCAAATGGTAGTTCTAGTTTAAGTTATTTGAGAACTCTCCAGACAGCTTTCCACAGTGGCTGAACTAACTTACATTCTCACCAGCAGTGTAGAAGCATTGAGGGGCCAGTTTTAAATCCTAGTCCCTTCCTGATGCTTTATTCATGCTTTATTCCTGCCTCCTGTCACCCATCTTAGGGAGGATTCACCCAGTCCCTTGCTCCTGGCTGGAAAAACCTTTTAAGGAAAAGTCGCTAATCTGGGTACATCTAGACTTAGCTTCGCCCGTGGAAAGTATCTTGCTTTTCACAGCCATTTGCTACCCACCCTCCACCTCCCCACACCCCTCAGACTTCATGCTTGAGTCCTGTTTACCAAATGATGGGATCCTGTTTTGTCACCTCAGTCCCCTCTGAGGGGCAGTCAGCTGGCTGGAGCAGGAGGCTGCTCAATCCCACACTGCGGGCTCCTGCACAAGGTCAGATGTGCAGGCCATCATGAAGCGAATGTCGAGGGTGGTGTCATCCTGAAGGTTAACGCTGTAGCAGGGAGAGTGTGGGGTTGAGTGTCACTCTCCCTCCTCGTGCAATAACTATCGTGGGTAATTCTTTTATCCTCTTTTAGATAATTTTTACATCCACAAATCAGAAAAGGAATGAGAATCAAACAAAGTAATAAATATGGAAGAACTCAGAGAACAGTGTCATTCTATAACAACAATCAACACGGAGCCTCTGTTAAGTGTCAGGCCACATTCTGAGCACAGCAGAGACACGACTGCACGAAGCCACCACACAGTTCACATTATAAAAATGAAACAAGTGAATGACAAGTGTCACACGGTGTAGCAAGCACGATAGAGGAGACAGAATGAGGAGAGCATGTTTAATAGTAAGAGGTTCGGAAGGAAGCCAGCCCAGACCTGAGTGAAATTAGCCATGCCTTTGCCTGGGGGAAGCAGGTGCCAGCAGGAGGAACACCGAGCCCGGCCTCGTGAAGTGGGGGGCATGGGGCATGGCAACAGGCTGCACAGGAGCTCTGCTCTGGAGCACGTTATCCGGGCACAACCAAGAACATTGCTGGCACCGCTTGAACACTTGCAGCCAGCTCATGACAGCATTTAAAGTGTCTTTGCTGATTTGTTGAAAACAAGATGTAAAAATCACTCAGTGAGAAGGTGATATAGACCATCAGCCTAACTCCAATCCTCCTCGGGCTTCACCTCCCACCTCCCAGCTCATGTGCCCTCACAGTAAACTTCTCACTGCTCCTCAATTTATCTCCAGCCCCAGTTCCTCTGTTGAATACCTCCTGCCCCATCATTGCCCCTGTTTTCTAAGAACCAGCTCAAACATCACCACCTCTATGGAGATTCCCTCCTCGTGGGGTTCACCCAGGAAACTCCACCCAGTCCTTCTCACACCCTGGGAACATTCCTCCATTGTAATCCTCACTGCCCTGGGCCCCTGGAATGCACTGAAGGACCTGTCTTCCATCTGTGTAGTGTGACAACATATATTTGTTGTTTCCTTGCCATGTTTAGGCAAGGAAGCAGGAGGTGGGATTCCTTGGATGAAGAAGAGGTGAGTGAGTCCCCCTATGATGTGAGCTAGTGAAGGGTTGTCATCAGTTCAGAGTCATTCCAAAATACTCCTAATACATTTCTGTTTTGATTGTATCTTTAGGAATTAGTGGTGATGTGTGTGCCATTGCAGAAAAAAAAGAATGATGCTCCGTTTCACAGCTTACAGAGCTGGTTTCACATACACTTGAATGGTCCGGCTATTTCTGACAGCTACAAAACACAGGCGCAGACACCACCTTGCCTTCTGGGAAGCTGTAGGAGACACGTTACCTCTCGACAGGATAAACAGCCACACACTAGAGGGTAACGGCAGGGCAAGCTTCACCCCAGCACCTCCTAACCTGGCACAGGCTTGACCACATGCTACTTCAATGATTTCTTTTTGAGATCAAACACCTGCCCAGCACCCCAGTCTCCTGACTTCTTGCTTGGAGCCTGCATCTCAGCTTCCTCAGCAGCAATGAAAAAGGAAGCCAACCCCGACCTGTAGAAATAGTGTATTTCCTCAATTCCAAGGCACACAATTGTTGAAATTTTAATTATTCTGAAATCAGGATGTGTCTTACAATTAGTCGGTACACTACATGTGGTGTTTCTTTTTTCTTTCGTTTTTGTTCACCCCCTACAAGCTGTTCTTAAAACAATGGTGTGTCGTACAATTGATGACAACTTAGAATCAAAGAAAATAGTAGTTAAAATCATGGGGTGGCAATTTAAGGTCCACCCGTGTCAGACTTCTCGAAGTCATTGTGAAACTGTGTTTTGTTCTGCTTTGAATATCTGGTGGTGTGAACCCAGAGAGACTGGATTCCTAGATCCCTGAGGCCTCCTGGCCGAGCCAGGAGCATGGGGCAGACAAAGAGCAAAGCATAGTCCCCACTGACTTGTCAGGCCTGCCAGCCCTGCCACTGGCTTTGTGATTTTCATTCCTGAATTCATAGAGATGGCTGCCAGCAATGAGAGGTAATCTCAGGACGCACAGGCCTGGGCTAGGCCTTGGAATATTCCGGAAGTCGGTGGCCAGAGTTGTATCAAGCCAGACGGGACACATATGGGAATACAATTACAGCAAAGCCGGCAAGGCTTAGTGAGGGGCAGAGGGCCTGGCCACATGAGGAGCCAGCGCTGTGAGCAGGCCCGGCTCTGGGTGCCGGCTGTGTGTCCTGCACAACCACACCTCCCAGAGTGCATTCGTCGCCATCCACTCCAGATGCCCCTTGAACAAATGAATTTCACAGTCGCAAAAGGCTGAAAAATGCTCTGTGACCTGGCACCCCCTTGGGGAACCACAGTGCATTAAAGGCTCTGAGAAGTCCTGCAGTAAAGAAACCTGATGAACTTTTGTTTAAGTTAATGTTTTCCAAACTTCTTTGATCACAGAATCCTTTTATTCCAGTAACACGTTTTACGATCTTAAGATGTGAATTTTCTGCAGAACAGCCACTTGGGAACAGGCCTGTCTTGTGCAGAAACATGAGGGACTGGGAGCCAATTTCATCACTCCCTCAGTTGATTATGGAAAGATGAAAACAGAGAGTGGAGAAATGAAGGGTAAGACCAGGGAAGAGGTTCTCTCTGGGGCCCCAAAACATGGCCCTGGCTATGGACATACTTGGGGGTGGGGGGATCCACTTGCCTGCTGGCCTCTTTTGGGCAGTTGGTATTGGTTGCCCGGGTGTCCCCAGGGCAGTAGCTGCAGCACTGGCCTGATGGGTGTGCAAGCCAGCTGGTGTGTCCAGCATGGTTTTGGCACACCTGATTGTTTTGGAAAGGTCTTTTCTTGAACAGGAACTTGCAAACTCAAAACAACAGCAAAACACAAGGCCACACTCACCCCCAAGGGTAAGTCCGTGGCTCCTCCTGCACACCCAGGAAAGATCCTGCGGAAACACAGCACCGGAGGACATGGGATAAGAGACAACAGAGAGGAGTGGTGCTTCCAGAATTTAGGAAACACAGCTGCTACTTTGGGCCCTCTAGATACTTGAAAGAAAAAATGATGGAAAGTGTTAGCTGAGAATTACATTCTTGGTGACCACTGGCTGTATGCAGGACAAATAGTACTACAAAGTACTACAAAGAATGCAAATCTGTCTGCTGCACCCAGCAACTTCCAGTTGGTGAAAGGCTATGTCCCTGGAGAGGTAATAACTGCCACTGTAAGAAATTCCTAGGGTCCAATCCTGAATCCTTCTCTCAACAGCAGGATTCTGGGAAAGGGAAGCCAGGTTGTTCATGGAAATTCAATGGAAGAATTAAGGCAATTAAATGTTAAGTTTCGCAGGGCTGGTCGACAAGAGAAGAAGGGAATCATATGCAATGAGCACAACTAAAATGAAGGCACGGAAGCAGGATGGTCAGGCTTTGCTCAGAGAATAACTTCAATGAGAGCAGTGAGCAGGTGCGCTAGGGTCCTGGGAGACAGTGAGAGGTGGGTCACAGAGAGCAGGCTGAGGAGTTTGGATTTGCTCATAGAGAAATATCTTAAACTAACAGATTCCATATCAGGCAAGGTCTCTTGGCTTCAAGGAGCTGGCAGCCAGGAGGGAATGATCGAATGCTGGGTGGGGGCTGAGAGCATCTGGCGGAAAGAGGGAGGATGTGGGCAAAGAGGTTTTCAACAGGTTGTGTGGTTGTCCAAGGGGAGGCCATGAACAAAGAGAACTGAGGCAGGGAGAGGGAAGCCCACAGGCCTTGGGGTTGGGTCAGAAGAGGTGGTCAAGGAGGGAAAGGAAGGAGAGAAGACAAGAAGAAAGGAGGGGAAGAGGGAGGCACCTCCCCTCTCACTGGGGTCAGGGTTCTGATTGTGACTGGGCTTTGCATAGAGCAGGTGGGCAGCTGTGACCCGCACATGATATTCCACCCGAAGATGTGTTTTTCTGACGTGCACAGTAATTTTCAAAAGCAGGAAAACTTTATATAGATATCTAGATAAACGGAAGGGCCTGGCCTTCCTGGACCTGCACCTGGCAGTGCCACCTGGAGCTGGTCACAGCTGCTCCCGCAACGCCTGGACTGGGCGCTTCAGTTCGCTGTAGTCCCCACCCTTCCTGCTGCCTCACACCCAGGTGACTTCACTCACGTCCATTGACACCCTCTGCCTGGCCCCAAGGACACTGAAGTTTGCAACCTAGATGCAGATTACGTGCACACAGGGCTGCCATTCACGGGAGGGAGATGGCCTGTGGGGTAGGAGGGTGCTGAAATCCAGCTTGCATGCACGCCCGTGTTCTCTGTATGTCCCAGGGAAGGAGGTCCCTTCTGTATTTGCACAAAGACATCGTACAGGCTGAAAACGGCCCTGCCCACAAATTCTCCCAAAGGTGTGTATTCTCCATTGGTCACAATGCGCTATGTAGCCCATGAGAAGGAGACCAGCTCAGGGGAGCTGAGAGTGAGAGGAGACTGCATTCTCAGACACAATTGTCCAGACACTTCCTTTAAAAACTACATGCCAATGCCCAATAATGCTCAGCCTTGGAAAACAGTGAGTGTCTAATCCAGCCATTTAAAGCAGGGAGAAGATTTTAATTGGTTGCAAGGGCTGGTGTAATTATTTACAGCATACAGAGGTTTTCCTTTTGAACCTCACAGCAATCAAGTGCAGCAGCAATTTTTCTTTCCCTATTTTGCAGATGAGGAAATGGAAGCTTATAGAGGTTAAGTGATTGGCCTCAGGCCATTGCATTTAATACTGCTAATAATATTAACAGCCACAGTCCATCCTGGGCAGGCCTGAGCATCTCACACACATTCGCTCATTTCCTCCTCACCCCATGAGAGAACTGATGCTACTTTTTCCCCTCTCTGAGAAGAAGACAGAGGCCTAGAAGAGTCTGGGCAGACTCCAAAGCCCACCTTTCTAGTCCCAATGTGAGACACCCCCATTAATAACACCAAAGGGCCCACACCTAAAGGCAAATCAGTCGACTAAAATCCAGGCCTTTGGTCTAGAATCTGTCACTCTTATTCCTGCATAATTGTTAACACTGGACTCATGGTGCCTTGAGCTGAAATGGTTCATGCAGGATATATCAAAAATCTGAGCATTAACCAGAGTGTTTGTAATGATAAGTAATCTGTGCCTTTTTTATGAGACATACTAGCTCTGTGTTTGACTCTGGTCAGTGTAGGCATTAACTTCTGATCTGAATCAGCAAGACCTGGGTTCCAGCCTCGCCCTGCAACCCACCAGTGGTGTGTGGCCTTGGACCCATCACCTGCCTCTCAAGGCCTCATCTTCTTCCTCTGGGACAAGGGCACAGCCACAGCCCCCGTGTCATGGCAACACATGGGTCAGGCTCAGGTCTGGCCCTTGGCAATCAGCTGATGATGGCAGGGAGGCTCTGCTTCCTGTCCCAGGCAGAGGGGATGGCACGGCCTGTGAGTAATGCAGGTTTGAGTGTTGAGCCAGTTCAGAGAAAGGCTGGGAGGACCTTTGGGCACAGTCAGGCTCCAGGGATGCAGGGGGTGGTTCCTTCAACTTGTCTCCAGCACAGCCACACATGCCACCAGTGTGGGGAGGGAGCCCCTGGTCATTTTCTGCTGGGGAGCAGAATCGCTGATGAAGGGCCCAGCACCAATGGGGAAGAGGCCTCCCCCACAACCCTGGGCCTCCTGCCCACTCAAGCCACTTAAAAATCCGTACCGTGCCCACAAGGCTTTCCAGTCTCCATGTCTCAGGAAGGTCCAAGACAGTAGGTGGAGGTGGGCACATGACAGGGCTTTCTCATTGCCTCCAAACAATGCCATGTGCTGGGCCATATTTTCTGCTCTTCTAGAGGCTTCTGTGTCCTGGGCCAGGTGGGTGCTCATTGTGTTCCCTCTGTCTCTGGGATCCCCTCCTGCTCAGGATTTAGGGGGATTGGGAGCCCTGTGCCCACCTGCCAGCTCCCATTTACTCACACCGCCCTGCAGGCTGGAGGCTTAGCCACTTCCCAGGAGGAGCCTAGAAAGGATATTGGTCGCCCCGCTGCTGAACCTGCCCCAGCATCCTTGAGGGTCTTGAAATCTATTTTAGGCTGGGCACCTGTAATCCCTGAAATTTGGGAGGCCAAGACGGGTGGATCACCTGAGATCAGGAGTTCGAGACCAGCCTGGCCAAAATGGTGAAACCCCATCTCTACTAAAAATACAAAACTAGCCAGGCATGTTGGTGCATGCCTATAATCCCAGCTACTCATGAGGCTGAGGCAGGAGAATTGCTCGAATCCGGGAGGCAGAGGTTGCAGTGAGCGTGAGCTGAGATTGCGCCGTTGCACTCCAGCCTGGGCAACAGAGCGAGACTCCATCTTAAGAAAAAGAAAATCTTAAAAAAAGAATGCCACTGTCATGTGGAAACACCTCTAACAAACATGAGGCCAGCTAAGCTGGGGTGGGGGCCAGGTGGCAGCCTCTGAGGAGGCCTCTGCAGTCCTGGGTGGATGGCTCGGGTACAGCCTGTGAATATGAGAAGCTCTTGGCCGCTGCACATGGCTCAGTTCCCGTCATCGTGCATCAGACACTGGAAGACAGTAGTTGGAGCTGCTGGACAGGGCTGTTTTTTCTCAACCAGACAGTATCCAGGTGCCTGTCCCTCGGCAGAGGGAGAGGTGCCACCACCGGCTACCATGATAAAGAGTCAGCTCAGAGCACCTTTGTTGGGGGGCCTGAGGAGATGAGGTGGTATGGGGATAGGATTCTGGAGGACCCTGCTGGAACATGTAGAAGGACAAGAATAACTCCCCACTGGGACTGGAGGAGAGGAAGGCACATGGGGGCCCTTGGCAGGGTGGAGTAGGGCCATAGGTAAAAGGAAAGAGGAGAAAAGGACAGATACTGGGGAGAGTGAGAGGGAAGGGAGGGGAGGAGAAGGGAGGCGGACACCTCCAGATCTGGTGTGGCAGAAGTCTCCTCAGAAAAGATGAGTGCAAGATGTGGGAGGAAGAGAAGGACGTGAGGGTCTCCAAAGTCTGCTCAAATTTTCAGGTGCAAATGACCTCCCATCAAAATAGCCCCAATCTGAGTTCTGCAGAGGGTCAGAGCCAACTCAAGGGCATGGAGTTTCTGAAGCCAGAGGGGACCTTGATAAACAAGAAAGCCTGAGGCCCAAGGAAGTTAAAGTGATGTGCTCAAAATAACCCAGCCAAAAGGGGGTGCAGCCTAGATCCATACACTTCATGGTGCTCTACCCACTACACCATAAAAGGAGAGTCCAAACATGGTAAAGATGGATGGCAGACTGGCAGCCAGTGCCGTCTCCATGACAGCACTGTCACGGAGGTTTACATTGACATTTACATTGACATTGACATTGTCATGGAGATTTACACTGTCATTTACAACCTGGCATGCTTTAGATGGTAAAGTAATAAAGCAGAATTTATGCATCTAAACAAAGACCTCCAGTACCTTGGAAAACTGCACACCTTTGTTTAGCAATTGCATTCACATTTAGTAATTGTTTTCTGAGTAATCCATTCATCATTCATTTATTCCTATGTCTGGTATTGGCAATTTAAAAATAAACACAACAGAGCTCCCACTGTATAATTGCTAAACACAATGACAGCTGTAATTGAGGCACTGAAGGAAGGTCAGGGGAGCCCAGGAGGGCGGGGCTGCTGCTGCCTGCTGAGCTGGGAGGGTTGGTGGCACCCCTTGCCCTAGGTTGCCATAGCAGATATCATAATCAATTACGGCCGTCTTTCATGAGGAACCTGGATCTTTCCCAAGGAATCGGTGAGAAGTTTCAGCTCACATACCATCTCTGATTTGCCATCCCTGGGATGTTAGCTGAATCCTCTCGTTTTACATTGAGGAGACTGAGGGCCAGAGAGTTCAATGCAGGGCGTAGTTTAGACTCCAGACAAGCTGCCAGCAGAGATGAGGGGCTGATGGAGACTGGCCAGCAAGTGGCCATGCTGCCTGCTGCAGACCCCACTTCACACTCTCATGCCACCCCCTTGGGTTCACTGATAAAATTATGCTCACAAGAGCAGTGCTCTGATTTCTATGAGATACTGTAGAAAATAACTTGTTTTTTCTTTTTGTATTATTTTTTATTGTATGATACATATTCATATCAGAAAAACTAGAAAATACAGCTAAATTGGAAGGGAAAATTAAAGTCACTCATAATCTAACCACTGCTATTTACACTTACACCTTGTTGGATATGTTTTCAATATCTTTCTAGGCATTTTTCTCTCTGCTTATGTGCCTGTGGTGTTATGATACATATACATAGGTTTTCATTCATGGTTCCTGGCTCATCACTCTCATAGTCCTTGTTATAATCTTGGGAGCGTTAGGCCTCAGGAGACAATGTCCCTCTCTCTGACTTTTTCCTGTTCTCCTTTCTCCTGCCCAAGGCAGGACTCTAATCCGATTGTGGGTCAAAAGGCCTTCATTTCAGAGCAGGTCCTGCCGCAGGCCCTAAAGGAAGAAATGCTGCACAGAGAGGCTAGGAAAAGTCTGAACAGACAGGTCTTGCTGGGTTTAGATTGTGTTCTTTTTGCCCAATCACATTTCTACATGGTTGTCAGTCATGCCATGTAATGAAGGCTCCATAAAAACCCAAGAGGGGCCAGGTGTGTTGGCTCACACCAGTAATCCCGGCACTTTGGGAGGCCAAGGTGGGTGGATCACTTCAGCCCAGGAGTTCAAGACCAACCTGGGCAACATGGCAAAACCCCATCTCTACCAAAAGAAATACAAAAATTAGCTGGGCATGATGGCTTGTGCCTGTGGTCCCAGCCGCTCAGGAGGATCGCCTGAACCTGGGAGGTGGGGGTTGCAGTGAGCTGAGATTGTGCCACTGCACTCCAGCCTGAGTGACAGAGCAAGAGAGAGAGAGGAAGAAAGAGAGAAAGAGAAAGAAAAGGAAAGGAAAATAAAAGGAAAGAAAGGACAGGAAAAGAAAGGAGGAAGGAAGGAAAGAAAGAAAGAAAAGAAAGAAAATAGAAAGAAAGAGAAAGGAAAAGAAAAAAGAAAAGGAAAGGAAAGGAAGGGAAAAGGAAAGAAGAAGGAAAGAGGAAGGAAGGAAGGAAGGGAGATAAAAGCCAAGAGGACAGTGTTCAGAGAGCTGAGCACGTGGAGACTGACAGGAAGGTGGAGAAGTCATCCATGTGCCAAGTGGGTGGCTGCCCCAGCTCCACGGGGACCGGACTCTTCCAGACCTTGTCCTGTGTATCTCTTCATCTGCTGTTTATTTGTATCCTTTAAAATATCTTTCTAATAAACCTATAAATGTTAAGTGTTTACCCAAGTTCTGTGAGCCACTCTAGCAAATGGAACCCAAAGGGGGGTCTTGGGAACTCCAGCTTGAAGTGGGTCAGTCAGAAGTTTCAAAGACCTGGACTTGAGACTGGTGGAAAGTGGGGGGTAGTCCTGTGGGACTGAGCTCTTAAGTTGTGGGATCTGATGCTATCTCCTGGTAGGCAGTGACGGAATGGAATTGGAGGACACCCAGCTGGTGTCCACTGCTTGCTGTGTGGGGAAAACCCCCGCACATTTGGTCACAGAATTCTTCTTCTGTTGATGATTGCTGTTGAGGTATGAAAGCAGAGGAAAAACATGATTTGAGAGGTTTTTCCAAAACAGTCCCTGAGTGGTAATCAGAGTAATCCATCCACCTTGTGAGTGTGCATTCGTGCTTATGTCTGTGTATATGGGATTACATAAATATGGCTCACATGTGTATGATCGTATTTGCACACTCCCTTGTCCACTTACTTATATATCAAAGTTTCCCTCATAATGTCCGCTCTGTGTCACTATGTACCCTCCCCTGTCCTCCATTCCCCACACCAAGAGTATTATGAGTATTGAATGCCACGTGGGCAGGTTCCCCAGGCAATGAGGGGGTGGGCCTGTCAAATGCAGGCCATGCAGAATGCCGCAGAGCGGGAGACGGGTGAGCCAAGGGAGCCGAGAGTTCCAGATAACAGAGTGCACAGCAAATGCCGTGGCCCGCATCCAGCAACCAGGAGAAACAGAACTGCTGAGCTCAGAGTAGGCCAAGGCCGCGTCTGCTAGCAGGGAGCAAGGGCACAGCCTGCTGTCTGGCCTCTTCTGCCCCATCCCTCCACCGGGACATGGCCCAGCTGAGAAAGGGCTGCCAGACGGCAAGTCAAGCGTGGGGCGGGAGAGGACAACGCTTTATGCAAGAGTGGATTCTCGGAGCCTCTGCACTCTCCATCAGGGCTGCTGGCATGGAAAACACAGAGAAACCATCACCTAGGACTTGATTGAACTACTGGACTTACCAGAAGAGCCCAATTTAAAGCAAAGAGGTCCAGAGAAAAAAGCATTCTAGTGACATTTTTATATATTTAAAAACTGGAAAAAAGAAAAAATAATTAGAACACTGAGATCCCACTGTCTATGAAAAATGGGCCCAGCCCCGCTGACAACCAACACACCTCACCTCACACCTTCCCCTCTGCCTTCATTCTGGCCGTGAGCCCTGAGCCGACCATGCACATCTTACCACCTGGCAAACCTCAAACTCTCCTCTTGCCCACCCCCACCAAGCCCCACATTCAAAAGGCTTGCCTGAGAGGCCTGCCCACCTCCTTGGCAGTTCTGGCCTCCAGTGCCCTGCCAGGTGAGTGACTTCTCTGTCCTGTGTAGCATTTGATACAGGTACGTACTGCATTTATAACATTTACCATACTGGCTTGGGGTTGTGACACATCTTCAGGGGAGTCCCTGGAGAGCAGAAAGCTTGTCCTAGTCATGTTTTGCTCACCTTGTTCCTGAATAATACCTGCACATTGCAGGGGATCAGCAATATTTCCAACCAAACCATAAACTTCTCCATCTCCCCTTGAAGTCTTCTCAATAACTTTCCCCAAAACTCCCAGAAACAACAATGGCTGCAACTCACTGAGACCCTCCTGTGCGTTAGGCCCTGTGCCAAGCCTTGTCACTTAACTTAAACTTCAGGTAGTCACTTAAACTTCAGGTAGATTGTCAGATTTAGCAAAAATAATAATAAATAATAATTTAGGATATCCAGTTAGATTTGAATCTCAGATAAGCAACAAATAATATTTTAGTATAAGTATGTCCCATACAACTTTTATACCAGGCATCCTATATTTTATCTGGCAATCCTGGCCCCACGACAACCCTATGTGAGAAACTTGTAGGTCCGTTTTACATGTGAGGGAACTGAGGCTCAAAGAGGTTAAACAACTTTCCCACGGTAACACCTGAGATGGAATGGCAGGCAGCTGACTCCAGAGCCCCGCAACATGGCCTTTGCTTGTCTGGGAGATGCAGCTCCAGGTGAAACTGGTAAAGGGGGTGAATCCATTGGCTGGGAAATGTCATGAGTTTGAGACTGTATTGGGAGCACCTGGCACATGGTGGCCATCAAGCAACTTTTAGTCTCTCTCTCCCTTCTTCCCCTGCGTCAAATTGGAAATTTCCTTGAGACCCTCACACGGAGTCCTCTACAAACACGCTGAATTTCAGCCCTTGTAGGAAAGCAGAAGGAAGAAGGATGATGTTGGAGAAGATCCGTGCCATTTGATTTATTACAACAGTCTGAGGCCTCAGAGAGCTCAGAGCAAAGAGACCCTGGAATGCAGCCCCAGATCCCCGGAAGAGACTTTACAGGTGTCACGTTGGAGAGCGGAGAGTGAGGGGGATGGTCTCAAAGAACAGGAGCAGAGATTATCAGAGACACCACAAACTTGAAAAGTCAGGATGGGTAGGACTTGAGGAGAAGAAAAATCTTACCTTTACAATAGCTTCAAGGACCACAAATTTAAGGGCTCTCCAGAGGCTTTACGACAGAGTCAAGGAAGTGCTTCCTGGTCGACCCTTTCAACAGAAACTGTGCCCCTGGTCTCACTGCTGCAGGCAGTGGTGGTGGTGTTAATGTCTGCTCTTCTCGGGCTCCCTCCACGCCTCTGAAAACATGGAAGTGCTTTTACCCATCCAGAAGGAGGGACAGCTGAAGGAAGGAGGAAAGAGGGTGGTCCAGCGCAGGCGCACCCTGTTTGGAAACTTCTGCTCTGTCTGCGCATTTGTGATGGTTGAATGGGCTAGCACGGGCGTCTAAGGCAAGGAACTGCAAGGGAGGCTGCAGCCTGCCCTCATGACCCAGCACATGTCAGATGGCCGGAGTGGGAATGGGTCAGAGATTTGCCTTTGGACAGAACTGAAAGGATATGAAGCAGGGATGACAGAAGTTCTTTCCATAAAAATCTGAAAACCAAAGGGCCAAACTGATCAACTTGCAAAACGGGAAGGACTGACAAAAATCTCAGGAAATCACCAAGGTCATAGGGGAATATCATGAGGAAAATGTATGTGAGGCTCCCACCCCAGCCCTGCCACCACACAGTGTTGGCCCTGACTGCCGCTCACCTGGGTGCCTCCCGGACTGCAAGCACCTGGCAGGGGCTGGGCTTTATTCCTGAAACAGTAGGGAGTCCTATAGCACAGCACCAGGAGAATATATAGCAACGGATGTCCACCCCATCCTGCAAAGTTCTGCTCAAGGGCCAGACCCCATATCCCCAACTAGAAGCTGCCTCTCCTTCTGCAACATTCTACTGCAGCTCTCCACCTCTCTTGGGACTGGAAGTGAGAAGCATTTTTTATGGTGGTTCACAAGGTCTCAGTGCAGATGGAAAATAGAGAGTAGGTGAGTTGGAGAGGGTGGCACAGACTGAACCCCAGACAAGAAGGATGTCTGGGGACTCAGCCCTGGTCTGTTAGCAGTTACGGGTACCCAGAGCAGGAAAGCAATGCAGAAGGGTCACTTTACCCCAGGCCCCACCTGGAGCCCAGCTGGGGCTATGTCTGACCAGCCCTTTGGCCTGGCCGCCCAAGCTGTCCACCTGCTTCTTCATTTGTCTTTCCTCCCAGATCCACATCCTCGCCTCACATCAGGAAGGCCCGGTGCTCACTTTTACCCACCATCCGCCTCCTCCCAGTTGGGCCAGCAGCCCTGGCTGCTGTACAGGGTGCCTCCCGTATGCCAGGCACTCTGCTGGCTGCAGGGCAGCTCAACCTGCAGGGCGGTCAGGACAGACAGAATCTTTGCTTTTTCTTTTCATCTGATCAGGGGCTTCTGTCTGATCAGAATTAGGTGTCTGGGCTGTCCCAGGCAATGCACAACAGCCACTGGGCTCTCCTGTAGAAGATTAACCCTTTCCAGATGGCCACAATGGTGGCGGCAGCCAAGCACCCACCTCCACATAAGTCTTCCCTCTTCTGTCCAAGCCAAATCCACTCACAGGAAAGGATCTGGAACTACATGGAGCTAAGGAGTAATAACTAGAGACAGTTCACTAGGATCTTGTGTGGAGCAGGAAATCAAAGTTGGGGACTGCGTCACACTGCTGCAATCCCTATTAAACATTTGTTGTTCAGAGTTCTTTCTCAATGGCCTGCTGGAATTTTTTTTCATTCTTCCTCTTTGGCTTGTCTTCCAGCAGCAGCACCAGCCTCCCCAGCTTCTCCCATCTCTTCCTGGACTTCCTTATAGCTGTAGGCTTCCATGTTCTCAATCTCTATTATTTAGAGGAGTTCAGCTCAGTCACATCTGCGCCAGAGCTTTGATGACCCACCTGTCAGCCACACTAAGGGCCCTGCCATGAATAAGGCCTCCGTCACTGAGGATCCTGTACCCCTCTGCCATAAACTCAGTGTCCTGGCTGCCACCAGGCAGAACCTACTAGACTTCTCTAAAATAGATACTGGGGCCTCCTTCCTCAATCATAGTCAAGGCCTAAGCTTCCTTATCAAAGGCAGGCAGTCCTAGGTTTTATGGCAAGAAGTGTGCTTCCTATGTGCAAGGTGCTGTGGGGAAGGGCTGAGTGTGGAGGGCCATGTGTGCAGGTCTTTAGGATTTTAGCCGAGCTGCCTTTTCTTGCAGTTTAAGAAGAAAACAGCCAGCCGTTCCCTCCTTGTAATAAATGCCTCTGCGTATTTGAAGACAGTAGTTGGGTCATTCTTGAGCTTTCTCATCTTCAAACTAAACAACGGTGGCCCCTGTAACCTTTCCTTGGCAAATTGTAAGGCCCATATGCAGAGGAAAAGCAAAACAAAACCATCTGATGGGGAAGGCCTCCTATCTCTAACCAAGTGTCTGTTTTGAAATGCGGTCTGCACTTGAGTCTTTAATTACATGTAAATTCAGTAGCTTCAAGTGTCTGAGCCAGTGGGAGACCAGGTGCTGCTCATCAGGCCCCTTGGATACGCTCATGCTGCAAGGCTGGGTGATAGTGCTTGGCAGACGCTAGGATTTCTTCTCTTCAGATTCATTTTGGGGCAGGAAAAGGGGCTTCCGTGAGTGACCCAGGAGCACAGTCAGCTGACACTTCCTCCCCAGGTTCCCTGAGGGTAAGATGGGCCCCAAGAGCCTCCAGAGAGCCAGTGGCCTGCTGGAAAGGCTGCCCTCTGCCTCCACAGAAGCCAGCAAGAGTGGCTTCCAGATGTCCCTGGTGGAGGCTGGCAGCCTCACCCTGCAGCCAGTGTCTCCCAGGGGAGGCTTCCTGCTGCTGCTAAGTCAGAGACAGGGAATCTGCTAAGCACCTGCCCTCGGTGGGGGTGTTCTGATCACATCAACTTCTTTCCCATGGTTCTTTCCAGGCTCCTTTCCCACATTTGCAGTGTGTTATCTTGGGAGACCCAATGTGTTAGTCTGTTTGTGTTGCTGGGAATACCTGAGTCTGGGTAATTCTTTTTTTTTTTTTTTTTTAGACGGAGTCTCACTCTGTCACCCAGGCTGGAGTGCAGTGGCACCATCTTGGCTCACTGCAAGCTCCACCTCCCGGGTTCACGCCATTCTCCTGCCTCAGCCTCCTGAGTAGCTGGGACTACAGGTGCCCGCCACCACGCCTGGCTAATTTGAGTCTGGGTAATTCTTAAAGAAAAGAAGTTTATTTGACTCGTAGTTCTGTAGGCTATAGAAGACGCATGGTGCTGGGCACAGTGGCCCATGATTGTAATCCCAGCACTTTGGGAAGCTGAGGTGGGTGGATAACAAGGTCAGTAGTTCAAGACCAACCTGGCCAAGATGAAATGCCATCTCTACTAAAAATACAAAAAATTAGCCAGGCTTGGTGGTGGGCACCTGTAATCCCAGCTACTCAGGAGGCTGAGGCAGAGAATTGCTTGAACCTGGAAGGTGGAGCTTGCAGTGAGCCAGGATCGTGCCACTGCACTCCAGCCTGGGCAACGGAGCGAGAATCCATCAAAAAGAAGAAGAAGAAGAAGAAGCATAGCCACCGGCATCTGCTTCTGGTAAGGACTCAGGAAGATTTCATTCATGATCAGTCATGGTCAAAGGGGAGCAGGTATGTTACATGTGAGAGACAGAGAGCAACAGAGAGAAGGATGGAGGTGCCAGAATAAAAATCCAATCTTGCAGGAACAAGTAGAGCAAGACTCCGTAACGTGGGGAGGGCACCAGGCCCTTCACGAGAGATCCTCCTCCATGACCCAAACACCTCCCACAAGGGCCCACCTATAACACTGGGGATCCCATTTCAGTATGAGATTTGGAAGGAACAAATATCTAAACTGTATCATCCAAGGTCAGTGCGTTTCTCTGTCCTCCAGTTTTGCCTGCCATGAGCAGCTTTCCCGTGAGCCAGCTGTCCTTTTTGTCTCTAGGGTCATTTTCTTCCTTCAGTGCCCAGTGTTTGGACTTTAGGCTGACCTTCAGGATTGTGGAGTCACAGAACAAGCTCATATAAGTGCGTAAGCAAGGCAGCAAATTTTTTAAAATAAAGAAAAAGTTATTTAGACAGTGCCAGTCATTCTGTGTGCTATCCTAGCTACACCCCAGGGTGGATGCGGAGTGGAGGGTAGAGGAATGCATCCCTCACTCTATCTGTGCTTGTCCTTCCTGCATGCTGCTCAGGCCAGGAGCACCTAGATTTGCCCCAGTGGACTCACCTTTTTATTTATTTTTATTTTTATTTGAGACGGAGTCTCGCTCTGTCACCCAGGCTGGAGTGAAGTGGTGTGATCTTGGCTCACTGCAACCTCCACCTCCTGGGTTAAAGCAATTCTCCTGGCTCAGCCTCCTGAGTAGCTGAGATTACAGGCGTGCATCACCACATCCAGCTAATTTTTGTATTTTTAGTACAGACAGCGTTTCACCATGTTGGTCATGCTGGTTTTGAACTCCTGACCTCATGATCCACCCACCTCGGCCTCCCAAAGTGCTGGGATTACAGGCATGAGCCGCCATGCCTGGCCTGGATTCACCTTTGAGGAGACACAGTTTTGGCCAAAATAGCTCTTAAGTACAAGTGTTCAACTGGTGCCCAGCCAAAGGGAAAGCAACCTTTTCCAACAGTGAAGAAGAAATTCGTTGTGTCTGTTTTTCAACAGCAAGGGGGTGAGTCTCAAAAATGGTGCCTCCATTAAGATGTTCAATAATTTCAACTACATGAAAAATGTGCATTGGGAATGACTTCAGAACTTAACCCTCCAGGGAGAGATGCCTCTACTGTATGGCCCCTAGCCTGGTCTCAGATTGGATCATAAGCTCCCTCATTTTTGTATCCCCATGCCCAAAACTGTGCCTGGCACTTAAGGGCTCATAATACATATTTTTGGCTTTGTTGAATAGTTTAACTCATTAGTGATGCAAAGTCCCAACTGCATATTTACAGATATTTATGTGTGCACTACATTATGGGTCGTATGGGTGAGAAGTAGGAACTCAAAGAGAATAAATCATACTTTCCCTCCCAAAATGTTTATAAAGCCACTAAGAAGACAGGACGTAGACACATCACATATAAATAAAATACAAAAGGATGTACCCTGACATGCCAAATATGTGTTCACAGAAACAAAGTTTGTCTTGCCAAATTCCTGTTGTCTAAAGCAGTTTTTCCTAAAACACATTCTTCAGAATACCAGTTTCTCAGGGTGTCAATGTGAGGAAAAGCTTTGGTGCTCAGATGAGTTCAGGGCTGAGTTAGGCTGATTTCTTTACCAGAGGGCTTCTTGAAGACTTAAAGAAATCTGTATTGAGATATAATTTGTATAGCATAAAGTTTACCCACTTTAAGTAAACAACTCATTGGCTTTTAGTATAGAGTTGTGTAGCCATCATCACAATGTCACTGCAGAATGTTTCCATCACCACCTAAAAAACCTCATGCTATTTGCAGCCATTTCCCATCCCCTTCCTTCCTAGCCCCTGACAACCACTAATTTACCTTCTGCCTCTATAGATTTGCCTATTCTGGACATTTCATACAGATGGAATCATTTACTGTGTGATCTTTTGCGACCAACTTCTTTCATTTAACTTAATGTTTTCAAGGTTCATCCACATTGTTGCATGTATGCACTGATGGACATTTGGGTTGTTTCCACTTTTTGGCTATCATAAATAACGTTGTTATAAACATTCATGAGCAAGTTGCATTTGACCATACATTTTCAGTTCTCTTGGGTCTATACAGAGGAGTGGAATTGCTGGGTCATATGGTAATTCTACATTTAGCTTTTAGAGGAACTCCCAGACTCTTTTCCAAAGCAGGTGCACTGTTTTGCATTCCCACCAGCAGTGTACACAAGTTCAAATTTTCTTACATTCTCACCAACCCTTATTATTGTCTGTCCTTTTTTATTATAGCCATCCCAGTGGGAATGAAGTAGTACCTAAATGTGATTTTGATTTTTGTTTCCCTAATGACTAATTGTTTTGAGCATCTTTTCATGGGTTCAGGGCCTTTGATATGTTGATTTTTTCACAAATCTTCAAAAGGGGACACAGTCGGCAGCAGTTCCTAAATGCATTGGACCATGGAGCCAAACTTGCAAAAGCAGCTCCTGGAATGCAAGCCCATACCCGAAAGCTGGAAAACATTGGCCCGAAACCAGCCTGTGCTGGAAATGTGAGTTTGGTGAATGTCCTTAGGTCATTACTTCTGCAAATTTTGCTCAAAGGAAGGGAATCTGAACTCTCCACTTTTGTACATTAAGATAATAATAATAATTTTACCCCAAGATATGGCACCCTGGCATGATGAATATTTTGAATTAAAGCCCTTGGAGACAAGCAGATGCTGGAAAAGGCTTTTGGTTATCTGTATAAAGATTGGACTCACCAAGGACAGCAATTGCTTTCCATCTGTTCCCTGAAATCTCGTACCTGGATGGACCTTTTCACAAGATAATGTCTGTCTCTCGGGCTCATTAAAATTCAAAAGAGAATAATTTACAGGTTAGTTTCTGTCCCCCCTCCCCCACCATCTATTCATTCTCACTAATACTCATTTATTGCCCCTAACAAGAATTACCTACATTCCCCACCTTCTCTCTCTCCTATGAGGCCTTGCTGAAGGTCACCATTGTGCCTTTACACTCACCCCCACTCCTTTCCCTACTGCTTACCTGCCCCACAAGCCAGTCATGGCCTCTCCTCTGAGCCCTGTGAGAATTCTTAGTTTTATCTTCAGTATAATTCAAATGTGTTCCTTTCTCCAATACCCAAAAACATGGTATGGGATTATTTTTTCAGTAGGGAGACAAATAAAAAGGATGCCATTCAAGTCTTCTATATTTTAAGACCACAATCTTGACTGAACCTATAGGTGACCCAGTGTGCATAAGCTGCTATTTCCTGTCCTCCTAGTCATCTTTGTGTAGAATCAAAGACACCCGCCTCCTTGGTACCTGTCATTTGTCACTTTTCAACACTTCCTGGCAGGCAGTTAGCATAACTGGTCCTGCTGGGTGATCCAGACCACACCCTGCAACTCTTTCTTCTGAGCCAGGCTCCCCTACTGTCTTTTCATTTATATCAAGGCAGGGGAAGACCTCAAAGGGCTCTTGCATGCCAGTCTCTCTGCCCAGAGGGGGCACAAGGCCCTCCAGGGTGTGGGGACAGGCACTTTGGGGCAAGCCGGTATTGTCCAGAAGATCACCAAGAGGGCTAAATAGTGGAAAGGAGAGTCTTATTGGTGATATATTTGCAAACTGGGAAAAGATAGCCTCCAGTGTGGAGCAAAGATGCTCCCTCTTCAAAGAGGGCAAGGGCAGCTTGGATTTTGTGCCTTGCAGGGTCGGTATTATACAATAGAGTCATGCATATTCAGTAGGTTTGGGGGGAAAGCTATATAAATTTATGAGGGGAGCCAATTACATGAGCAATGGGTAAACATACATGTAACACATCCCATGTTCACTTAGGGGCAGGATTTTAGCGTTAAAATGAGGTGGAATTTGACTCTTTACATCAAAAGATGAGCTATCAGACACAAAGGCAGTTTGTGCACAAGCTCTCCAAAGGGACTTGAGGGCTACAGCTGCTCATCTGGAAAGAATCCTTGTAAGACCAGTTCTCTGTCCAACCAGAGTTAGGAGGGGTCTGACAATTTGCCTGATTAGCTCTACTGTTGGGAGTTTAACAAGAGTGTGGTTTTTCTTATAACCATAGGAATTTAGGGAGTTGCCACGCCAGCCAAGTCCTAAACCCTGGGCTCATAGGTAACTTTTTCCCTAACCTTAAGATCTGTCTTAGTTGGTAAAGGGGTGTCTATTTTTGTCTCTCAGATCACACTAGGAACCTCTCAAGTCCTGTATTCTTATTATAAAGCTAATTATAAAGCTTTACAATTTACTTTGTGATTACTGTAGCTTATCGTAAAGCAACTGTAATCAGTAGGATTGGTGTCAAGATGGGTACACAGATGGGTAGAAAAGAATTGAGAATCCAGAAATAGACTCATATTTACATGGTCAATTTATTTTTGACAAAGGCACCAAAGAAATTTAGTATAGAAAGTATAATCTTCATCAAATGATGCTGGAAAAATTGAGTAACTATATGCAAAAAAGAAAGAAAAGAAAGAAAAAAGTGAAAAAGAGCCTCCACCTCCATCATTACTTCATACCATATAAAAAATTAACTCAGAATAGATCATAGACATAAATGTAAGAGCTAAAACTATAAAACTCTTAAAAGAAAACAGGAGAAAATAGAGAAAACCTTGGTGATCTTGGTTTTGGCAGTGATCTGTTAAATTCAATAGATAAAACACAAATTAGAAATAATGTATTGACTGAACCTCATAAAAATAAAACATAAACTTTTGTTCTTCAAAAGACATTTAGGAAAATGAAAAGGAAAGCCCCAGACTGAGGTAAAATATTTGCAAAACATATATATAATAAAGGTTTTGTATCCAGAATTTATAAAGAAGTTAAGAAGACAAGCAACATACTTTTTTTAGTTGGCAAAAGATCTGTAAAAGACATCTCACCAAGTAGTTTGTAGGACTGGCAAATAAGTAAACAAGAAGAGGCCCAACACCTTTAGTCACTAGAGAAATGAAAACTACAACCACAGTGAGATACTAAACACCCACTAGAATGGATGAAATTGAAAAGTCTGACCATATCAAGTGTTTGCAAGGATGTGGAACAAACAGGAACTCTCATTCACAGCTAGTGGGAATGGAAAATGGTTCGACCATGCTGAAGAGCATTTTGTTGTTTTCTTAAAAGTTAAAAATATATCTACCATATGACTCAGTCATTCCACACTTGGTTATTTACACCCCACAAAAAATGAAAGCATATATTCACACAAAGGCTTTTAAACAAGTGTTCATAATAGCTTTATTTGTAATTGCCAAAAACTGAAAATCACCCAGTTGTACCCCAGCAGGTGAATGGACAAACCAATTGTGACGTAGTCATATAATGGAATGCTAACCAATAATTTAAAAAAGGAAGAATTGATACCTATAACAGCATTATTGAATCCAATAGAAAGATGCTGAATAAAAGAATATGGGCAAAGAAAGAGTACATACTATATGATTTTAGTTACATAAAATTCTAGGAAGTGTACTAATCTATAGTAACAGCAAGCAGATCAGTAGTTGCCTATTGGGGGAAGGAGTTGGACAGCAGCAGGGGAAGGGTTAAAGTCACATTTTAGTTTTAAAACATTCAGCATGTATTTTGGGCTATAAAATAGCACAAGGAAACTCTTGGGTGTGATGGACATGTTCATTATTTAATTGTTATGATAGTTTCAGAGACATAAACATAACAAAACTTCTCAAATATACACTTCCATTATGTACAATTTATTAAGTGGCCATTAAACTTCAATAAAACTGTCACGGAAGAACGACCCTTATCTTCTGGAGATACATGCTGAATGTCTTACAAATAAAATTATCTAAGAACTGAAATTGGCTTCAAGGTAAAGCAGGAACGGGGTGAGAAGCATGTGTGACGTGGATGCAAGGGTGATATAGAAGATTGGCATCAAGTGACAGAAGTAGATGGTAGATTCATTTTTATATATGTTTGAAATACTACATTACAAAATGCCAATAGAAAATCTGAGTCTAACCCTAAGAATGCAGTATATCCTACTGCCATGTTTCTTTCTTTAGAGCTGAGGAGAGGCCTCTTTACTCTTTACTTTGGTCAGAAACCTCATTAGGTTTTATTTAGTTCAATAAAAATGTGTATAGGTGAAACAGTCCATACGAATTCATTACAATTGATGTGAAACAAAATTAATTAATAATTAATCCATGCAAGTCTTTTGGTAGCCTGCATTTTATCAAAGAAGGGACCCATGGCAAAGGCTGGGAAGGGACCTTTAACAGGGGAGCATGAGTGTTCCATGGCAGAGTTGCCCTCAAGTAATGCTTTGTGGATTGGTACAGCACATGTGCAACAAAGTAGTGAAAAGATTATGAAATGTGAATAAAGAGTTACAAGGTGGACCTTCAAGTCCTCCTGGGTACCCATTTCCCCAAGAGTGAGCATCATTATTCTTCATTCCCATACTCCTACAGGATCAATGTTGCAGCCACAGTAGGTGGAAAATTCCAGCTCTGCTAACAATTAGGAACATGTCCCTCTAATGAAAGGGCCTGTTCATGCAATTTTCTTGATGTTTGGTGAACTCTCCCACATTATATCCTCAGAAGACTTTACTACCTGAGGGGGTTTGATGCTAACTGCTGAGTAAAACATCCAGTGCCGAGCACCCAGAGGAGGGAGTGGGGATACAGGTCCACTACAGCCCAGACTTTAGAGTCTGCCAAAGCAGCCAAACAATGGTGGTCAGAAAAGGTGTACGAGTCACTCAACTGACTACTTAAATCCAAAGGAATTTGTTATATGGACCAATCATTTTAGTAAGATGTTTTGTTATGTGCCTTTATGATTTGACATTTTAATTTTATTTAGACAATATTGGAAAAGATAATGCAATCTGGTGATCTCAGCAAAATTCTCTCCTCTATAAAAGTAATGGGAAAAGTGACAAAAATAGTCAGAATCAACTTTTTAGAACTCTGGAAATTTACCAAAGTGTTGCAGCCATCCAAGGATTGTTTGCTCAAGCAAAACAACTGAATTTCACTAAGAATAGTGAGGTCCGTGACATTTTAACTTGCCCCATTCCCATCACCCTCTCTCCAGCTTCATGGTAGCCTTGAAAAACAGCAGCCTCCAGTCATAGAGAAAACCTGTCTAGTGGTTCTCTGAAAGACCCCACTTGCAAGGCTGTCTTTATTTAATCTGACTTGGAGTTTGCCCAGTGTGAAAAGCCATTTTTTCAGGGGCATTTGTTAAAAACATTTAGAGGCAATTGTTTAACTTCACAGATGCTTGAGATAGTGGATAATAGTTGCAACAAACAATAGGCTAATTAAAAAAGCTTAAAGTGAAAACTGGAGAATGGATGTTCATAGGGGCTTTGAAAAGCTCTGACATATTCTGGGAAATCTGGAAGGCCATGAGCAGGAGTAAGAAAGGCTTTGCACATGCACAGAGCTGTGTGCAGATTCAGAAAAGATCTTAGAAGGTCCTAAACCCTCATTTATGGCTCCCTTAAAGTTCTGGACAAGAAGATATTGTCAAAATCTAAGTTTAAGGTGGAATTGTCAACTGCTTGGATGAGTGTGGAAGACATTCCCCAACATGCATGTAGAGCACCTCAGCAAAAACTTGGAGATGTAAACCAAAAAGAAAAATCTAAAGTCCCCCTACCCCAACCATCTGAATGGACCCCTCTTCTCTGTCAAGGGCATTCCAAAGTTAACCTGAAAAAGAAGTTCAGGCCATGATGGGAAGGCAGAGCTGGACAAACCTGGTAATACCCTCCTCCTTTTTGGAGTTACTAACAGAACAGACTCTAAATCTGGTAAGAAACATTTACAATCTAGTCTGTCTGAAGCCTGCTACCTGGAAGCTTCATTTGCATGACAAAATCTTGGTCTCCACAACCTCTTATTATAACCCAGATATTCCTTTCTATTGGTAATAACTCTTTCAACCAATTACCAATCAGAAAACCTCTGAATCCGCCTATGATATGGAAACCCCCACTTCCACTTGTCCCACCTTCCTGGACCGAACCAATATACATCTTCCATGTATTGACTGATGCCTTATGTATCCCTAAAATATGTCACACCAAGTTGTTACCCAACCACTTTGGGCCCATGTTCTCAGGATCTCCTAAATGCTGGGTCATGGGCCATTGGCCACTCGTATTTGGCCCAGAATAAATCTCTTCAAATATTTTACATAGTATGACTCTTTTTCATTGACAGAGACTTACTGGTTCCTGATCCTTAAAGGAATTTCTCTCCAATCATTAGATGACCATTAAGCTAACAAAGCAGAGACGTCAGTGGCTGCACAAGACAAAGAATACAGACTTATAACAGAATTACATCAGAAAAGTTACTAAAAAACAAAAACACCAACAAACTGTAAAAACAACATAACCTGAGGAGTAGAGAAAGAATCTGATTTTTTAAAGTTGCCACATTACATTTTTAATGTCTAGTTTTAACAGAAAATTACAAGACATGTAAGGAAACAAGAAAATATGTCTCATACACAGGACAAAAACCGATTAATAGAAACTGTTCCAGAGGAAGCCCAGACATAAAACGTATTAGAAAAAGTCTTTAAATTTAGTTCAAAGGGTTAAAGAAAACCATGTCCAAATAACTAAAGGAAAGCATGAAAATGGTGTTTATCTAACACAGAATATTAGTAAAGAGATAGAAATGATATAAAAAAAGAATCAAATAGGAATGCTAGAGTTAAAGAGATCACTGAAAGGAAAATTTTAAGAGGGGCTCAACAGCAGATTTGATCAAGTGGAAGATATAATCAGCAATCTTGAACATTGTTCATTTGAGATTATCTAGACTGAGAAACAGAAAGAAAAAAATAATGAAGAAAAATGAACAGAACCTCAGAAACCTGTAGATCTCTATGAAACATACTAACATATGCATAATGGGGAGTCTCAGAAGGAGCAGAAAAAGAGAAAGGTGATAAAAATATGTGAAGAATTAATGTCTGTAAACTTAACAAATTGTATGTAAAACATTAAACTACACTTCCAAAAAAAAAAAAAAACAATGGACTCCAAGTAAGATACATTCAAAAATATCCACACCTGGACACATCATTATTAAAATACCAGAAGTCAAAGACAAAGAGAATCTTGAAAGCAGAAGGAGAGAAGTGACTCATCCCACAGAAGCAATCCTCAATAAGAACAACAGCTGACTTCTCACTAGAAACCAAGTTAGTAGGATGGCATGCTGGTGTTGGTTACAATGTGGCATTTGCTAATATTGTGCTTGTCTCCTGAAACTCTTATAGAATTGAGATCGTGAGCTTGTTTTGTTTGTATGTTCATTTGTTTGTTGGTATGGTAGAGCTTTTCATACAAAAAGCCACTTACAAGGAGCTTCCTTAGGTCCATCTCTCTTCTCTGCAGCCTTGCTGCTGTTGTTCCTGTTGGTGCTTCTACATGAAGGGTCCTCAACTGTCTCATTCTCTGGTTATGAAGTTAGTAGGACATAAACCTTAAGCAGTTTTCTCAGTGGGCTTTCCAGGCATTTCACAGTGATGGTCCTTCTAAGCCCTGACACCATTGGTGCCAGTAGCAAGCAGGCATGGCAGGTCACTCTTCCCAGTAGAACAGACCAGGCTCCACAGGAGAGAAATCCAGGAGCTCCTCACTTGGATAGGGTTCATGGAAAGTGATAGAGTCAAAGATGCTGTGGGGTTTTAAGTCTGGAGAAGCAGAATCAAGTGGGGAGGTTCTGGATGTTATCAGAACCAACTTCACAGCTGTCAGCACTTTGTAGAGAGGATTAAATGAAATAATGCAGTCATACACCAAACATGCTTAGAACAGGTGCTGTCCAAGAAATGTTGGCCTTAGCAATGACAGGGTGGAGCACAACAGCTGTTTATAAAAGAGAAGGCCCATCGAGGAAACTATTTTACAGAAACCACAGAAGTCATCTGGCCTGGATTAAGAGCTTGATGATTTTCTAGGGCAACTATTGAGAATGCAGCAAGGAGTCCACTGGGAAGAAACCAATAGTGTGGCAGCTGCAATAAGGGCCCCGTTGAAGCCAGAGAATTACAATGAACTCTGCCTATTGACAAGTGATTCTCCAAACTCTGGTGTTCTCGCCTTTTAAATGGAAATAATTATACTACCTATCTCATAAGATCATTGTAATACCATTTGCAAATGCTGAGTGCTTTGCCTGACACAAGATGTTAACTCAATAATTGATGGTGGTGGTGGTAATGGTGATGGTGGTGGTAGTGATAGTGGTGGTGGTGGTGATGGTGGCAGTAGTGTTGATGGTGGTGGTGATGGTGGTGGTGGTGGTTGGTGATGGTGGTGGTGATGATGGTGGTGATGGTGGTGGTGGTGATGATGGTGGTGATGGTAGTGGTGATGGTGATGGTGATGATGGTGGTGGTAGTGGTGATGGTGGTGGTGGTGGTGGTAGTGGTGGTGGTGGCAGTGATGATGGTGGTGGTGGTGGTGGTGGTGATGGTGGTGGTGCTGGTGGTGATGATGGTGATGGTAGTGGTGGTGATGGTGTTTGTGATGGTGAT